>NW_024070204.1:51481881-51811950 GCF_014754425.2 Oryx dammah | reverse complement strand
TTGCCATTTTATAGATGATAAAAAAAGTAGTGAGTTTATCAACTTTGTGCATAGCTTGTTGCCATTTTATAGATGATAAAAAAAGTAGTGAGTTTATCAACTTTGTGCATAGCTTGTAGCCAACCTTAAAACAGAACCAAGGTCTCACAATCTGTAGAAACTTCTGGTTAGCAAGAATCCCAGGATCGTGTCTGAATTAAAGTTCCACTTGTAAGTGAAGTGAAAGTGTTAGCCAGTCAGTCGTGTGTGACTCTTTGCAACCCCATGGATGGTAACCTGCCAGGCTCCTCTGTCCGTGAAATTCTCCAGGCAAGAATGCTGGAGTGGGTAGCCATTGGCTTCTCCAGGGGATCTTCCCCACCCAGGGACTGAACCCGGGTCTCCTGCATCGCAGGCAGATACTTGACTGAGCCACCTATAAAGTAGTTAATAATGTTTTTGTGCAACTTTTTAAATTGAAGGATAAGTGCTTTGCAGAATTTTGTGGTTTACTATAAGACATCAACTGTGACAATCTACAAGGGTGGAATGGGGAGGGAGATGGGAGAGAGGTTCGGGAGGGAGGAGACAAGGTTGTCCCTATGGATGATTAAAGGAGTCAATACATAATTGAATGAATTGAAGGAATAAGTTGAGTTTTCTTAACATATGCTCCATGTGACACTCTGCAATCCCTTCATAACAAGATCTCTCAGGCTTCATATGAGTATGCTCAGTAAGAGAGAAATCACTAGTACCCTAGGTATGACATTCCCATATTTTGTCAGTTCTAAATGTTGAAAGTTGGTTTTGTAAGCCTGTAATATTTCACAGTACTTTACAATTTTCACAATAAAATAATTTCAGGTCTTATGATAAAACTATTAAACTGAAGAGGCTGAGAACTGTCATAAAACTTGAAATTAGGTTTCATCGAGCTGAAGTGAAATTATAGTAATGCAATCAGATACGGATCTCTCTCAGAGCTACCATCAGACTACCTTTTCAATTGGTCCTGAAACTGACGACTTTTCAGTTCATTAGTTGGTCCTCAGTTATAGCACATGAGATTTTGTAAAATATTCTGTTGGGAATTCATCCAGGTTGGTAGCATTTTGCTAGCTGCTGTCTGATTTCCGTCAATAATAATAGCTGCTGTCTACATAGTACCAATCTGAGCCCTGCTCTGTTCTTGGTTCTTTATGTATATTAACTCATTTAATCTTACAACCCAATCCCCAGGGTGGCTTTATTATACCCATTTGACAACAAAAGAAATTAAGGAAGAGAGAAATTAAGTAACTTGGTCAGGGTCACGCAGCTTGAAAGTGGCAGAACCAACTCAGACCCCAGCAGCCTAGTTCCAGAACCTATGTACTTAACCACTGTTGCTACATAGCACACTGCATACTTGTGAATCCTTGTACACCAATGCTGGCTCACCCTCTAGTGTTCAAAGCTCATCTGCTAATTAGTCCTAAAATGTTTTCAGAGACCAACCCCAAAGTCAACAGCAGTATAGTTGCAGAGATGGATCTTCCACTCCCGAAAAGCTTAGGATTTTTCTGATTGCAATCCCCTTTCAGGACTCCTGGTCCCCACAGCCTGAGTCACCCACTCAGCTTTTTCTCAGTTTCCTGGAAAGCAACTCTCACCTGCTATTTATGTTCTTTTTTGTTCTTCTTCATCCATAGATCTCTAGCACACTCTCCCTGATATTGAGAATTCCCCCTGGCTGTCTGTTTTCTTTATGTGTATAGTATTACACACATAAACATACTCAAACATGAGTCTGGGTGAGCTCCGGGGGATGGTGATGGACAGGGAAGCCTGGCATGCTGCAGTACATGGGGCTGTAAAGAGTTGGACACGACTGAGCGACTGAACTGAACTGAATAGTGTTATTGGGATAAATTCCCTCATTTGTGTTATTACCCAGAATCTATGCAAATATATGTAGACACACAAGACTGTGCATGTTGCTCTTAGCCACGTCCCTGCCCTTCTTTTTCTAGTGCGTTCTCTTTTCCATGTTTCCTCGTGTTGTTGTTTTCTCTGTCTGCCTTAAAGCCCTCCATTTTTCCTATTCACCTGAACATCTTTTTATCCTCCTAACCACATTTTCAGCTTTGAACTCTTGTGACCAGATTGGGAATTACATCTCTGAAAAAACATAGGTTTTCTAGTCTCGTAAAGTGCAGCCTGTTCCCAATGGAGAGACAAAAACGCCATGACTGTCACCAAACTCCCATGCATGGGAAGAAATTCGTCTTTTTCTTTCACTGGTACAACTCTCAATTGGAAGCAGAGATGAAATTTCCCCTCCCCACCCTGACCATGGCAAGGTCCATGTCCACTACCATACAGTCTCTGGATATACAACCAAGGGTTCTTTGATTAGCATCCTTTGTCTGCCTGTGACTCATTGAAACTGTCTGGCAGATGGTAATTTCATCATATTCTAAGCATAGATTTTTCAGAAGCTGGCACCCCAGTGGTTGACCATACATGTTGATACAATTATCACCTCTCTATCTCTTGTTGGAAAATGCTATAGATTTAGGGAAGAAGTCAGCAAACTTATTCTGTAAAGAGTTGTTGGTAAATATTTTAGGCTTCAAGGAATGAATATATGGTCTCTGTAGCAACTATTCCACTCTAGGGCAGAATGAAAACAGCCATCCACAGTGAGTAAATAAATGAGCTCGGCTGTGTTCCAATCCAACTTATTTTACAAAGACAGACTGCAGTCTGGGTTTGGCCCAGGGGTCCAAAAATTTGCCCCTGCCGAGCATCAAGAAGGAAGAAGGAAATAGGACTAGACCCAGAGAAGGAAATAAGTGTCACCAACCACTTCTCCAAGTCTTGCATTAATTTAATTATTTTCTGAGTCCAATAACTAAATAACTTCCTGTCCCTGGAGAGGTATGAATCTTGTGCATTAATTTGGGGCCAGAATATCTAGTTTTATATCACTTTGAGTAATTTTTCCATTTTGTTTTACATCAGATTTTTTAGATGTACTTTTCAAATAAACCATGCCTTAGAGACAGTGCCTTCCAGAGGTCAAAATGATGGTTGCAGTCCTAGAGAGGTAAGTACCTCAGAGTCAGGACTGGGAAGGACAGATCACCAGGCCCAGACAGTGATATGCCAAGCACTGGGAACCTTGAAAGAGCCACAATTTTTGATTCCTTTGAAAAGTTTTCTGGCAAAGGCCTATTGGTTTTCCACACTGCTTTTGTAAGTATAGTATTTTTCCTCTGCTAGATTCTTAAATCTAATGTATGGAAAAAAGAAAGCTTAAAGTCTTAAAAATCATTTCTTGCTGGCTTAGAATTCTTTTCCTATTTGTCTGTTAACAACAAATAAATCCGCTTTATTGAGTTACTATTAAAATGGATTTTCATTCTCTGGGAAAAAAGTGACTGATGACTGGCACATTTATTTATGTGTGTGTGTGTGTATACACATATTCATGTGCAAGTTGGACAGCAAAAGGAAATTAGTTAGGGAGGAATACATTAAAATTAAGAATGGTAGGTAATCATTATCATATATTCGATGCCCACGAAGACATAGGCCTTGACAGTCACATGGGAGGAGTCAGCACCTCAACAATATTAACAAAGACATGTCAATAGTTGTTGCTGGCATTGATACAGCAGAGCCCTGAACCAATACAAAGTTGACCTGCTTAGCACTCTTCACCAAAACTCTCTGATGGTTCTGAGCAAGACAAGAAGCATAGGTTTACTTAATGATAGGAGTAAGAACCCTTGGGCCAGAAGCAACTGTCTAGAAAAATCATCACTTATACATGGAGATTAGGTGCTTGGAAACAAAGCAGGGGAAATCTTAGCAGCAGACCTGCTGAGTATGGTGGAGATAAACAGTCCTGTCCTCATCAGAAGTCAGGAATATTACCTTGTGTCCCCATTTAAAGGGAGTGCAGAAAGCTGAGCTGGCAGAGACTGGGAAATGGTTTTGCTCCTGTCCACCCAGATGCAGTGCTAGCCCCCTGCAGTGCCTTCTATTATGTAGGTTATCACCAGAGAGAACGAGCCACTCGGGGCTGCTCACGAGAAGTCTGACAAATAATACCAGCTTGTGATTCAGGGTAGGCATAACAGAAGAAAAACTTCACATTCCCTTGTCTGTAAGAATGCCTTCCGTATCGCTAGATTCTTTAGCATTGTTTCTTTCATTAGTTAAATTGGAGGGTCTGCTAATATCTTGAAACTGAGTCGGAGAATTTTTTTATTATTCTTTTATTCTTGGCTGTGCTGGGTCTTGGTTGCGGAGCAGGCTTTGCTCTAGTTTTGGAGAGCAGGAGCTGCTCTCTAGTGGCATGCAGACTTCGCCTGGTGGTGGCTGCTCTTGTGGCGGAGCACAGCTCCAGGGCAAGTGGGCTTCAGTTGTTGCAGTTCCCAGGCTCTAGAGTGCACTCAATAGTTGCGGCACACGGGCTTAGCTGCTCCAAGGCTTGCGGGATTTCCCAGACCAGGAATTGAACCGGTGTCTCCTGCATTGGGTGGGAGACCCAGCTTCCATCTCTGGGTCGGGAAGATCCCACTGGCTTCCCACTCCAGTATTCCTGCCTGGAGAATTCCATGGACATAGGAGCCTGGTGAGCTTCAGTCCATGGAATCGCAAAGAGAAAGACATGACTAAGCAACTAACATTTTCACACGTTTTCCTGCTTTGGCAGGCAGATTCTTTACCACTGAGCCACCTGGGAAGTGCTGTGTCAGAATTTTTAAACAGGCTGATGACCATCCTTCAAACATACCTTCACATCATTCGGAAAAAAGGGAAAATGTGACTCAGGTTTGAAGACATGGGCTTGACACTGATTTCCAAGGTTGAGATGATCACAGTACAGAGGGTCATCCAAGAAAATGCTTGTAGATGGAGAAGAGACGGCCAAGAAGAGAATCCTGGGGACATTTGAATTTAGGACCTGAGAGAAGAGCCTGACAATTAGAATGGAAGGATCCAGAAGAGGGTTGGTGGGTGAGACATGGAAAGGGGGGTTGATCACAGAGCCTGGACTAGGTCACTGCCCTAATTCCGGTCCCACCACTGGTGACATGGAAAAGTTTTCTACTTTCTGGGCTTAAAATCTTTCAAAGTTAACAGGGAAATTTACTCCATTGCTAAATAGTGTGGAAAGTGCCTTCACAAATAACACATCAGCAATCCCCAAAATATCAGAGAGCAACTTCTGCACATGAGAAAACAGAATCTTGGAAAACTTGTGTCCCTTGCTCATAATCACCAGTGGAAGCGAACCCAAACCTTCAGAGTCTAAAGCTCACTGTTCTATTGCCTTCTCCAGCTGGATAGGAGGTTGGGCTGAGAGAAAAGGAGGAAAGGAAATGAGGAGGAAGGGTAAGATGGATTGCTCCCAGGAAGTCTGAGCCCGTGGAGAGTGGCTGAGGGCAGGAAAGCAGGTCACAGAATGATCTGGTGGCTAAGGTGTGGGCCAAGAAGCTCAGAGGACTTGAACAGAGTGACCAGTGTTTTGAAACATCTATTGAGGTAACATGAGAGAGCGTTCTTTGAGAGCAGTTAAAATTACCACGTCACAAGTACAGTGAGACAGAATGGATGTGTAGGAGGCTTGGGCGTTCTGGGTGTGGGAGTCTCCCGCAGAAGTCAGTACAGTACTGGGGTGGAGGCGTGGGCGAGGCACATTGATCTCTAACTGGATAGATGAGAAAATTGAAGAGACAAGAGCTTAGGAGGTTTCTAGAAATTAAATTTAATTTAATAAATAATGAAATTCAAAGTTCTCCAGGGGAAATCTTCTTTGGTTCCCTAGACCTCGTCCACATCCCATGTCCTCTGCAGCAGTACAAACTTTCCTGGAACACACTCAGATTTCCCTCTGCTCTGACACTTTGTTTCTCTCTCCTTTCTCCTCAGTTTCCTGCCCCAGCCCTCCAGCTTCACGCCACATCCTGCCCTCTCCTTTGACTTCTTTCTACCCTCCTCCTAACTGATTATGCCACTTTCTCATGTCAACTTCTGTCCTGTTGTGTATTCAGGAAAAGAGACCCACAGCAACAGTGAGTCCATTTCCATTTTGAGCCAGGGATATCTGTCTCACAGCATTTGTTTAAGGACAGTAAACAGAGAAATCATTCTTGATTTTTCCACTGTTGCTCATACCCACATGTACATACAAATGAAAAATGCACTGATTTTTTAAAAATGCAAATAAGTATGGAATGTCTTTTGTTTTATTCTTTAAATAAGACAGAAAAGTTGAGAGTAATAACAGAGGAAGGAAGGAAATGATTAAAAGGCTGAAGGCTCTGCAGACCAGATGGTCTCAGACTGCAGTAGCCCTGAGGCTGGCAGGCAGGATGGGGACAGGGGTGAGGAGTGGTGGTTCCCTCTGGCTGGTGGGAGGGAAGCGTGGACCATGTGTCTAAAGCTTAGAGATTCTCCTGTGCTGTGTTTTGTGCCCTGATTTGTCGCTCAGTCATGTCCGACTCTTTGCGACCCCATGGATTGTAACCCGCCAGGCTCCTCTGTCCAAGGATTCTCCAGGGAAGAATATTGAACTGGGTTGTCATGCCTTCCTCCAGGGGATCTTCCCAACCGAGGGACTGAACCCAGATCTCCCACATTGCAGGCAGATTCTTTACTGTCTGAACCACCAAGGAAAAAGCAGAGATGCTCCTAGAGCTGGTAAATTTCTGTTGAGCCACCTTTTCACTGTAAGTTCCGGGTAGAAAGGTATCATCATTTTAAACTTGTACTGAACACACAAAGGAGAAATCAATATATGTTCATTTACTTATTGCCCTTAAAAAAGAAACAATTTTAAGTAAATGATGAGCAAGAACCATTCTGTTCTACTTCCTACTTTATAATTGATGCTTTCAAACTGTAGTGTTAGAAAAGACTCTTTAGACTCACTTGGACTGCAAGGAGAGCCAACCAGTCAATCCTAAAGGAAATCAACCCTGAATATTCATTGGAAGGACTGATGATGAAGATGAAGCTCCAGTACTTAGGCCATCTGATATGAAGAGCCAACTCATTGGAAAAGACCCTGATTCTGGGAAAGACTGAGGGCAAGAGGAGAAAGGGGCAACAGAGAATGAGATGGTTGGATAGAATCACTGACTCAATGGACATGAGTTTGAGCAAACTCCAAGAGATAGTGATGGACAGGGAAGCCTGGAGTGCTGTAGTCCTGTAGACACAACTGAGCAACTGAATGATGACTTTTTAATTCCCAGAAACGGTATACATTTGTGAGCATCACTGCTTACATACTTGACGATTAACTGTAACTCTGTGAAAACCAAGTGATCTTTTTATTGAAAGACAATAGTTTTGTTTCTTTATTGGTTTTTCAACCTTGTTTTGATATTTCTAAGAAGTGAGCGCCACCTTCTGGCTACTGACAGGATTGATAAGCAGCCAAACAAAGTAGCTGTGTATTCTTTTGTGCATTGGGGTAGGGGTGTGGTCAGTTGTGTCCGGCTCCTCGCGACCCCATGGACTGTAGCCCACCAGGCTCTTCTGTCCATGGGATTCCCCAGGTCAAACCCAAGGCTCCTGCGTTGGCAGGCGGGTTCTTTACCACTGCGCCACCTGGTATTATTATCATTATTTTTACTATTCTTAACCAGAAGGAGCAATTTTAATTATTTTTCAGTTTCTAAAACCTAATCGTCACTTAAGGATCCTCATGACTTCTGGGAAGTCCCTTTTTCTTCTTTCAAGCAGTATACACTTTTTATTCCATATATATCACCTTCTCTAGTGTGAACTCTCTTTATAATAATGAACAATACCGTAGCACAATTAGGGAGCTCTCGTTCGCTCTCCAGGAAGAGATGGATCCCTGGCCCCACGATATAGGTTAATAGTTTAAAGGATATACTAACCCTGGTCCTCTAACTCAGAAACTTAAGTCTGAGATGGGACAGAGCTGTACACAGAAGCTGTCTTGGTAGAAGTACATTTTGTCCCTTCCTCAGTAAGGGAAGCAAGTACAATTCTCATGAATATATTAATGACTAAAATTGGCCTTTATGCAGAATCCAGCATGGGCTTCACCTGCACGTCTGGCGGTACACCAGTGAGATGCATGTTCAAACACTCAGCACATGCTTTTAATCCCGGCAGGTAATATTATATCCCCAAAGTGCTTCTCTTTGCTGAAACTGAGAAAATAGGAATTACATAGGGTAAATATGACAAATGGTATTTGTAGCACTATCTTTACTCTCTTCGTTTTATTTTCTTCTTTCCTATGAAATTTGTACTTGAAAACTGCTCCAACAATTAAAAATTAGAGCAGCAAATTCAGAAGTTCTTACCCAACTAGCAAAATCTATTTTTTAATTTCTTGGAAAAATAAAGGCTTTTAAATCCCTACTTACATGAGTCCATATCAATTGCTTGGCTTAATTTAGGTGTGTTTTTTCCCTTAACTTGGAAAATGATAGTGCTATATACAAAGTAGCTAGGCTTAGGAGCCACCTAGACAGTATTTAACTGACACCAGCATCTCAGCACATCCTCTTTCTTAAGGGTGATAATGATGTTATTAGCAATGGCCAACCATCTGCTAAGTCACTGCACTTGATTTTTAAGTGCAACTTTTCATTTCCCATGAACCGCATGTACACATTAAATTTCTCAATTACAGAGTCTGGACTACATATGTCATTAGAATGTTTTGTAGTAGTGCCAAGAAGAAAAAAAAAACTTCTTTCAAACCAAGAAGGCCCTGGGATTTTAATGAAATCCATTCCCCATCTAAAGCTCTGAAAGACCATTTTGGTGCTACCTGTCCTTAGCCATGAGACTTCTCTATGGAGGTTCTTGGGGTGCATTTTGGTGGGACACCTCTCTGTAGGCAGCCTTTGCAGGCATTAATGGAATGTGCAGAGTTGAAAAAGCTGGAATTATATTTATAATATATTATTATATTATAATTATTATATAATATAAATATATATTTATATGTTTGCTTTATGCTTAATGTGAAAATGCTACAGAAATGTCCAGAAAGTCTTCAGGTATCTGGGGGAAAGCCAGTCCTTTGAAATTTTTGATTCATAAGCAGGATAATGAAAGCTCATCTGTATCCCATACTTTTATCACACGCATACATCATACACTCTAGTCAGATTGGGATTTAATTGGTTGGAATGTAGCCCAGGCTTGGAAAGTTTTTAAGGCTCCCCAGGTGATCAAAATGCACTGCCAAGGTATCAACAGGCTCTGGGCTAGACCATTACCATTTTATATTAAATGAAAATTCTAGGCTTCAAGGCCTAGAATTAGAGAAAGAAAGCAGAAGATTGGGCCAAAGAATTAGACTCAGGAATTGGTAGGGAAGAAAGGCGAATCTAAAAAGTGACAGAATCCTACTGATGAGGAGGAAATGAGCTGAACTTGGGGTGACCATTGAGAGTCACTCCATGTGGACTGAGAAAGACCAGAATGGAAGCCACAAGGCCATGGGGCTCAGTCAAGCCATTTCCTGAAGCGAGTGGAATTGAACTCGGTCTGCGCCTCATATTCTGAAATAATCCATTCTCCTTTATCTGCTCTCAATGCCCATAGATGGATTACCCGGCACTACTTTGTTGACATGAGGACTTAGTTTGAAAAAGGAGAGAGGAGATAAGGGTTGAGGGCATTGTTTGGTAAATGAATTGTGGGTACAGATAATCTGAGGAGCTTGTTGAAATTCAAATTCACCAGCCCAGCCTGAGACATTTTGTTTCAGCGGATCTAGGGTGAAGGCTTGGAGCAGGGCCACTTCTGAAATTTGTGAGGTTGTGAGATAAGAAAGCAGATGAAGGGCTGCGTACCATGTATCTAAATATTTAAAAGTTCTGAGTCACACTAGCAAACTGTTGAGTCAAGGCAGCTCGAGCCTCCTTCCTTGACAAATAAGCCTATATACTATGATCTAGAAAGTCAAGTTCAAATAGAGAGAGGCTTGATGTTTAGGTTCTGTCATCTCCCTCAGTGTCAAAGTCTATCCTCCTACTTTGACAAAAATGTCTTCCCTGTAGTCTGAAATTGTTCTTGTTCAGTCGCTAAGTCACATCTGACTCTGCAGCTCCACGGACTGTAGCCTGCCAGGCTCTTCTGTCTGTGAGATTGTCCAGGCAAGACTACTGGAGTGGGTTGCCATTTCCTTCTCCAGAACATCTTCCCAACCCAGGGATGGAACCCCTGTCTCCTGCATTGGCAGGTAGATTCTTTACCACTGAGGCACCTAAGGCCAGGTTCAGATTTAGCATTTTCAAGTCTCTCAGTGTTGAGGGAAGCAGCCTGTGGCCCACCCATTCTGCTCTTTCCAGCGGGCTCACCTGGAACCGTATGGCACCTCTATGCACCTGTGGGGATGTGCCCTGCCACACGCCTAAGTTCTGACAGCAAACCTACCCTCACCCCTTGAGCAGCAGCCAGCCCTCAGATCCAGGAGTGGGCGCACTAGCGTTATGTCTGCCCCCTAGAAGCCAGATAGGGAACGGGACTGGAAGGGCCCAGTTGACTGGTTGAGGCCAGTTGGGTAGGCAACTCCAAGACCCAGTTCCCAGGTCAGGGTGGAAAAGGAGCGCAGGTTCAGTGTGTGCCAGCTCCCAGGGCCCATATCAGCACCTCCCAGAGGAAGAGGAAGGGTCAGAGAAGGGGGAGTGGCAGCCCTCCCACTGCCCCAGGGCATGGCCATGCTTTCCCTGACCTAAGCACGGTGTTGAACCCAGAGGTCTCAGAGGCTTAAACCCTGGCCTTAGACGCAGTGATCTTAGGAGCATTGATCTTACTTACAGCGGAGAAGGTAATGGCACCCCACTCCAGTACTCTTGCCTGGAAAATCCCATGGATGGAGGAGCCTGGTAGGCTACAAGAAGTCGGACACGACTGAGCGACTTCACTTTTACTTTTCACTTTCATGCATTGGAGAAGGAAATGGAAACCCACTCCAGTGTTCTTGCCTGGAGAATCCCACGGACGGGGGAGCCTGGTGGGCTGCCGTCCATGCCCTGGTGGGCTGCCGTCTATGGGGTTGCACAGAGTCGGACACGACTGAAGCGACTTAGCAGCAGCAGCAGGACATTATTGCTCCACTCACTTGTCAGTAAAGGTACCCGAGCTGGGAAATCCCTTCCTTTATTGTCTCCTCCCCTCCATCTCCATAATTTCTCCCACCAAAGAAAATCAAGGACAAATATGCCCTACCCACACTTCCAAATGGTGTTTAAACAGACAGTAGTCATTTTAAGAGCTGTCTCTCTCACACTTCAGATTGTTGAGTTTTTAGAAAACAAATAATAAACTTGAATCAAAAAGAAGGTTATAATTTTACACTAATGCAATAGATCTGTTAAATGTTACATCTTATTGACTATCAACTTATAACTTTGAACTTCCTTAAAAACCCATTAGGACAATGACCACACCATTAGCTCTTGGGCAGATGCCTCCAAACCTTATTTTTTTTTTAAAAGAAACAATACTTTTGGCAGGTGCCCCTTGTTGTAAGTGGTGGTGTTGCTCCAGTGTTTACCAACTCCCCAGAAGGCGATCCTGATGCTGGGAAAGATTGAGGGCAGGAGGAGAAGGGGATGACAAAGGATAACATGGTTGGATGGCATCATCAACTCAATGGACAAGAACTGAGCAAACTCCAAGAGATAGTAAAGGACAGGGAAGCCTGATGTGCTGCAGTCCATAGGGTTGCAGAGTCAGACACTACTGAGCAACTGAACAATAAGAAGGTGACTCAGGTGTGCCCAGGGAAGCCTGTGGCCCCAGTCAGGTTGGCCAGTCAACATGGCAGCTTTAGCCCAGCCAAGGAAACCGGAATTCCGCAGGGCCAGAAGACAAGAAACTGAGGTAGTCACTCCTTTCATTAAACCCCTCAGGCTTCAGTAAGATCCACATATGGTTTTATAGGGAAAAGCCACATAAATAATGTTCTGTCAACTCTATTATTTATTAAAGTACTGGCGCTTTAATATTCGTGTTTTTATAAAATTTCCAAGGAATATGAGTGTGCAACCTGGGCTGAGGACCACTGGTTTAATGAACTGGTTAACATTAAAGATTCTGAGATAACAAGATGCAGAACAGGTCCGTTTTGATGAGAAGGGAGGAGAGAACAGGGGAGAAAATGGATGTGATGAGCATTGGGAGGAGGACTCCAAGAAAGCCTTAAACCAAGACAGGGTGGGCTGGGACTGGAGGTGGTGGCAGTGACTTCTCACAAGTGTGACCCTGACAGGCTGAGGGGCACACACGCAGGTACAGACTACCTGGTGGGTATGTAGGGCACCATCCACCACCTTATCTACTTCCCAGGAAGCCTGGCCCTAATTTAGCCCACACTGAGGCTGGGATGAGTTGCCCAGCTCGAGCGTGGTCCACTGGAGAAGGGAATGGCAAGCCACTTCAGTATTCTTGCCTTGAGAACCCCACGAACAGTATGAAAAGGCAAAATGATAGGATACCAAAAGAGGAACTCCCCAGGTCATTAGGTGCCCAATATGCTACTGGAGATCAGTGGAGCAATAACTCCAGGAGGAATGAAGGGATGGAGCCAAACCGAAAACAATACCCAGCTGTGGATGTGACTGGTGATAGAAGCAAGATCCAGTGCTGTAAAGAGCAATATTGCATAGGAACCTGGAATGTCAGGTCCATGAATCAAGGCAAATTGGAAGTGGTCAAACAAGGGATGGCAAGGGTGAACATCAACATTCTAGGAATCAGCGAACTAAAATGGACTGGAATGGGTGAATTTAACTCGGATGACCATTATATCTACTACTGCGGGCAGGAATCCCTCAGAGGAAATGGAGTAGCCATCATGGTCAACAAAAAAGTCCAAAATGCAGTACTTGGATGCAATCTCAAAAACGACAGAATGATCTCTGTTCATCTCCAAGGCAAACCATTCAATATCACAGTTATCCAAGTCTATGCCCCAACCAGTCATGCTGAAGAAGCTGAAGTTGAACAGTTTTATGAAAACCTACAAGACCTCTTAGAACTAACACCCAAAAAAGATGTCCTTTTCATCCTAGGGGACTGGAATGCAAAAGTAGGAAGTCAAGAAACACCTGGAGTAACAGGCAAATTTGGCCTTGGAATGCGGAATGAAGCAGGGCAAAGACTAATAGAGTTTTGCCAAGAAAATGCACTGGTCATAGCAAACACCCTCTTCCAACAACACAAGAGAAGACTCTACACATGGACATCACCAGATGGTCAACACAGAAATCAGATTGATTATATTCTCTGCAGCCAAAGATGGAGAAGCTCTATACAGTCAACAAAAACAAGACCAGGAGCTGACTGTGGCTCAGACCATGAAATCCTTATTACCAAATTCCGGCTTAAATTGAAGAAAGTAGGGAAAACCACTAGACCATTCAGGTATGACCTAAATCAAATCCCTTATGATTATACTTTGGAAATGAGAAATAGATTTAAGGGCCTAGATCTGATAGATAGAGTGCCTGATGAACTATGGAATGAGGTTCGTGACATTGTACAGGAGACAGGGATCAAGACCATCCCCATGGAAAAGAAATGCAAAAAAGCAAAATGGCTGTCTGGGGAGGCCTTACAAATAGCTGTGAAAAGAAGAGAGGTGAAAAGCAAAGGAGAAAAGGAAACATATAAGCATCTGAATGCAGAGTTCCAAAGAATAGCAAGAAGAGATAAGAAAGCCTCTTCAGCAATCAATGCAAAGCAATAGAAGAAAAGAACAGAATGGGAAAGACTAGAGATCTCTTCAAGAAAATTAGAGATACCAAGGGAACATTTCATGCAAAGATGGGCTCGATAAAGGACAGAAATGGTATGGACCTAAAAGAAGCAGAAGATATTAAGAAGAGATGCCAAGAATACACAGAAGAACTGTACAAAAAAGATCTTCACGACCCAGATAATCATGATGATGTGATCACTAATATAGAGCCAGACATCTTGGAAAGTGAAGTCAAGTGGGCCTTAGAAAGCATCACTATGAACAAAGCTAGTGGCGTTGATGGAATTCCAGTTGAGCTGTTTCAAATCCTGAAAGATGATGCTGTGAAAGTGCTGCACTCAATATGCCAGCACATTTGGAAAACTCAGCAGTGGCCACAGGACTGGAAAAGGTCAGTTTTCATTCCAATCCCAAAGAAAGGCAATGCCAAAGAATGCTCAAACTACCGCACAATTGCACTCATCTCACAAGCTAGTAAAGTAATGCTGAAAATTCTCCAAGCCAGGCTTCAGCAATACGTGAACCGTGAACTCCCTGATGTTCAAGCTGGTTTTAGAAAAGGCAGAGGAACCAGAGATCAAATTGCCAACATCCACTGGATCATGGAAAAAGCAAGAGAGTTCCAGAAAAACATCTATTTCTGCTTTATTGACTATGCCAAGGCCTTTGACTGTGTGGATCACAAGAAACTGTGGAAAATTCTGAAAGAGATGGAAATACCAGACCACCTAACCTGCCTCTTGAGAAATCTGTATGCAGGTCAGGAAGCAACAGTTAGAACTGGACATGGAACAACAGACTGGCTCCAAATAGGAAAAGGAGTACGTCAAGGCTGTATATTGTCACCCTGCTTATTTAACTTATATGCAGAGTACATCATGAGAAACGCTGGACTGGAAGAAACACAAGCTGGAATCAAGATTGCTGGGAGAAATATCAATAACCTCAGATATGCAGATGACACCACCCTTATGGCAGAAAGTGAAGAGGAACTAAAGAGCCTCTTGATGAATGTGAAAGAGGGGAGTGAAGAAGTTGGCTTAAAGCTCAACATTCAGAAAACGAAGATCATGGCATCTGGTCCCATCACTTCATGGGAAATAGATGGGGAAACAGTGGAAACAGTGTCAGACTTTATTTTGGGGGGCTCCAAAATCACTGCAGATGGTGATTGCAGCCATGAAATTAAAAGACACTTACTCCTTGGAAGAAAAGTTATGACCAACCTAGATGGCATATTCAAAAGCAGAGACATTACTTTGCCGACCAAGGTCTGTCTAGTCAAGGCTATGGTTTTTCCTGTGGTCATGTATGGATGTGAGAGTTGGACTGTGAAGAAGGCTGAGCACTGAAGAATTGATGCTTTTGAACTGTGGTGTTGGAGAAGACTCTTGAGAGTCCCTTGGACTGCAAGGAGATCCAACCAGCCCATTTTGAAGGAGATCAGCCCTGGGATTTCTTTGGAAGGAATGATGCTAAAGCTGAAACTCCAGTACTTTGGTCACCTCATGCGAAGAGTTGATCATTGGAAAAGACTCTGATGCTCGGAGGGATTGGGGGCAGGAGGAGAAGGGGACGACCGAGGATGAGACGGCTGTATGGCATCATGGACTCGATGGACGTGAGTCTGAGTGAACTCTGGGAGATGGTGATGAACAGAGAGGCCTGGCGTGCTGCGATTCATGGGGTCGCAAAGAGTCGGACACGACTGAGCGACTGAACTGAACTGAACTGATGGTCCTCTTTCAAATGTTTAAAGTCCAAAGACCACATTGCACTCTCCTTTGAGCTTTGTTGAACTGCAGTAGATGACTCATCCTGACCTTTCCTATACTTACTGATAGCAGCACCCCAACATCCAACATTTTTAAGTGCCAAAGGGAAGGAGAACTTGCAGACTTAACACTCAAACATAGCATGAGTCCTATTTTTACACTGTTGTAAACTTGGTACTGAAGAACCCATGAATACAAATGCATCAAATGTAAATGTAAAGGTCACACCTAACTGTGTGTCAGCTCCTTAAAGGCATCAGCCCATAGGCTTGTCTGAATCTTGCAGTCCCTGGTAGGCAGTCCTGAACTCATTTTCTATTGATACATTCCCTGCTGGTCCGTTGATTTAATCTGTATCACTGCTGCTTCTAACCTGTGTGTGCTTTCTTCTTCTGCGTACATACCTATAAAATGGAGCTTTGCAGCTTCCTGTTATAGGACTAGCGAGGTGGCAACAATAATCTGTGGTCATATCATAACTTGTCCCAGAAAAGACATTACTTTCATGCTTCAAGATACTTCTCAACTAAAGTGTTTACCAAACTTGGTGAATATTGGCACCACCTAGATAACTTTTTAAAAATGCAGATGTCTAGGGCCCACTCCAAAGGTTCTCTTTTAATTGTTGTGGTCTGGTCATAGAGATTTTTCAAAACACCCAGTTGATTCTAATACATAGAAAGGTTTTAGAACTTCCAAACTACCTTGTTTTTCTGATAAGTTTCAAGAGAGTTACAATTTTTTTTGCAGAGGGTTATTTTCAGAAATGCCTATCCTTGCTTTATTTCTGTACCTCCTGTGGATGTTTGCCTTTTGAATTTTGCTTCCTTAAACAAGAAAATGTAATGAACTGCTATTTACATGTTGCACAATCCATTAAATTCATTCTGCATCTTGGATAAACTTGCTCTAAGCTAGAAATAAAAAATAATAAACTTTGCTGAGTTCTGCATTTCCTGTTTCAATTTAGCTAGTCCATAAGGACTTGGCAGGAAAGAGTTTGTTGTTCCTGTAATTAATGACTAGAACAGGATTGTTTGGAGTAAATGATTTGTTTTGAAACAGTCCTCTAATTTTCAGGGACATTTTCCCATTGTAAAACAATTATCCATAAAAACAAAAGTACCAATTAAATACCAAGATTTATAACATCGCCATGTCATTCCAAATGCCGTGACCTTGGGTCTACTACCCTACTGGTTTGAAAAATAAAACAGATTCCAGTCTAATGAAGCTCTTTGAAAAATAGTTTAAATTTAATCAATCACGAACTAGTTGGGCTTCCCAGATAGCTCAGTTGGTAATGAGTCTGCCTGCAATGCAGGAGACCCTGGTTCGATTCCTAGATCAGGAAGATCACTGGAGAAGGGATCACTGCCCACTCCAGTATTCCTGGGCTTCCCTTGTGGCTCAGCTGGTAAAGAATCTGCCTGCATTGCGGGAGATCTGGGTTCTATCCCAGAATTGGGAAGATCCTCTGGATAAGGGAAAGGCTACCCATTCCAGTATTCTGGCCTGGAGAATTCCATGGACAGAGGAGCCTGGCAGGCTACAGTCCATGGGGTCTCAAAGAGTCAGATACAACTGAGTGACTTTCAGTTTCACTTTTCAAACTAACTGATGTAAAAAAAGTCAATTGATTTACACTCCATTCCAAAATTTGGTAAATAGCTCACCACATAGAAGACAATTAGTCTCTAGGAAACAGATCTTTCTCAAATAATAATGCTGTCAGTAAGTCTAATCTATTAAACCCCTTCTGCTACTGCTAAGTCACTTTAGTCATGTCCAACTCTGTGCGACCCCAGAGACGGCAGCCCACCAGGCTCCCCCGTCCCTGGGATTCTCCAGGCAAGAACACTGGAGTGGGTTGCCATTTCCTTCTCCAATGCATAAAAGTGAAAAGTGAAAGGGAAGTCTCTCAGTCATATCCGACTCTTAGGACCCCATGGACTGCAGCCTACCAGGCTTCTCCGTCCATGGGATCCTCCAGGCAAGAGTACTAGAGTGAGGTGCCATGGCCTTCTCCAAAACCTCTTCTATTTGGTCCTTTTTAAAAGCTTGTCTCTCAACTCAGAATAGTTAATTATGGAGTGCAATTTAATTATGATGTGTATGCATGCCAAGTTGCTTCACTCTTTGTGACTTATAGACTGTAGCCCACCAGGCTCCTCTGTCCATGGATTCTCCATGTAAGACTACTGAAGTGGGTTGCCATGCCCTCCTCCATGGAATCTTCTTGACCCAAGGATCGAACCCATGTTTCTTGCAACTCCTGTAGACAAAATCTTTACCACTGAGCGACCAGGGAAGCCCTAATTATGGTGTATTTATAGCTATTTCATGATTTAGGGTCATCAGTCCATATTACCGGAGAAAGCAATGGCACCCCACTCCAGTACTCTTGCCTGCAAAATCCCATGGACGGAGGAGCCTGGTGGGCTGCAGTCCATGGGGTCGCTAAGAGTCGAACATGACTGAGCAAATTCACTTTCACTTTTCACTTTCATGCATCGGAGAAGGAAATGGCAACCCACTCCAGTGTTCTTGCCTGAAGAATCCCAGGGACGGGGGAGCCTGGTGGGCTGCCGTCTCTGGAGTCGCACAGAGTTGGACATGACTGAAGCGACTTGCAGCAGCAGCAGCAGCAGCAGCAGCAGCAGTCCATATCACTTACTGAAAAAATAACAACGTAATAGGATTTCTAGAGTGATAAACTTTAGGACACAAGGTATATTTGTTCTGAGTTCAGTCACTGATTCAATATATAAACCTGACAATTGATGTCTTGCAACCTCATCCTCATCTAGAGATTTCAAGACTAATAATGGCTAATGTTTATGTAACATGCTAGAATTTATAAAGTCTTTTATACATATTTCACTATACTTTCCCCCAAACCCAGGGAGACTGAAGAACAACAATCTACATATTGCATATTTTTAAAAATGAGTCTCAGAGAGGTTAAGTGACTAGCCTAATGTCACACAGACTGAAATTTGTGGAACTAGGGAATTACCCAGATCTTCTGACTCTAAATTGATTAATTGATGAATTGACTCTAATTGATTAATTCTACACCAGCTGTATAGTATATAGCTATAGTATATAGTATGTACCAGTATGTAGCTACCTACAGAGCAGCTAATTGAAAAAGATGTGAGAAATAGTGAAGACAAACCCAAATTATCAGGCTCATTGTATTTTGATCACTTTTATAAAGGATTTTTATATTGTAAGGCCAATCTGACATTAGTAGAAGAGTCCCTATTCTAGTGCTTTGACTATAAACAGTCATACATTTGGAACTACTGGCAACCTCATCTAGGTTAGATAAAGAACAGGCATGCTTCCCTGGTGGCTCAGTTGGTAAAGAATCCGCCTGCCGTGCAGGAGACACAGGTTCTACCCCTGTGTTGGGAAAATCCCCTGGAGGAGGGCATGGCAACCCACTCCAGTATTCTTGCCTGAAGAATCCCATGGACAAAGGAGCCTGGCAGGCTATAGTTCATAGAGTCACAAAGAGTCAGTCAAACACGACTGAAGCGACTTTTAGCACGAATGCATGCTTGCCACTGTATCAGCGCTTTCTGTACACAGTGATCAGTTATTTTCCCTTGAACTAAAGAAAAATTAAACAGATATTCTTATCATTTTTATATTTCTTCATTTTTCTTTATCAATATTTTTTATTTATCTTTATTTTTATTTAATTTCTTATTTTGACATTTTTTTAAGTCTCTCAGTTGTGTCCAAACTCTTTGCGACCCCATGGACTGTACAGTCCATGGAATTCTCCAAGCTAGAATACTGAGTGGGCAGCCATTCCCTTCTGATCTTTCTCAGTATTTATTCGGCATTCCCAGGTTTTGTAGTTCCCTGAGAAGGCCACTAGAGGGTACTCTTTAGTCAGTATTCAGATTGGAAACAGTGCAGGAAGCTGTTCTCCCCTAGAGGGCAGAGTAAAAAACTCAGTGATTTGAGTCTTGTTTTTCATTTCTAGTGACTAAACCTCACTCAGTTCTATACAGACTCTTGCTTCCAGATACTATTTATTGACTCATCCTTACTTTCCCCATCCTGGACTTATTTAAATGGAATATTATATATCTGCCTCTGATGGTGGCTTAAACTCCTTTAAGGCAAAGCTGATCTCTCTGGACAGTGTGCCCTGGAGACACACAGCAATAGGCTTGGAGGCTTGTGCTGCCAGCTTGGAGTGCAACTGGGAATATGTATTTATAACCAAATTGCAAGATACCCTATACCACCATTAGTATCAAAATTGTTTCCTGCTAATGATAGGAGAAAAAGTGGAAACGGTGGCTGATTTTATTTTATCATGGGATTCAAAATCACCGTGGATGGTGACTGCAGCCACAAAATTGAAAGATGCTTGCTCCTTGAAAGGAAAGCTATGACCCAAACCTAGATAGTGTATTAAAAAGCAGAGACATTACTTTGCGAACAAAGCTCCCTATAGTCAAAGCTATGGTTTTTCCAGTAGTCATGTACAGATGTGAGAGTTGTACCATAAAGAAAGCGAGCACCAAAGAATTGATGCTTTTGAATTGTGGTGCTGGAGATGACTCTTGAGAATTCCTTGGACTGCAAGATCAAACCAGTCAATCCTAAAGGAAATCAACAGTGAATATTCATTGGAAAGACTGCTGCTGAAGCTGAAGCTCCAATACTTTGGTCACTTGATGTGAAGAGCTGACTCACTGGAAAAGACTGATGCTGGGAAAGATTGAGCGCAGGAGGAGAAAGAGACAACAGAGGATGAGATGGTTGGATGGCATCATCAACTCAATGCACATGAGTTTGAGAAAACTGTGGGAGATAGTGAAGGACAGGGAAGCCTGGCATGCTGCAGTCCATGGGATCTCAAAGAGTCAGAAGCAACTTAGCAACAGAACAACAACAATGATCATCAGACTGCCAAACCTCTACAGTTACTCAGGACTGTCTGATACAAGTCTTTCCTTTGTTTTATCTAGGCAGTTGATTTCCCCAGCAAAAGCAGAACAAATAAAAATTTGTTCACACATTTATTGCATGATATAGCCCACAGGTTTACTATATTTGTCATCATTCACCCCAAGCATAAACTCTAAAAAGTCACTCATTTCCTGTTCTTTTTTTTTTTTCCCAATGACCGTTGATTTATCCCACACCATGAGTTTCCTTTACAAACTTCCTTTCATGACGAAGCCCATGTTTCATGTTCTCACTTACACACCCAACCAAAAATGAGATATCATTTCTTGTTTTGTTCAATAGCATTTATATAACACATCCTCATAAAATCCTTCTTTGTAATCATGCTCTGCAATTAACAGAGCTCTGAGATTAAATCAGACCCCCAAGGTTACCGATTGAACTGTTCATCTGTCTAGGGCAGGGGTGCTGGTGATTACTTGAGTATGTGAATATGAACTTTCGTCTGCTCAAGAACAGCCAGAAGCTTGTTTTCTAGTTGCTACCAGGTTAAACTTTAGCTGAGCTTTTTATTGTTTATAATATGTGGAAATTCTCCCTCATAGGACTGAGTTCATCCTGTTTTCTAAGATCTAGATAAAACCCCATTGTGCAGCTTGTGAAAAGTCCCATATTCTCTCCAAAGCCTTCAAGAGTTTCCAGGGGACTCAGCGCCTGTCTCCTGATCATATCAGGTCCCAAGTCTCTGGCTCAGCAGAAGTTGTTCAGTTGAGGAAATAGCTCACAACAGCCATCACTGAGTTCCCTTTCCACCACAGAGGCCAGTGGTAGAACTGAGTCTCTTGCTTCATTTTCCTGAACACCAGCCATTTTCCTCCCATGAAAGGATACTCATCCACATATGATATTTAGGTATGTATCTGACCTCTCTGATGATTTGAAGAAATAAATGTAATTTACACTCACAAAAAAATGTGAAGTGAATAGTATTTTGATGTTCATAGTCTTACCCAGACATTATCATACTAAGTGAAATAAGTCAGAGAAACATAAATATCATATGATAGCACTTATATGTAGAAATCTGTAAATGTATTTATAAAACAGAAACAGACTCACAGACATAGGGGAAAAAATATGATTACCAAAGAGGTGGGAGAAATAAATTAGGAGCTTGGGATTAACTTACATACACTGCTGTTGCTGCTGCTAAGTAGCTTCAGTCGTGTCCAACTCTGTGCAACCCCAGAGATGGCAGCCCACCAGGCTCCCCCGTCCCTAGGATTCTCCAGGCAAGAACACTGCTACTATATATAAAATAAACAATAGGAACCTACTGTGTAGCACAGAGGACTATATTCAATATATTTTAATAACATAATGGAAAAGAATCTAAAAAGTATATAATATATATATGTTAGCTTCTAGTGTACAGCAAAGTGATCAGTTATGTATACGTGATATATGATATATGTATGAGATATGACATATATATATATATGATTGAGTACTTTGCTGTACACCAGAAACTAATACAACATTGTAAATCAACTATAGTCCAATAAAAAAATAATAAAGTAGATGTTCATAGCCTTATAAAGTAAGTTACACAGTCATGTCTAGAACTAAAATGCTAGCTTTCTGCTATTTACCTTGGCCCTTCTCTCCCTTCCTCGTCTTCTATATCTCTCCTCATCCAAAAGCTGCTCATAGGAGTTTCAGATTTTTTTCACTGAATGGAATTTAGCACTCTACCTCTCTCCTTGTACTCATCCATCTTTTAACTCCCAAGCAATCAGCAGAACAAAATGACCTTTCGTTTATTAGTGCCTCTCTCAAAGAAAATACCTTTGGTTATAAATAGCAGGAGAGATGTGTGCACATGCTTACACAGGGTAAGATGATCAAGTTGAATTGAGCCTTCAACTCATCTTTGATCTGGAAATTCCATATAGCACATTTTAGCATCTATTCATTCAACAAAGAATTGTTGAACACTTACTTAAAGAAAGAAATACACTTCCTTCTCTGTTGAACCTGATATTTAGTGACTAAAATTTCTAGTCATCTGTAACTGCTTCTATGCTCCAGTAATTCCTGTATAGGAAGGATATGCAGTGCTTTGAGAAATGATGTACGAAATGCCTTAGTCAACTTGCATTGCCCTGACAAAATGCCACAGACAGAGGGCTTAAACAAAAGACATTTCTTTTGTCGCAGTTCTGAAGGCTGGAAACCTGAGATCAGAGTGCCAGGCTGGTCAGTTTCTGGTAAGTGCTCAGTTCCTGAGTTTCACACAGCTGCCTTCTTGCCTTGGTGGAGAGAGAAGGACAAGATCTGTGTTGTCCCTTCATAGAAGGGCACTAATCCCATCATGAGGACCTCATCCCCATGACTTCATTCAACCTTAACCACCTCACAAATACATTCAGATTGGGGGTTAGGGTTTCAGCATGTGAATTTAGCTGGGGAAGTGAACGGGATATATATGTGATATAATGATTAATAGGAAAAATCAGAGAAGAGAGAAAATGGAGCTGTGGCTCCATCAGATTTGGAAGGATCATCCTGGCTCTGATGTAGGTAAGAGATGGCAGGACTGGGGTTTAGATGTTGAGAGCCGGTTAAGCCATAGTTCAGTTCAGTTCAGTCACTCAGTTGTGTCCGACTCTTTGCGACCCCGTGAATCGCAGCATGCCAGGCCTTCCTGTCCATCACCAACTCCCGGAGTTCACTCAGACTCATGTCCATCGAGTCGGTGATGCCATCCAGCCATCTCATCCTCTGCTGCCCCCTTCTCCTCCTGCCCCCAATCCCTCCCAGCATCAAGGTGTTTTCCAATGAGTCAACTCTTCGCATGAGGTGGCCAAAGTACTGGAATTTCAGCTTTAGCATCAGTCCTTCCAATGAACACCCAGGAATGATCTCCTTTAGAATGGACTAGTTGGGTCTCCTTGCAGTCCAAGGGACTCTCAAGAGTCTTCTCCAACACCACAGTTCAATTCTTTGGCACTCAGCTTTCTTCACAGTCCAACTCACATCCATACATGACCACTGGAAAAACCATAGCCTTGACTAGACGGACCTTTGTTGGCAAAGTAATGGCTCTGCTTTTCAATGTTCTATCTAGGTTGGTCATAACTTTCCTTTCAAGGAGCAAGCGTCTTTTAATTTCATGGCTGCGATCACCATCTGTGGTGATTTTAGAGCCCCCCAAAATCAAGTCAGCCACTGTTTCCACTGTTTCCCCTGTTTTCCCATCTATTTCCCATGAAGTGATGGGACCAGATGCCATGATCTTCGTTTTCTGAATGTTGAGCTTTGAGCCAACTTTTTCCCTTTCCTCTTTCACTTTTATCAAGAGGCTTTTTAGTTCCTCTTCACTTTCTGCCATAAGGGTGGTGTCATCTGCATATCTGAGGTTATTGATATTTCTCCCAGCAATCTTGATTCCAGCTTGTGCTTCTTTCAGCCCAGCGTTTCTCATGATATACTGTGCATATAAGTTAAATAAGCAGGGTCACAATATACAGCCTTGACGTACTCCTTTTCCTATTTGGAACCAGTCAACAGACTGGTTCTGTTGAACCAGTCCATGTTCCAACAGTTCCCTGTCTAGTTCTAGCTGTTGCTTCCTGATCTACATATAGGTTTCTCAAGAGGCAGGTTAGGTGGTCTGGTATTCCCATCTCTTTCAGAATTTTCCACAGTTTCTTGTGATCCACACAGTCAAAGGCTTTGGCATAGCCAATAAATAAAGCAGAGATAGATGTTTTTCTGGAACCCTCTTGCTTTTTCCATGATCCAGTGGATGTTGGCAATTTCATCTCTGGTTCCTCTGCCTTTTCTAAAACCAGCTTGAACACCTGGAATTTCATGGTTCATGTACTGCTGAAGCCTGGCTTGGAGAGTTTTGAGCATTACTTTACTAGCTTGTGAGATGAGTGCAATTGTGCGGTAGTTTGAGCATTCTTTGACGTTGCCTTTCTTTGGGATTGGAATGAAAACTGATCTTTTCCAGTCTTGTGGCCACTGCTGAGTTTTCCAAATGTGATGGCATATTGAGTGCAGCACTTTCACAGCATCATCTTTCAGGATTTGAAATAGCTCAACTGGAATTCCATCACCTCCACTAGCTTTGTTCATAGTGATGCTTTCTAAGCCCCACTTGACTTCACATTCCAGGATGTCTGGCTCTAGGTGAGTGATCATACCATCGTGATTATCTGGGTCATGAAGATCTTTTTTGTACAGTTCTTCTGTGTATTCTTGCCACCTCGTCTTAATATCTTCTGCTTCTGTTAGGTCCATACCATTTCTTTTCTTTATCGAGCCCATCTTTGCATGAAATGTTCCCTTGGTATCTCTAATTTTCTTGAAGAGATCTCTAGTCTTTCCCATTCTGTTCTTTTCCTCTCTTTTCTTTGCATTGATCACTGAGGAAGGCTTTCTTATCTCTCCTTGCTATTCTTTGGAACTCTGTATTCAGATGCTTGTATCTTTCCTTTTCTCCTTTGCTTTTTGCTTCTCTTCTTTACACAGCTATTTGTAAGGCCTCCCCAGACAGCCATTTTGCTTTTTTGCTTTTCTTTTTCTTGGGGATGGTCTTGATCCCTGTTTCCTGTACAATGTCACGAACCTCATTCCATAGTTCATCAGGCACTCTATCTATCAGATCTAGGTCCTTAAATCTATTTCTCACTTCCAAAGTATAATCATAAGGGATTTGATTTAGGTCATACCTGAATGGTCTAGTGGTTTTCCCTACTTTCTTCAATTTAAGTCTGAATTTGGTAATAAGGAGTTCATGAGCTGAGCCACAGTCAGCTCCTGGTCTTCTTTTTGCTGACTGTATAGAGCTTCTCCATCTTTGACTGCAAAGAATATAATCAATCTGATTTCTGTGTTGACCATCTGGTGATGTCCATGTGTAGAGTCTTCTCTTACTTTTGCCCAAATGATGGTTGTCTAGACCTGAGTAGGGAGGTGGTAGCAAGGATGGCCCAGTCTATTAGCTCTGGCCCAGTCAAGGTCTCTCCTCATCTCTTGTCCCCCTATCCATGCACATAGACCTATGTGTACACTTTATTTCCTTTTCACATTCTACTACTTCCTCTCAGCTTTCCTTGGGCTTCCCAGGGGGCTCTAGTGGTAAAGAATCTGCCTGCCAATGCAGGAGACTCAGGAGACATGGGTTTGATCCCTGGGTCAGGAAGATCCCCTGGAGGAGGAATGGCAACCCACTGCAATATTCTTGCCTGGAAAATTCCATGGACAGAGGAGCATGTTGGGCTACAGTCCATGGAATTACAAGAGTCAGACGCAACTGGGTGGCAGAGCACAGAGCTAAACAGTTAAGACTCCAAGTGTCGGAGACAAATGACATGCTTCTAAATTATGCCTCTGTCACTTACTAGCTATGTGACCTTGCAAAAGTTATCTAACATCTCCATACCTCATTTTTCTCCTACCTCAAATGTGAATAATCATAGTTGTTTAATGGATTCAGAGTTCCAATTTGGCAGGATGACAAATTCCGGATATCTATTGCACAGAATTTGTGAATATACTTAACACTACAAAACACTAAAAATTATATATTTTGTTGGTTTTTTTTAACCACAATTAAAAATAATATATTTTTTAATGAGGGTAATCATAATACTTGCTGTAACTTTGTTAGGAAGATATATGTCAATGTGGGTGAGGCCCTTAGAGCAGAGCCTGACATTCTGGAACCCTGCATGGTGGTGGGGGCGGGGGGGCAGAGGGGAATGGTATTTGAGCTATTCCCTGTTGGAATGCCAAGAGAGGAGGCTCTGTCCTCAACCTTGGAATTTCCACAAGTAAATCTGTGAATCTGTGCCAAGAGTGGTCCCTTTGTTTCAGGATGAGGTCTGATTGTCTCTGGGTGTATTATCAGGCATCTGTTTGTTCCAAGGTTCAAGTGTGATCCTCAGGAATATGGAAGGTAGATATATTGCTGCTGCTGCTGCTGCTAAGTCGCTTCAGTCGTGTCCAACTCTGTGCGACCCCATAGACGGCAGCCTACCAGTCTCCCCCATCCCTGGGATTCTCCAGGCAAGAGTAAAGGAGTGGGGTGCCATTGCCTTCTCCAGAGATATATTGCTAAAAGCCCTCATTTTAAAAATGGGGCGGGGGGGGGCAGTATAAAATGTTATGTTACAAGGAGGGTTTAATAGCTCAAGCACAATACAATAACTCTCCAGAATATTTTCATTTGCCTGGAGAATCTAAATAGCTTGTTCTCCCATGCCAGTGACTGGCTCTCTCAGGAACTGTCTCCTATGATTTCACAGAGTATAGCTTTGCCATTCAGCAGATTGCCTTCTGTCCGCTTTGGCATGTTCTTGACATGACCATGATACCAATTCCTCTAATTTCTAGATTTTTTCATAATAATTATTCCTGTTTCCCATAAGCAACAGGATTCTCCATTTCCCTGGGTGGAGGGTTTGCCTCTTTTTACTTTTTCAGTAGCTTTAACTTCTGACTGGGGTGAGTTTTCAGACATTTTCTCTCCTGCATCTACTAAGCTCTGCAATTTAGGTTTGGCCCAACCAATCGATACCAGCTCAGATGTGTGTGACCAGGAAATTGAATTTCCATCCCTGCAACCAATTCTGAACAATAGCAGTAGAGAAGATCAGCTTATTTTATTCACCAGTGGTTTGGTATTATGATAGGTATGGTTCATATCAGAATGCAGTAACCTTATTTCTTGAAATATTTCCAATTTTATGAAAATAATGACTTTGTATATAAAATATTTTGTAATTTTATGGGCTTAGTTGGCTTAGTTGGCTATCTGTGTCTTTGAATAGTATCTTCATATTTGGTATCTAAGTCTTATATTTCTTTTCAATAAATAAAGTGCTCTAGAATAATAGATATGGTATAAATTACAAAAAATAAAAATAAAACATAAAGTAAGTTTCATCTAAAAAGATGAAAAGCAAACAAATAATATATTTTCATTTTTAACTTTAAAGTGTTTGCTTTTAAATAGTTTTAAAAAATGAAAGCAATTCTCTACCATTAGTAATCATAATAATTGCTAAAATTCAGTTAATAATCATCATAGGTGAAATGCCATCCTGACGGCTTCAAATTCACTATCTCTGAGAGTCTGCACAACACACTGCTTGAGGAAATTGAAAAAGCAGTGAGTTTCTGCAGCTTTCTGTAGATTACACACTTAGCAAATGGCAGAGATAAGACCCAAACCCAGGCAGCCTGATACCTGAGGCTGAGTTCTCAGTCACACTGCGCCATAGTCACTATAGCCCTGTTTATTTTTCCAGTCATAAACCCCTGCTTAAATTTCTATGAATAGTAATTTGATTTTTCCCTTTCTCTGGACTGTAAATTTGTGTAATTGGATTTCTATGGACTTTGCACCAAAGACAATATTTGAAGTGCATTTATTTTTCAAAGTTATGGTGTTAAGTGATTTCTGTGATATAAAAATGCCTCCCAAGAAACCAAACCCTCCCTCCCTCCTAGTCTATTATTTGACTAAAATTCTGATTGACAGCTGTATTAGTTTCATAGGGCTGCCATAGCAAAGTATCATAAAATAGATGGCTTAAGACAACAGAAATATATTGTCCCACATTTGTGGAAGCCAGAAGTCTGAATTCAAAATGTCAGCCATGTTACCTCTGAAGGTTCTAGGAAAGTATGTTCCAAGCCTGTCTCCTTGGTTGTAGATGACTGTCTTTTCCCTCTGTCCTCATCTCTTCGTATAAGGACACTGATCCTGTTGGACGGGGACCCACCCTAATGACTTTACCTTGGTTACCTCTAAAGACCCTTTTTCTAAAGACAGTCACATTCTGAGGCTATAGGGGTTAGGATTTCAGTATATTTATTTGGGGAGATACAATCCAAGCTGTAGCTTCAGCTTGTGGACCAGAGTAGTATGTGGAGGTGGGAGCCTGGTAGCAGCAGAGTGTTTACCCAGTGATGCGGCTTGAGACAAATTTCCCTTCTGTGAAATAGGAGACTGGATTGGCTGGTTGCTGCTCTAATTTTCTTTTAACTGAAATATAGTTGATTTACAATGTTGTGATAGTCTCTGGTATACAGCAAATTAATTAAATTATATATATATACACACACACACACAGACACACATACACACACACACACACACACACACACACACATATATATATATATACACACACAGATACATATGTTCCTTTTCATATCCTTTCCATTATGGTTTATTATAGGGTATTAAGCATAGTTCCCGGTGCTGTACAGTAGGAACTTGTTGTTTATCCATTCTCTATATAATAGTTTGCATCTGCTAGTCCCAAACCAACCCAGCCTATCCCTCCTCCATCGCCCCTCCTCCTTGGCAACAATAAACAGAGCTATGGTGATTGTGGAGCAGTCTGTCCTCTATGTCAGTGAGTCTGTTCCTATTTTGCCAATAGGTTCATTTGTATCATATTTTAGATTCCACATACAAGTGGTATCATGTGATATAGGTCTTCCTGTCTTCATTTAGTATGATAATCTCTACATCCATCTATGTTGCTGCAAATGGCATCATTTCATTCTTTTTTTATGGCTATCTACTCTATTATTTTATGTCATATTTGAGTTCTATTTTAACAGAACAGATGTACATATTCAACCTGTCTTTAATAGATTTCCTTTTTGCAGTATTTTCATAAAAGCTTTAGGAAAGGGAGCTTCATCTTTCTACTTCTACCCTTTAGCCACAGAGGTAAGTGCTATACTTCAAAAAAATACACAATGTGAGAGTTGCAAGTCAAGTTATTTGGGACAAAATGAGGACTACAGCCCAGGAGACAGCCCCTCAGATAGCTCTGAGAAATTTCTCTGAAGAGATAGGGGGTGTAGGTCAATATATATGTGATTTTGGTGAAGGGGGAGTTCTTACAATTAAGCATTCATCTTTGCAAAAGTTTTCTGCTCGTCTGGAGGAGCTGATGTCACCGTGAAGGGATTAAGAGCTTTTCTAGATAGGAGGAAATGCAAGAATTGGGCTCATAATATCAGCTTCTGAAAATATATAACTATCTGAAGACCTGTTCTGCCAGTTTTCCAGAGCACAGAGTGCCTCATCCCTGATCTCCACCCTGAACTCCCTTCAAGGGGCGTTGAAGGTCAGCAGCTGTAGCAGCACATGATTTGATCCTCATAGAGGTTGATCAAGTGCCCACGGCAAGTAACAGTTTTGTGGTTGACAGTGCCTGATGAATGATCTCACCCACCCAGGTCTCCTCTCAGTAGGACCAGTTTGGGGGTCACCAAGGAGAAGATGTGCCCAGCGTCTTGCCACTTTTCTCTCTAAGACCTTATTTTTCCCGTTCCTCTTCACCCACAGACACAGACCAGCTGCCTCTTATTACTTTCACATATGGAGGCTCTTCTATTACAGATTTCCAGAGAAACTGAAAACACTGTTGGACATTGAAGGAGCTCCCTATTGAACTATGCCTGTCAGTATTTATTGAGAAAGAAAGTTGACCTTTGACTTTAGCCTCTGTGACTTCATGAGATAATTCCAATAGTAAACATTCTCGGAGAACAATGGATAGCAAAGGTTTCCATTGTTCTTACCTAATCTCCCCAACCCCACCCCCTCAGGACAGGAGGCCTCCTGCTGCAGATGAAGAAACTAAATCTCAAAGATACACAGGAGTGCCTCTCAGTGGACAGAGGGGTGTTAGGGATGGGCCGGGGCAGCTCAGTAGCCTTTCCCCAGAAAAACTCAGCTGCTCAGGGATTCCACTCCAGGCTGGTCAAGAGCTAGGCTGCCCACTGGACCAGCCTCTGTCTGATTTTTCTTTCGCCTGTACCCATCAAGTACTTGAATTCATTCTTGGATTTTTTTTTGGTGTAATAAATTCATTTTTAATTTATATTATTACTAAGAGTTGTTTTAAATACCTTAAATAACTATGTTGTTGCTTTTATTATGTACCTTTTTAGCAGAGGTTTTTGCTGTAAAGCATGCTGTTTTGAAAACTATTTTTTTTTTTAAGAGACAGACAAGAAGAGTGGTGAGCCATGTGTGGAGGGGAAAATTGGTATAATTACAGTGAGCATTTATGGGTCAGTGGAACATAAGCCCCAAGGGAAAAACTCTGAAAATGGGGTTTCGAGAACCAGGAAGGCGGGGGAGAGGGGCTGCTTCTCTAGGCCACCTGGGAAGCCCGGGGCTACTTGGCTTTGCTATGCCAGCAGCACAGATGGCATCTCGGTGAAATGATTACTCTTTTGTCCCTTCTTTACGAGCATCTTGAAGACAAATATTTATGCCCCCTTTCTACTGAAGACATTTTCCCTCAGTGTGACTCATTCTCCTTCATCTTCAGATATGATTATTCTTTGAGCATTCTGAACAGGAAGTTGAGGCCAGCTGCAGACTTAGCACAGAGATGGCTGGTGATGTGTGTGCACGTTTCTGTGTGTCTGTGTGTGTGTATATCTGTGTGTGTGCAAACATCTGTATCTGTATGTGTGTATCTGTGTGTGTGCAAGCACACAGGCAAAGTCTTACATTGGATACTACACAGTAACTTCCTGTACAACATCGAAGTTGTTTACATTCCTATGTTTTCATGAGGGTCCACTGGAATAGGAATTAAGTTAGATTTCACTCTGTATACCTAAGTAGCAACATTTTAAGTATGTAATTGCTATCACAGCATGAATAAACCAGTAAAGGTAAAAAAAAAAATCATACAAAAAAGCCCCTTTGTTCAGAAATTGTGCCATTTGAAGAGATGTGGGTGCACCTAGAGACTAATCATATAAAGTGAAGTAGGTCAGAAAAACAAATATCGCATATTAATGGAATATATATGGAATCTAGAAAAATGGCATAGATGAACTTATTTGCAAATCACAACTAGAGACACAGACATAGAGAACAAATGTATGGATACCTAGGGAGGGAAAAGGGTAAGGGTAGTGTGAATTGGGAGATTAGGATTGGCATATATATATACTACTATATATAAAATAGATAACTAATGATAATTAACTATATAGCACAGGGAACTGTATTCAATACTCTGTGGTTACCTAAATGAGAAGGAAGTCCAAAAAAGAGGGGATATATGTATACATGCGGCTGATCCACTTTGCTTTACAGCAGTAACTAACAGAACATTGTAAATCAACTATACGCCAATAAGAAAAAAAAGCCCCTTTGTTCATACTTAATTGCTGAACAGATGGATGTTGTTCAGAAGGTATGAATCCCCATTCCTCATGTAGTGAACTGGTCAAGTAGTTAATCATTTGAGTAGAACTTTTCTTTGCCATTAATGGTTCTTAGACTACATTTCAAAACCATTCTGTCCTTTTAGATAATGAGCCATTAGGAATGAATCTTCATTCCTTAAAAGGCTGGATGCTCAGGCTCAACTGTGTTGACAATTGACCTAAACCAATATGAATATGAACATATTTGGGTTCTTTTTTGGATATGTGTAACTTCCAGTGAAGTTCAAGATGGTAAGAGTTGGCTACTTTTGTATCATCTCACCACTTGGTTAGAAAGAACAAGCCCCAGATGAAATTCTGATTTATGAAACTCCAGTACTTTGGCCACCTCATGCGAAGAGTTGACTCATTGGAAAAGACTCTGATGCTGGGAGGGGTTGGGGGCAGGAAGAGAAAGGGACGACAGAGGATGAGATGGCTGGATGGCATCACTGACTCGATGGACGCGAGTCTGAGTGAACTCTGGGAGTTGGTGATGGACAGGGAGGCCTGGCGTGCTGCGATTCATGGGGTTGCAAAGAGTCGAACATGACTGAACAACTGAACTGAACTGAGCTGTTGACTATAATCAAGTAAGAATGAAATAAACATGTCAGAAGACCAATTCTGTCCCTCTAGATGCTTGTCCACCATTTTCAAGCTTTGCTGAAGGCAAAAAAAAAAAAAAAAACCTAATTCCAGTCAATATTTTGTCATCATTATTGACAAAAGTTTTCAGTATTCACAGCTGGACACTGGGTATTTCCCAAGGGGTGGTTCTTGATCATTTTGTCCCTGAGTTTCTCTCTTCCATGGAAATCCTGCACACCCACAGTATGATCTTGGACTCCTACAGAGACTGTCTGTAATCAGACTCCTTGTCTTACTATGACTACTTTTTGGACATTGCATCTGACTGTCTTGTCACTTGAACTCTGTGTTGGTCAGTAGGCTTCTCTTTCCTGCAAAATCAGCAGCCTCAAGATGTCTCCATTTCTATTCATATAGCCATCATTCCTTCTGGCCACCTGAGCTTGAACCTTACAGATTTGGTTTTGTTTTTAAAGTTTTTTGATGTAGACCAGTTTTTAAAGGCATTATTGAATTTGTTACAACATTGCTTCTGTTTCATGCTTTAAGTTTTTTTGGCCCTGAGACATGTGGATCTTATTTCCCCAAACAGGAATCAAACCTCCACCTTCTGTATTGGAAAGCTAAGTGTTAATCACTGGACCACCAGGGAAGTCCCTGCAGTCTTCTGTTAACAGAGCCACCTTCTTCAACTCCCAATTGCCATCATTCACTTGGTTGTCCCAGTATTTCCTTCATCTCTGTTCCTTTCCTTTGATCTCTACCCTCAGCCAGAGCCACATCACCATAGGTCAACAGCTTTTTTTTTTCCTCTGCATCTTACCCATTCAGTTCTTTTATGTGATGCCAAACCAGCCTTCCCCAAACCATCTTGATTAGATCATGCTCCTGTTGAAAGACTTTTCGAGGAGACTTTATTTCATAGTGGAAGATGTTCAAACTTCTTGAGATTGTTCCCAGGTCCCAGTAGACATTTACTGCTTTGTTTCTTCCTTCACAGGGCAAACTTCTCTCCAGCTGGAGTTCTGAGACACAGTCTCTCAAATATGTTACAAGCAGAGGACATTGCTTATTAGGTTTTTGGTTTTTGGGTTTTTTTTTTTTCCATGATGACCTTGCTTTCCTCATTTAAGTTATGCCTGAAACACACACACACACACAGAACCCCTTGCTAAGTATCTCAAGTGCCTGAACATTGTAATTAAATAAATGAGTAAACTGGCTTTTAAAGTAGATGTTGCTACTTACCGGTTCTAGTGTGGCCTCAGGCATATCATATAACATTCCTGAGGCTCAGTTTTCACATTAGTTACCATGGGACCAAGGCCTATCTGCATGCTGCTGCTGTTGCTAAGTCGCTTCAGTCGTGTCCGACTCTGTGCGACCCCCATAGACGGCAGCCCACCAGGCTCCCCCATCCCTGGGATTCTCCAGGCAAGAACACTGGAGTGGGTTGCCATTTCCTTCTCCAGTGCATGAAACTGAAAAGTCAAAGTGAAGTCGCTCAGTCGTGCCCAACTCTTAGCGACCCCATGGACTGCAGGCCCCCAGGCTCCTCCGTCCATGGGAGTTTCCAGGCAAGAGGACTGGAGTGGGCTGCCGTTGCCTCCTATGCTGCTCATCCTTAATTCATTTTAGTTTCCTTTCTCTGCCACCTGTCCTCCCCAGAAAGCCTTTCATGACCTCACCAATCACAGATTCTCTCTTCTCTGAGCCCATAGCACACAGTTCTAGGAAATCATCATTTGCCTCTTTGAAGAGCCCCTTGATTCTTCTTCATTGTTTCCTGGGACCATACATTGCTTCCTGCACTAGAGTGTGTGAATGCTTTGTGTGTGACCACACACTCTGTTGTGTGGTCATAGCACCCTGGGCACTTTGTCTCACATTTTCTCACTTGTTCTCACAATGTCTTGGGAGGAGGATGTAATCACTGTTTGGTAGAAGGCAAAGTGAGAGTTTTGGGCTTCCCAGGTGACTCTTGGTAAAGAATGGTAAAGAATCTGCCTACCAGTGCAGGGAAAACAGAAGAGGCAGGTTCAATCCTGGGTGGGGAAGATCCCCTGGAGGAAACAATGGCAACCCACTCCAGTATTCTTGCCAAGATAATCCCATGGACAGAGGAGTCTGGTGAGCTACAGTCCATGGGGTTCCAAAGAGTTGGACATGACTGAGTGACTGACCCGCACACACAGAGTGAGAGTTTAGAAGGCTGAAGTGATTTGCCCAAAATCACTCAGAGAGCAAGTGACAGAAGTAGTTGAATTCTAAGCCTGGGGATGTCTCCTCCCTCCCAAAGCTTTAGCCTGGGGGCAGGAACTTATTTTGTATTTCTAATATTTCAGTATTTAAGTTTGTAACCATTATAGGTCCCAGTCCTGATTAGTATTGAGATGGCATTCTATGAATATTTTTGAAGAAGTCAATAAATGCATACTACAGACAATATTAATAACTCAAAATAATCCCAGAAGTCTGAGGGCCAATTCTCTATGTATAGTTGGTGGATACTTGTGCTTAATCTCCCCGCCATTTGCCCTGTTACTCTGAGGGTTAACAGCACAATGTTTTCATTCTGAAACATAAAATCATGAGGTTAAGTGAAGCATTCCATGTCATCAGCCAAGAAGACCCAGAATTCACATACAGGTTCTCTAAAGTAGTTCTGTGTGGCTGGGAGCACTATGAACTCCACCATTGTGTTCATAGCTTTTTATCCTTTGGCTAAGATCAAGTAGAGCATTTGTTCTTGAGGCTTTTAACAACCGACTTCTCCATCCAAAGATAACATATTTAGACTGTATGTGCGTTACAAAGAATTGAGTTCCTTTAGACAGGAAAATTTTAAACAAGAGGTTTATTTGAATCCTCTTGGATGCCATTCTTCTATTGACATTGTTCCTGTAAAATGCCGTAGGAGACCATTCCATGATGCTGGATGTACTCTGAGCCTGCATACCAGGAAGTACTCCTAAGTCAGGGAGGGGTAAGGAACATTTCTTTCTTACAGAGTATTGACATTGTGCTTTTGCCTCCCTGTTGGCAATACACACACACACACACACACACACACACACAGATTCTAGGGTAGGTGGAGGGTGGCTCAGAAGAATCAGTGTAACAATCAAAGCTACTACCAGAGAAAGAAACAGATTGCACCTATATGCCCTGAACATGAAGAACAGAAGTAGACAGACATTTTCATGATACTTAACAAAATTTTAATTACTTGAGTTTCATATTAAGGTCAATTAAAGAAACAATAAAGGAGGACAGAGAGTATGGAAGGGGAGGAAACAGAACGGAGGCAGAGGGTGGAATGAAAAATGAGGACAAAGAGAGGAAGAGGAAAGAGAAAGAAAGCGAAACATCACGTCAGCAGCTCCTGGGTTCTGAGGTGAGCTCGCTGGTCATAGGTCAGCAGCTTTAGTCACACATCCTGTTATTCACTTTGGGCATCAGAGTACTTTTTTGCTACCCTTTGAAATTTCCATACTGTCTACAATGATCTTGGAGCACTCTTTCTTTACTGGGAAACTGTTTATGTGCTCTTATTCTCAATCTTTGAGCTTGTTTTTTTAAAGGTTTTATTTTCACATGAAGTCCAGACTGTTTTGAAATGGGTAAAATGATGCATTTGGTCTCGATTCTTTCCATCTAAATCTTGATCTTAGGCCACTTGAACAGTTTCCGAATATAGTAGAAATGGCTTCTGGATATAAGAATTGAAATACAACATTGAAAAACATTAATTATCATTATCATTGTTTTGAAAGAGGACAAATTTTGATTCAGGAGAGCTGTGTTTTAATTTGAGCTGTTCATTTGACTAAACTATGGCTGCCTGTAAGCCTCAGCATTCTCATCAACAGAATAGAGACCTCTTACCTGTCTAGTTGGCATGAAGATGCCAGGAGGTCCAGTGTGCCTCATCACAGCTCTGGCTTCAAGGAGACAGAAATGAGTCAGTTCCTCCCTCCCAACCACCACCCCCCGCTACAATGGCACTCCCGTCGGCTGAAAAAATATATATATAAAGAACTCTTCCTGCTTTTTAATTTCCACCGGTCATACTGAATGGAATAATTACATTAGCTCATAAAGCACAAAATCATGTTCGGAGCTGCAGCTCTGTAGACTCTTAAGCTCAGAGCAATATAACTCTGATTCTCTGTGAAATGTTATCTGGATCTGTTGCTACTCCTATAAGGTACTGACCTCAAACTACTGTATTTCAGAATCCTGCATGAGCAGGACAAGATGCAGCCACTGGCTACAAATTCTGGACTCCATAATATTTACAGAACTGAATCAAGGATTTCAGCTTTACCTTAGATTAAAATATTACTTCTATCTACTCCTGTCATATTTCAGACTCCCATTAGGAATAGATTTATATCTTATAAAGCTTAAAAGATAATGACTAATTAAATAAACTGTATGACTTCAGGGAAGATTGGAAAATTACAATAATTCCAAGTAATGCTGTTTTCAGCCGACAAAACCCAGAGAATTTTGAACCTTAGAACTGGAAGGAACATAGACGTCCTTTAGCCTAATCATTGGTCCAGCACAGAGACTGCTTTGATCACCGACCTGATAGCTCTTCCTGGGAATGTAGAATGACCTAACATGTATTGGCTTTCAAGGCAGCCTGATGTGTCTCGAGGCAGCTCCAGTCATTTAGAAACCCGTCTTTATAAGGATCTGTTTGTCTGCCTCTCTGTACTGCCCACCTTTCGCTCTCAATTCTGAGTAAGAAATTTCTGCTAATTTTTTTTCCTTGAAATTGTTTTCACTTTGGGAACAACTGGTGGGCCCTCTCCAAGCATTGTCTTTTTTAGGCTTGCCATTCTGGTTTTGAAATCTATCCTCTCATGAAATATTTCTAGAATCACCAACATCCCTGTTCCAATGAAAACGGTGGTTATCTACTTCAGGCAAACCCTAACCAAGCTGGGAGAACAGTGAAGTGATTGTCTCCTTGTGAGAGTCTTTTGACTGTGAAAGCCAAAGTTTATTTTGAATTTTTTGTTTTGTTGCTTTTTAAATTTCACTTTATTTCTTTTTATACAACCCACACCATTACTTATAATGCACTTATGACAAATGAACCTTCTAAATCTTTTTCTCCAATACCTATATAATACTTTTTTTTTTTTTAAAGGAATCTTTACCTAAAATGTTTCCAGATCTTACCAGCCTATGGCTATGATTGAGGTTATGTTAGCTATAAAATTTTTAATTTCATTAGCTTGCCACACATTTGCTAAAGTAGTTCTTTATGCAACCCATCTTATTATTTCAGAGTATCCCTAAGATGTCTCAAAAGAACAAGTCCCACTTTGCTGCAATCACCTCTCCCCTACCAGTCTGGGCAGTTCTCTTCATCCCCAAGGCTCAGTAGGTCCGGCTGCTCCCCAGGGAATCAGGTAGACACCACAAGGCCGTGCCTCTACAGCTGCTCCACTGACATTAAATTTGCCCCCTTCGTTCCTGATATTGCACAGAATTACATGCAATATCTTTTACCTTCCAGCTCTCTGCTCTCCCCAAGGTCCAAAGATTTGTCCCTGGGAATGCATTTAAGTAGCAGGCGCCATGTTCCCTTCCGAATGGTTCTCCTGTCTGAGAACTGAGGTTTGTTATTGGACTAAGCTCCCAGTGCCCAATGCCTTCCATTCTACAAGGAGCTTTCTCCAAAGAAACCACTAACCCCCTTGAAAATAATCTTTGATTAGATCTTTCAAATCACATCCTTTATTTTTACCATGAACATTTTTATAATATCATTAAACATTCTTCAAAGCCACCATTTTGAATTCCTCCATAATCTCCATCTTATGGATATACCATGCTAGAATATATTTGCCCATTTTTCAATTGCTTAGAATATTGGGTATTTTATGTATGTAGCTTATTTAAGCAAATATTGTGCTTTATCTTATTCTTTTATACTCTTAATTCAGCTTATTGTTTAGTAATTTGCAGATAATTTGATACTTTAATTATGTTATTTGATATATTAGCATCATTTCTAACTTTTGGCTTTTAGATATGCATTTTTAAGATGAATCTCTAACATATTTACCATCACACCAAATTTTAGTTGCTTAGAGATCCAGATTTTATGTGTTAGTCTGAAGAGCTTCCATAGCTTTTGAAGTGAGAATCTCTGTATAAAAGAGAAACATAAATATACAAGGAGTAAATCAAAATCTTGCTTGTAATTTCAAATATCACTAAATAGTAATATCAACCACTAACTGACATATTTCCTAGTAATCACTTCAAGCCCTTCTCATTAAAAATATATCATATAAAATGAATTATAGAATCAAAAGAACCTGCAGATATGGTCTACTTCAAGGACCTAATTTTAACAAGTCATTTTACACCCTCCTGGGATATCCTTAAAACAAATATTTGTTGTAAAAAAGTAAACCCCAGAACTTATCCTTGTGATATGGGTGATAGAGGACTGAATAAAAGTGAAAGAGGTATGATTCAACTCTCTGGTAGGAAAACGGTGGATTCCCAAAGCAAGTAGCACTTAAGCCACACATTTAAAAGGAACAAAGATTTCAGTGTGTGAGTATGTGGGTTGAGTAACAGACTTGAAAGGGCATGGCATGTTGGGTACTGAATTTCTGTTACTATAGTATTGGAGTATATAATACCCTTACTGGTAACCAAAGATGAAGTTTCAAAGATGTTAGTCTGATAGTAAGAACCTGGGTATAAGGAACATAAGAAATGTATAGATTATCTACCATAAAACGGGGGGAAAAAAATCAAGGTTATTCAAGTAAGGAAATGACATGTCTCAGAAAGACATTTTTGATGACATTATGGAGGATGGATTATAGGCTGGAGGGGAGAGATAAGGCTTTTATTTGTCAGTGTGACAGACAATTTTATTAGTAAAGCACCTAACTTATGAGACTCATCTGTGTGAAATGAAACAGGTTCATCTCGATGTGTCCAAGGTCTTCGGAAAATGGTTAAGTGTTTTGGTATTTCTTTGTTTATTTGCATGTGAGCAGGATTAGACTGGCCCTCAATGTCTCTTGATGAAACCTTTAAATAGAAAATAGAAAAACTTGAGAAAGGGTATTGGAACCTCTGCTACCTGAGTTTTGGAAGATAATTGATCCAAAGCTATGAAACTCAACATCTCACCAATCCTATATTTCATTTGATTGGACAGTGTGTCAAGAGAATGCCTCAGGCCTGCTTTGTCCATTAACAGGCCAGTTGTGAGTCAGAGTCTCAACATGAGGACTTTTCATTTACCTTTTCATAGTCACAGCAATGCAGTGTCCCCGCCCCACCCCAGAGTATCATCCTGGCCTAAAGTCTCTATGGAGAAGATTATTTTCTGCCACAGGCAGGGAGCAAAATGTCCAAATACAACCCAAGGGCTCCATCATCATTCTGCTAGCCAGGGGAAGCTGAGGTTTTACCGTTGCCTGGAACCCACGTGCTTTATGTGATGGGGATCAGCACTGTTAATTAGCTGCTTTAGAGTTCTCAATCCCCTGTGGCTTTGGAAACACTTGTTAACCCACAGTGGGAGGAGAAGAGCTGGAAGTGATTGGATTGCAGTCTGAATTTATTATAATTCAATAGCCACCTTATCTTTCAGAATCCCAGTCCGGAATCTGTTGAAAATTTCAGTTGATTTCGATCATTCTCAGTGACACACCCTGGGAGAAGAGGGCAATTGCAGTTCAGGGTTTCTTGAAGCCACAGAAATGTGGAGTGCTGCGGAATTGATCGATGATGCTCTCTGAACCCACGTAGGCACTTTTCCAGAGGCTAGAAAAGAGATTCCAGGGTAGGGGAGAGGGAAACCAGTTGATGTCGCACAGCTCATGTAGAGTGCCCAGGAAATCTGCATTTGTGATCTCTTGCCAAAAGAAATACTGCCGGTTCCCACCCCTGCACCCTGCCATTCTCACTACGTAGAGCTGGCACTCAATAAACCCATAATTCTTCTCCTTAATACAATTCTCATGATATAACCTGACCAACCACATGAAACCTAATCAAGAAAACAACCGTTGTCATTGGCAACAAATGCAGGAGTTGCATCACAAGTAAACCACATTCTTTTCAGAGCAGCATGTTAGAGTCAGTTCAATTCAGTTCAGTACCTCAGTCGTGTCCGACTCTTTGTGACCCCATGAATTGCAGCCCCCCTGCCTCCCTGTCCATCACCAACTCCCAGAGTTCACTCAAACTCACGTCCATTGAGTCAGTGATGCCATCCAGCCATCGCATCCTCTGTCCCCTTCTCCTCCTGCCCCCAATCCCTCCCAGCATCAGAGTCTTTTCCAATGAGTCAACTCTTCAGAAACTGCAAAAACATGTCGCTAGCCTTTGTCAAGTACATGATAATTATGATAATTATTTAATTAAGAAAAGCTTCATAGGAAGGTCCATATCAAAATTTAAACAAGAAAACCCATGTAAAGTTTAGTTATGTTGGCATCTTTTCCTTCATGGCTTCTCAGGACTATTTCAGCTGAAGCATGGCTCTTGAAACAACCACCAGGGAATTTCCCAGGCTTCATCTTCCAATGCAGAGGACACAGGTTTGATCCCTGGTCCAGGAAGATTCCACATGCTGCAGAGCAACTAAGCCTGTGTGCCACAACTGCTGAGTCTGAGTGGTGTAATTGCAGAAGCCCTAGAGCCTGTGCTCCCCATCAAAAGAAGCCACCCCAATGAGGAGCCTACTCACCACAATTAGAAAGCAGCCCCACTCCAGGCAACTAGACAAAGCCTGTGCTTAGCAAAGAAGACACAGCACAGCCAAAAATTAATTAATAGAATTAAGCTGGAAACTAATTTATTTGTACATGGTATTGCAAACTGTAATATTATACTGGTATTTGAGACCAGAATGTCTTTGTAGTTCAAAAACCTTTCCAAAAAGTTCCGTCTGTTTTAAAGTGGGCTTAGTTTCAGACATTAACATGATACTAAAAAAACAATGTATTGAAACATTAAAGTTAATTAGCTTAACAAATTAGAAAGGTGACCCCTGGTGTACTACCTACGGATTTTTCAATTGTATATTTCAACCCTTTCCATGCTATTCCCTTCTTGTTTGGGCCTGAAAGCTTTTACTCTTTACTGTTTATTTTATTCTTTCAGTCAAAAAGAACTAAGGAGATTTTGAGTCTCCTTTTGTCCATTTAGAATCTCATTTAGCTTTCACTTTGATCTTTGGTTCTTCATCCAAGAATGCCCCAAGACTTTGATTTACAGCTATAAATGTTAAAAATAGTCTTTTTTTTTTCTTTTTTTGGAAGTTGTTTCTTGGAATCACAGAAATGTACTTCCTTGTTCACCTGGACAGTTGTGGGTTAAGGGAAGAAATTCTTCCTTGATTTTCTGTCACTTATCTCTCCTATAGATAAGTTCTGTTCAAATCCTGGGTCAGCAACTTGTGAACTCCAGCAAGTTGCCTGGCATTTTTTTTGACTCATAGAATGTCACTTTTAAAATTGTTCCAGCATCAATTAAATGCAGCCACATATCAAATTATGCTTTGTAAATAAATACGTATGACTTGCATCCTGCTCCAATGTAGTCAGAAACTGATGTATTCCCTTTCATATGACATGAATCTTTAGAAGAGTACAAATGAATTGAAGATTAGTGTAAAAGTCTAACCAAAGAAGACTTGAGAGAGAGAAGACATGGGGAGAGGGCTAAGATTGCATAGCCAGGGCTAAAAAGGATGTTCCAACTTATCTTTGATTAACAGGCAGTACTTCTTCACAGAGGTAGAAAGCAGAGGTTTACTTTAACTTAGGACGGATTAGAAGAAATGGCCTTAATTTATACATGCAGGTGCTGTTTTATACTAACACCAGTATTTCTCAACCTGGCTGTTGTTTTTCAGTTGCTTAGTCATGTCAAACTCTTTTGCAACCCCACGAACTGCAGCATGCCAGGCTTCCCTATCCCTCGCCATCTTCCACAGTTTGTTCAAACTCATGTCCATTGAGTCAGTGATGCCATCCAACCATCTCATCCTCTGTCACCCCCTTCTCCTTATGCCCTCAATCTTTCCCAGTATCAGTGTCATTTCCAATGAGTTGGCTCTTCGCATCAGGTGGCAAAAGTATTGGAGCCTCAGCATCAGTCCTGCCAATGAATATTCAGGGTTTATTTCCTTTAGGATTGAATAGTTTAATCTCTCTGCTATCCAAGGGACTCTCAAGGGTCTTCTTGAGCACTATAGTTCAAAAGCATCAATTCTTCGGCACTCAGCCTTCTTCATGGTCCAACTCTCACATCCATACATGACTACTAGAAAAACCATAGCCTTGATTATATGGACCTTTGTTGGCAATGTGATGTCTCTGCTTTTTAATACACTGCCTAGGTTTGTCATTGCTTTTCTTCCAAGGAGCAAGCATCTTTTAATTTCATGGCTGAAGTCACTGTCTGCAGTGATTTTGAAGTCCAAGAAAATAAAGTCTGTCACTGTTTCCATTTCTTCCCCATCTCTTTGCCATGAAGTGATGGGACTGGATACCATGATCTTGGTTTTTTGATTGTTGAGTTTTAAGCCAACTTTTTCATTCTCCTCTTTCACCTTTATCTAGAGGCTCTTTAGTTCCTCAGCCTGGGGTTACTCTCAAACTTGGCTGTACTTTGGAGTCACCTGAGGAGCTTTAACAAATTGCTGATGCTGGGTCCCACCCCCAGAGATACTTACATATTCAATTTAGGGGATGACCTATATATTGAAATTAAAAAAACTCTCTAGGTGATCCTCATATGCCACTAAGGCTGAGAACCACTGTTCTCTAGATTGAGAGACAGGAGAATGAGTTCTATCTTGGTGTGTGAGGTTCACATTATAGTTTCTCCAAGAGGTTTGGACCTTTTTTTTTTTTTCCCCCAAACCTCCTGGCTAATATGAATCATATTGCTTTGGATGGTGTAATGCATTAGCTCATTTGTACTATCATCTAGGAGCACATAGTTTGGAAGCAACCATGAATCAAAGGACAATTGGTGAAGGAAGGAAAAAAAATGAGTAGTGAAAGTCCCAGAGTATTAGAAGCCTTGCATGAAGTAAAGGTGGCAAATATAAACCCACAGAGGGGAAAGGGGATGTTGGGTCATCACATTCTATCGCACAAATTGAATTTAAATTTCACGTCCTTTATCCTTGATTTTAATACCACATGTCTCTAAATACATTGTCACAAAATTCTCAAGGATCACTAGAATAAAATTGCTTGTAATTCACTATTTCTTAAGTGAATGCATAAGTTATAGCACTTTGGTGGGGAGGATGCTACAGCTATCCAAAGTGTCTGTGAGTGTATTTGGTCCATGCCAAGCGGTTTTAGACAGGACCAAATATCAAGGACTTTTTGGCATGGAACCAAATGTTGTATTGACTTATGAGATAAGATAAGATGCTTCTGCAAATATCAAGGACTTCTTGTGTGGACCACTTATCTTATGGATCAGATGTCTTATGGATGAAATATCTTATGCATGTTTTGGACAGAATCAAATATCCAAGACCTTTTGCTGTGGAACAGATGTCTTGTTAATGTTTTGGACAGGACCTAATGTTCTGCAAAGATATGTTCAAAACTCATCACTTTCTAATATTTTATTCAGTTCAGTTCAGTTCAGTCTCTCAGTCATGTCCAACTCTTTGTGACCCCATGAATCGCAGCACGCCAAGCCTCCCTATCCATCACCAACTCCCGGAGTTTATTCAGACTCACGTCCATCGAGTCCGTGATGCCATCCAGCCATCTCATCCTCTGTCATCCCCTTCTCCTCCTGCCCCTAGTCCCTCCCAGAATCAGAGTCTTTTCCAATGATCAACTCTTCTCATGAGGTGGCCAAAGTACTGGAGCTTCAGCTTTAGCATCATTCCTTCCAAAGAAATCCCAGGGCTGATCTCCTTCAGAATGGACTGGTTGGATCTCCTTGCAGTCCAAGGGACTCTCAAGAGTCTTCTCCAACACCACAGTTCAAAAGCATCAATTCTTCGGCACTCAGCCTTCTTCACAGTCCAACTCTCACATCCATACATGACCACAGGAAAAACCATAGCCTTGACTAGATGGACCTTAGTCGGCAAAGTAATGTCTCTGCTTTTGAATATGCTATCTAGGTTGGTCATAACTTTTCTTCCAAGGTGTAAGCGTCTTTTAATGTCATGGCTGCAGTCACCATCTGCAGTGATTTTGGAGCCCCCCAAAATAAAGTCTGACACTGTTTCCACTGTTTCCCCATCTATTTCCCATTTATTATCTATTTGTCTGTTGTATCTGTATGGTAGAAACACTATAGAGTCATGAGCCACTGTAAAGAAGCTTCTTTTCCCAACTCCATGTTCAGTAATGACGTATTGGTAGCTTGAAATTGGCTGCACTGAGGGTATTTATATCATGGAAATAAGTAAATGCTACAAATTACAGATGGTTTCATCTCTCGTTTAAAGAGACTTAAAGCACCAAAAAAAGGTCCATCTAGTCAAGGCTATGGTTTTTCCAGTGGTCATGTATGGATGCGAGAGTTGCACTCTGAAGAAAGCTGAGTGCCGAAGAACTGATGCTTTTGAACTGTGGTGTTGAAGACTCTTGAGAGTCCCTTGGACTGCAAGGAGATACAACCAGTCCAACCTAAAGGAGATCAGTCCTGGGTGTTCTTTGGAAGGAATGATGCTAAAGTTGAAACTCCAGTACTTTGACCACCTCATGAGAAGAGTTGACTCATTGGAAAAGACTCTGATGTTGGGAGGGATTGAGGGCAGGAGGAAAAGGGGACGACAGAGGATGAGATGGCTGGATGGCATCACCGACTGGATGGACGTGAGTTTGAGTGAACTCTGGGAGTTGGTGATGGACAGGGAGGCCTGGCATGCTGCGATTCATGGGGTCGCAAAGAGTTGGACACGACTGAGCAACCGAACTGAACTGAACTGAAAGCGTACTTAAAGAGTACTCCTACTTAAAGAGTAATGGAGAAAACGCTAACATGGCAGGTTAAAGTTGAGTGTCTGTAGATATTACATTGTAAAGAACATATAAAAAATTAAGCAAACATTCCTCTAGAATTTTTAAAGTATTATCTGATACATCAAAGAAATTGCCCTCAGTTCAGTTCAGTTCAGTTGCTGAGTTGTGTGCGACTCTTTACGACCCCATGAATCGCAGCACGCCAGGCCTCCCTGTCCATCACCAACTCCTGGAGTCCACTCAGACTCACGTCCATCAAACTAACATCAATAAATGCATTCTGTGAGAGTCAAATGGCTTTATGGAATTAATGATTTAAAGACTATTGTGCACTGTTTATAATATAAACTTTATATGGAGATGTTTTTAATAACTCTCTATGTATAATTTTTCCCAGAAAACTAGTTGCTAAATATTTACAATTTAATTGCCAAAACTCCTATGAAAAATAACTATCACCACTGTTCACTAGTGAAATATAATTAAAACCTCAATATGATACTACTACACTTTTACCAGAATGGCTAAAATTGAAATTACTGGAAATATCTAATGTGGACAAGAATATAGAGCATTAGGACTCACACACTGCTGGTCGGAGTTGAAAAGATCACTTTGGAGAACTGTTCTGTAGTATCTACCAAAAGTAAACATGCGTGAACCTATGCTACATTGTCCCCGACTGGGCATCTCTCCAACAAAATGAGCACTAATGTCTGATAAAATAGATGAGCAAGAATGTTCATACCAGCTTTATTTATAATAGCCCAAACAAGATACAGTCTAAATGTCCATTGATGGTAAAATGGATAAAGTGCAATATAGCCAAACTGGAATACTTCAGAGATATGAAAAACAAAAAAATATTGTTATACACAACAGCAAGGATAATCTCATAGTCATTATGTTGAATGAAAGAATACAGATGCAAAATGGTATATGCTATTGGTTTCTACTTATATGAAGTTCAAGAACAGGCAAAACAAATTCATACTGGGAGAGGTCAAAATAGTTGTTACCTCTGGGGGGAGTATTGACTGAGAATAGCATTTTCTGTATTTTCATCTGGGTGTTGATGACATATGTAAGACACATTAAAACATCAAACTAGACATTTATGATTTTTGTATTTTATATAAATTTATGATATATCATTTAAAAGGTAAACATTAGTTTAAATAATCCCCCCAAGACTGATGGCAACTTCTTGGTGTAATCATAGCATACTAGGTTTTTACCAGTTAGAGATGAACTTGTAACTGTCTCCTCTAGGGCTATGCAAGGCACAGCTTCCAAACCCATGTGCTATAGCCCTGACCACTGTGACCTACAGAATCTTTAAATGAAGCTTTTATAACATTACTGATTTCTCTTGATTCTGTGAGATGTTTTCAGTCAACCAATAGCCAAAAGTCCAAATTGCAGTTGACATTTTCACTTGAGCTAACAAGATTTTATGTTTATCCAAATGGATCCGTATGTTGTTTTGTTTGATCTGCTCTCCTACTCTGCAAAGATTTCCTTTTCCTTTTTTTTTTTAAAAATGCATCTGTTTGAAAATATTCTTGGTTTGATTTTATCATCTAGGAAGGTGGTTTTCAAGTTAGACTGATCGTCAGAATCACTAGACAAAGTTTCCTGGACCTCTGCCCTCCTGTACATGTACTTGTAGGTGTGGGTTCTGAATCCTGTTTTAATATCTCACCTGGAAAACTGTACAGATCTATCTGGTTTGGGAAACTACTATTGTTGTTGTTTAGTCGCTCATTCATATCTGAATCTCTGTGATCCCCTGGACTGCAGCCCACCAGGCTCCTCTGTCCATGGGATTTCCAGGCAAGAATACTGGAGTGGGCTGCCATTTGCTTCTCCAGGAAATCCTCCGAACCCAGGGATCGAACCTGCATCTCCTTCACTGTCAGTTGGATTCTTTAACTCTGAGCCACCAGGGAAGCCCTTGGAAAACTACTAACCTACCGTTTTAGCTGTCCTTCCAGCTGTGTGTGAGAGTCAGACAATAAATATCTTATCAGATCAAGTCTGTATCTTAAAATGCTTATAACTCTGCCTAAATGGCAGTGACTGCCCCAAGGGATGACGTGGACTCTATTAATCGACAGCTTTTGGGAATAGCTGTCCAATTCTTTAAGAATAAGAATTCTAAATAATAATTTGACTGTGGTATGTCACTATGTGCATCACAGAAGGTTCATGGCTAATTGCTTAAATAACTTATTCAAGAATTTGCCAGGAATTAGCACGAGAGTTACCGGTTTCTAATTTTTGGAAACCCTTGTCCGTTCAATCTTTGACTGTAAGGCTCTAAACACGTCTTCAAGTTTTTAGTACCTCTGCCTCTCTCTGTGATTCCTAAATCTTCCCCAAGCAGGTTATTGAAGGATGGGTAGAATGGCATTGGGTTCAACATCCCAGCAAGTAGAAATACATAAACGGCGTATGCTCATGTAGAGCATATGTATTTGACTTCACATATTAATGAGTGTGAACTATTTTTACATAAAACTATTCCTGATGGCTTCTTTCTCTTAGTTCAACTACTACCCAAATCTTTATAGTTAGTATTTATATTATTGAGAGATCTCTTCTAAGGAACAGTGCATTTTACCAAGGGGAGTTCTACAGTCATCTATTCCATCATGATCATTTTTAGATAAGGACACTGAGACCTAGAGAGTGAAGGGCTTGCCTCAGGCCCTAGAGCCCATAGAGTCAGGATGAGACTCCTGGTCACGTGCTCTTTCAGCCACACACAGTTCAGTTCAATTGTTCAATCATGTCTGACTCTTTGTGACCCCATGAATCGCAGCACACCAGGCCTCCCTGTCCATCACTAACTCCCAGAGTCCACCCAAACCCATGTCCATTGAGTCGGTGATGCCATCCAACAATCTCATCCTCTGTTGTCCCCTTCTCCTCCTGCCCTCAATCTTGCCCAGCATCAGGGTCTTTTCAAATGAGTCAGCTCCTCGCATCAAATGGCCAAAGTATTGGAGTTTCAGCTTCAACATCAGTCCTTCCAAAGAACACCCAGGACTGATCTCCTTAAGATGGACTGGTTGGATCTCCTTGCAGTCCAAGGGACTCTCAAGAGTCTTCTTCAACACAACAGTTCAAAAGAATCAATTCTTCAGCACTCAGCTTTCTTTATAGCCACACACAACTATTTACCTAAGAATGCTGGAGCAACCCAGACTACCAGACTAGGATCCAGTGAGTTTACAAATTCATTCCTTATCTAGACCATTAATTTTGCCCAAGGAAACAGTCCCACAAAACAGTAATAGAGTTCCAGCCAGGCACTGAAAAATTCTACACTGATATATTAAAGAAGAGCTAGGCAAGAAAGATAAATGTTCCGCACAATCTATCTCTATTATAGGAAAGCAATTTAAAATATATTTTACTGAGTAGTACCAGAACATTACTAAAATAGAAAGTTAATGCTTTTTCCTTTGGAAAAAAACTTTCTATAATGTGTAGATTTTGTCATATTAGAGACACTCCTGGGAAATGCTTGGTCAACTAAATTTGTTAAAAAGCTAAAATTGAGCATTGACTTGGAGGCAAAGTGAAATATATCTTCCCACTTCTGTTCATTTTAATGGTAGCCAGAGATGCCGTCTTAATTTTTTTCTCAAGAAGATATTCTTGAGGGGGGAAAAAGGCTTTGGTAGCTAGTGTGGGGAAATTGATGGTAGCATCAGGCTGTTTGAGGACAATGTGCTGGGAATTCAAACCCTGTTGGAGGGAATGTAAATTGAATCAGCCACTTTGAAGAACAATTTGGCAGATTCTATTAAAATGAAAAATGCTTATCTCTTGTCATTTAACAAGGCCACTTCCATGTGTCTGTTATTTTTAAAAATGTCTTGGAATGTGTGCCCAATAAGGAGTTTGCAAGGTTGTTTTTATGTGTCCGAGTGAGCAACTGGACACCTCAATGCCCATCAGTAGGGAAATGGCTAGTTGAACTGAGAAACAGCCATACTACGGAATACTGTGCCTCAGCTAGAAATCACAAAGAAGATCTTTATTAAATGAAAAAAGCAAGTTGTTGGATAATCAGAGTAGTCACTGAGACTGTGCTTTCAAAAATCCTCAGAAAACAGTAATATATTATATGTTTCTGCTGCTGCTGCTTAGTCACTTCAGTCATCTCTGACTCTGTGCAACCCCAAGGACTGCAGCCTGTCAGGCTCCTGTGTCCATGGGATTCTCTAGGCAAGAGTACTAGATTGGGTTGCCATGCCCTCCTCCAGGGGATCTTCCAGACCCAGGAATGAAACCCGGGTCTCCTGCATTGCACGCAGATTCTTTACCACTGAGCTACCAGGGAAACCCAATATATGTTTCTATAGGCACATAATTATTCATGAATCACATAGAGGTCTAGAATTTTGCTCCACAGTATAGTAGCCACTAGCCACAGAAAGCTATTTAAATGTAAATAGCTATTCAAATGTAAAGAAATATAAATAAAAATTCAGTTTCTCAGTTGCATTACTTACGTTTCAAGAACTGAATAGCCACATTTGGCTAGTGACTACTGTAATGAACAGCAGAGGTCTAGAAACAAGCACAGCTGATAATAGGGCTACTTGTGAGGGGCCATTAATTTGGGGATGGTGGTTGAAAAGTATTTTGATTTCTGGGTAACCTTTTAAAATTTTACAAATAGATTATATATGACCTGTATAATTTATAATACAGGCTTCCCTGGTGGCTCAGATGGTAAAGAATCCACCTGCAATGAGGGAGACCTGGGTTCAATCCCTGGGTTGGGAAGATCCCCTGGAGGAGAGTGTGGCAACCCACTCCAGTATTCTTGCCTGGAGAATCCCCATGGACAGAGGAGCCTGGTGGGCTACAGTCCATGGGATCACACAGAGTCAGACACAACTGAGAGACTACGTACAGCACAGCACAGTTTATAATAACATGTTTGTAAACTTAAAAGTATGCCTAGCAATAGGATTTCTAAAACTTTTCAAACTTTTACCTTGTGGATAAGTGTAAATTGATTTGGCACACTGTCCTTTTAGCCAGTTAAATGTTTAAAAGCACACAAAAAACAGTAAAACAAACTGCACACTGTTAGGACCAAACTGGAGCCAGGACAGGCTCTAAGGGGCAGGCTAGGCCTGAGGTTTAGTCTCTAGGACAGCTGAGGCACTGGGAACTCCCACAGGCAGTGTAGCCCGACCAATCAGAAAAATCCCCGTAGCCCCCTGCCCGCGCCAGACCCGAGCCAATCCAGATAGAGATGCGAGGTTTAAAAGTCCCGCGGGCACGTACGGTTTAACCAATCAGCTATGCTGTTACAGAAACAAAGAACCGTCTGTATAAAAGTATATGTGATTCAGAGCTCGGGGCTCTTGTCAGATTCCACTGTGCTGGATGAGACCTGGGCCCTAACTCGAGTTAGCAATAAACCCCTTTATGCTTTTGCATTGCTGTGGACATCTTATTCTCTCAGTTTTGGGGACTTGGACTCTGGGCATAACATTTGGGGGCTCGTCCGGGATCCCTTTAACTGGGAAGAATAACACTCTCCCGGCAGAAGGGGTTTCCTCACTAGGAGGAGAGATCTCTGAACACCGGTGTTAATTCTGGTTAAGTCCAGCATAAGGCTGAGGCCTGGCATTGTGCTGTGGAGGTGGCTGGCTCTGTGGACGTCCTGCCGGGCGCTGTTTTCTGGTTAAGACCAGCGTAAGGCCGAGGCCTGGCATTGTGCTGGGGAGGCGGCTGGCTCTGTGGATATCCTGCCGGGCACAAAATCTATCGTTATTGGTGAAAAAGCCGAGACTGACATCCTGACCACTCGGGGTACTCAGGGGCCAGCTTGCCTGCCAATGGACCAGACCCAGCAGCCGCAACTGGGACCCTTTTGTCACTGGTCTCCTCCTGACGCAGACAACTGGCCAGAGTGCCCTGACTGGTAAGAAACAAGAGACTTTATTGATCTCTCTCCCCTTCCCTCTCTGTCTCCTCTCCTTAACTCTTCCTATCCTTCCCTGTTTTTCTAGTCCCCTGGTCCTGGACGCAGAAATCTGGTCGAAGGGCCCTCAGCCTGAGCTGAGGATTGGAGACTGATCACCTCCTCTTGGCAGAGAACTCAAATTCTGGTTCTGATTTCTGGTAGGGCCGAGTTCCAGTCCTCCCTTCTCTGGAAGCCCACGGAAAAGTCCCATAATGCCTGGGTATCTGTAGGTGGCAGGAGACGTCTGTAAGGCCACCCTTTTTGCCCCCTCTCCCGCCTCCTCCCCCTTCTTCTTTCAACCTGGCTTCCTTTCCTCCCTTAAAATCTTTGATGTTACGGAAAGGCTTGGTGGGCTAGAGTCCACAGGTCGGAAACAGTCTGATACGACTGAGCGACTTCACTTTCACTTTAATGAGGACTGCCAGGTTTATATGTGTGTGTGTTTTAACTCTGTGATCTGTGTAGTGATTTTTGATGGCCATTTTGCTTTGTCTGGCCACCATGGGTTTAGACCTGCCGCCATTTGTTAGAACTTGATTTTCTTTCCCTGTGCCTTGAGACCAGGGCTCTTAAAAACACTTATCTAGACTATCTCTAACTCCTGACACTGGAAAAAAAAAAGACTTGAAGCTAGATCTTGCACTGTGTCTGTCTAAATATGTCTTGGTATGTCTCTGTCTCTGGGTAATATTTTTGAGGTTAATTTGTATATGAGATCTATTTATTTGGCTTAAAAGGTAAGCACTTACAAATCAAGTAATTCTAAATTAAACAATAAATTCCAGGTTTATGTGAACTGGGAAATATTCAGTGTTAAATACCTGATATTAATATTTGTTTGTTGACCTATTTAATATAGACATGTCTTAGAGTACTTAACATTAAAAAAATATTTTCATTGTACCTAGGTTTAATATGTTAAATATTATATCTGTTACAAGTTTGTCAACAAGAAAAGTACCTCAAGTGAAAAAACTTCAAAAAAAATGTAAATGAGATATGAGCTTCTAGATAGACTCTATTAAAAATAATTATGCTTTAGGAATGTCTGTCTGAAATAGTCTGTCCAAATTGGGGTAACTTGAATTGGGTTGTGCTAAACTAACTGATGGAAGTTCACTGACTAGCTAGCTCATTTCCAAATAGAGTAAAATTTTGAAACATTTATTACTGAACATTAGTTTCCTCTTACAAAGAAGCTAAAGAAATTTGGGACTGTTAATGACTAAAAATAAGCTGGCGCAAAAACTTGAATTTGGCTTTTCTCTCTGTTAAAAGGACACACTTTCTTCAGATGTTGAACTGCATTTGACAATAGATTTAAGTTCATTTGCCTCTTAAACGGTCTGTTCTGTATTTGCCTCTGAAATCCCATATTGTTACTTTGGCTGAGTGAATAGCTATTGTCTCACAGTGACCTATAGTCCCATCTGACTGAGTGCTCGAAACCTTTCTGATATTTGTTGACAAAACTTCCTAAATCATTCTATGAAGCACTTTTGGCTTCTAGCTAACTTTGGGGTGCTTCAGAGTGCCTCTGAAGCATCTCAGAGAGATATTAAACTGTGTTTATTTGGTTGGTTAAATTACATAAAAAAGATTATCAAATGAGTAATAAATCTGCTCATATTATAATGCAGGGTAAAATTACTAATACAGATATCCTAAAAATTATATGGAGTTTTTAACATTCTGATATGTCCTGGTATTTTAATGGAAAACCTGATGACTTCACAAAAGTTAGCAAAAGGACTGAATGAGCCAGTGAATATGCTTATAACTTTTATGGTTTCTATCTGAAAAATTATGGGGTTGAATCTTATGTTTTCAGGGAGTAGGGGAAATCTTCCTCTCAAACTAATTATGACAATACTTTGGTAAAATTAAACGTTATAAACAAAACAATTATATTTTCTATCTGACTCCTCCAAAAATTGGAAGTTCTTAGGTTTCCAGTAAGTTTATCAAATGAGTTAGGAAGTTTATCTCACGGATACAAAAATCTCAAGAAATTTTTGAGACCTTAAAAAGGGAAGAATTCACCTAGATTTGTTAGGCAAAATCTGTGATAAGCCTTTGGTGTGAGTTTCCCAGCCCTGTTTTATTTTAAAAGTTCAGTCTGAGACTCTATAAATGTTTCAGCAAAATAAAAAGCCTATAATCAGTTATGGTTATAAAAATCATCAGACCAAAATCAGTGAGAACAGACCTATTTTACAAACAAACTAGCCTTAATTGGGTTATATTTAAGAAAAATAAGAGTAACTTTAAGGAGAAAAAGATATTTTGAAATGCTAAATACCAGTTTGTTAATGGAGGTCTGCATCTAGTAAGACTCATCTCTTAGATAGTTCTTTGCTGTTATGTGATGTTAATGTAAAATTTAATTGAATTCTTAAAGAACACCCTAAGTTTGTTTCTGAAGCTTATCTCAGTAATCTATCTTTGGATAAAGATCAGATGGCTCATGACCTGCAACCAGGACTGGAAAAAGACATAATTTAAGGGACTGTCTCCAACATGAATGGAAGGACTTTTTTTATCAGGAGAAACTACAGTACACCAGGATGAGAAGATGATGACATCAGAGGGAGACAGCTTCCCCAAGATGCTGGACCTGATTCGTATGATCATTTATGTTTTCTTGACTTCTTAGACCTTTGCATATAAGTCAAATGCTTTTCTATCATAGGCCTGATCCTATGCTAGTTTTAAAAATCAATCCAGTTGTTGGGTTTGTGGCCAATTACCTGTGTCTAGTTCTGGGTTACCTTGGTAAATTTCTCTACTACCAGACTCTAACTGGTTGGCCCTGAGAAAATTTACTTAAAATTATAGTCATATTCAGGTCACTATGGTATTACTAGATAGGATCCCCTCACCGGGCCAATTAATAATGCCTGCTCTTACTCTGGCTATAAATTTGAGCTTTTTTCTATTACCCAAGCTCAATCAGAACAAGAAAAGTTTCCGCAAAGGAGGGGAAAATCTCCCACAATTATGGGATGGATTTATATAAATAATACCAGGCTACAGTAATTTAGGTTTAAAGTCTCCTCTATGTTGAAAAGAAAAAAATTAAATCATACTAAAGATAATCAGTCTAGTAACACTAGAAAACTGGGCTATGTGCCTTATAAATGGTGCCAACATGTAATTTCCCTGAAAGATAAAGATTCTACAGGGCAGACTAAGTCAGATGACCTGAAGATATACTGGGCTACATCTAATGGAAGTTCTTAACATAAGTCTTACTTGTGACTTTACTAATACTGCTGGCTGTGTTATTTGTATTTCCCCTGTTTTACAAAATTGCTGTTTCTTACACTGTCAAATGTGTGTGTGAGGCCTCTAGTAGAATAATATATAGTCCCATATGAGATCAATGATGGTAACAGTGTAACTCTAGATATGGCAAGAAGCAACAAGAGGGAATATTTTCCTGGACCAAAAAGCTAGTAAGACAGGTGGTCCAGAGAATTTTAAATACTGTTTTATGGCCTAGTCCAGTAACAGCACATTGAGTGGCCTGTTTACCTGAGAATGGACGCTCTCAGCACCATGGGATAAAATGGTCATGAAGTGCCCCCCTCACAATCATGGTCAAGTTTATGAGCAAAAAGGGGCTCTGCCAACTGAAGACTGACACTCGCCATCTACATCTACGAAGATTAAATCATGGCCGCTGCAACTGCTGACTTTGAACGCCCCTGAAAGGAGTTCAGGGTGAAAATCAGAAATGAGGCACTCTGTGCTCTGGGAAAAACTGGCAGAACAGGCCTTCAGATAGTTAGATCTTTTCAGGAGAAGATTTTATGAGTCCCAATTCTTGCATCTTCTCATACCTAGAGAAACACTGACATCATTAATGGTAAAATCTGCTTTGGCTATTAAGGAAAAGTTTACAATTAAAAGTCAAAATAGAGTAGCTATGGTTCAGATATCCTGGGAAATAACTAGGTGATGCTATGGGTGTACTTTCAGATTAGACCTTGTATTGCTAAACACTTGAGTTTTCTGAGTCATGTCAGGCTTGGATGCCACCATTTTAAAACAATGTCTGCTGAAAGCTACTAACCTTACTTTTTATAAAACTAGGCAACTGGCTACATGGCTACAAGTCCCCCTGAAGTGCCAGGTCCAGATTGGGTTTCAGACCTATTCTTCTTAAAAAAAAAAAAAGAAAATGAGATTAGGATTTTAATCATACAAGACTCAGATCTAAAACTTGAAACTCAGAAATACTTCTGATTCAGTGTCTATACTCCAAGCTGGGGCAGTCCTATGCTCCATTTTGAAGGAAGTTATCACAGTCATAGTTGCCTAGTTCCCTAAAATTAAACCTGAGCGGGACTCTGTGGGGCTCTGCAGTGCAGATCTGCTCTGTGTTCTCCATTTCTTATCTGTAAGATATAGACTTTGCTCAGCCTCCTTGGCCTTCCCTGAATTCCAAAGCATGGATTCAAACAATTGCTAATCAGGGAAGGGAGGGAATACAAAAACAGAAACAATCAAAGGTTGGTACAGCCTCCAGACAGAGTCCTGGTTCCTACTCAAAGAAATAGGCATAACAATGTCTTTGAGCCCCCACCCAGGTGGAAGATGGTAACTTCAGACTGAACACAAGATTCCTGGAGCACAGCTCTGTTGCCTCACCACCAACCCATCAGAAGGGGTCACAAAGCCTGCAACCCTCACCCCAAATGTTGCCTTCTGTTTCCGGGGACCAGAGATGACCATCCTGTTAGGTCTCCTGTTTGGCCCTTGTCTATTTCATCTCTGAGAGGGGCCAACTAAATTGCTGTTACTACAAGGGTAGAGGCTGGTTTCAGATGTGGAAAACCCCAACTTAGATCAGGTAGAGAGAGACTTCTGCTCTATTAGGCAGGCCTACGCCCATGCACAGCAGGAAGAAGTTACAGAAAAAAGAGACCTCTGCCCCAATTCCCAAAAAGTATCTTGAGTATGAAGTCTCTCAGGGGGCTTATGTACTGCGTTAGGGGAAGAACGTTGTTTTTATGTGAATCACTCAGGGGTAGTAAAAAAAATCTATGGCCAAAGTAAGGGAAGGGCTAGCCCAACGGAAAAGAGAGCGAGAGGCCCAACAGGGATGGTCTGAGTCCTGGTTCCAACAGTCCCCATGGTTAACAATGCTGATTTCCACCCTGGTGGGCCCTCTCATAGTGCTACTACTGATTCTCACTCTTGGCTCCTGTATCCTAAATAGACATCACATTTGTTAAGGAGCGCATCAATACAGTCCAGGTACTAGTACTGAGGCAACAGTATCAGGCCCTGCCCCAAAATAAAGAGGAAGATTCCTCTATGTAGCTGAAGACAGGGGGGAATGTTAGGACCAAACTGGAGCCAGGACAGGCTCTAAGGGGTAGGCTAGGCCTGAGGTTTAGTAGGAAAGCTGAGGCACTGGGAATTCCCACAGGCAGTGTAGCTAGACCAATCAGAAAAATCCCTGTAGCCCCCCCGCCCACGCCAGACCTGAGCCAACCCAGATAGAGATGCGAGGTTTAAAAGTCCCGCACGCACGTACGGTTAGGTTTAACCAATCAGCTATGCTGTTACAGAAACAAAGAACCGTCTGTATAAAAGTATATGTGATTCAGAGCTCAGGGCTCTTGTCGGATTCCACTGTGCTGGATGAGACCTGGGCCCTAACTTGAGTTAGCAATAAACCCCTTTATGCTTTTGCATTGCTGTGGACGTCTTATTCTCTCAGTTTTGGGGACTTGGACTCTGGGCATAACACACATACATCATTTTTCCTACCTCTAACAAATGCCTGCTGAGCACTTACCATACTCTAGGCATTTAAAGCATGTAAAAGAAAAATGTTGCCTGCCGTATCAATAAACAAAGGATGCTGTGGCCATCAGACCATCAGGCACCACAGCCATCCCGTGGTGCACTCTGTGGGGGTTTAGATGGAGAAAACAGGGTACTGGCCCTAGTTAGTTAAAGTTCATATCAGAGGAATGATTTCAATGAGCCGAGACTCTTGCATCTTCCCATACATAGAAAAGTGCTAAATTCATTTACTTGAGATGTCTGATTTTTCTTTAATTAACCATAATCTTTTGGTGTTTCAACTACCTGGAGTTTTTGTTTTTGCTTTTGTTTTTCAAAAACTCATATAGTGCTCGCTTCGGCAGCACATATACTAAAATTGGAACGATACAGAGAAGATTAGCATGGCCCCTGCGCAAGGATGACACACAAATTCATGAAGCATTCCATATTTTAAAAAAACAAACAAACAAAAAAAAAACTCATATATCCTGGCTCCTCTCTTGTCTCTTTGGAGTAGTCCGTCAGAGCCATCTGAGAGGCTGTCTCCCAGGCTTAAGTCCTCAGTTTGTCTGCCAAATAAAACATAGTTCTCAGTTTTTAGGTTGTACATTCTTTTCAATCAACAAATGTAAGGCTTTCAAGGCAACTGCTGCTTAACTGAAGTGTATTCACCATGGGTTCAAAAAGAGTATTTCTTTGTCATTCATTATTTTTCCTTTGTAACGGGTTAAGTAATTACTAGTTGGCTTTATGCAGTGCTTGTATAATTTCATAACATAAATGGTGGTTATTAGATTAGCTAGACTGTAGGCTTTTATAGTCATATAATACTTACTTTATTAGGGCCGAGAAATAATTATTTTGGGAAAAAAAAAAGCAGATTTTGTGAATATAATTAAGCAATCATTTGAGCACTTCAAAGTCAGAATAACTTCAGTGATAATTCTTTAGATAATAGGTCAATAGCATGGTAGTGACTCTTGGTGACGAGTGTTCTTAACAATGCTCCATACACAGAAAATGACACTGAGAAATCCCAGCTAACTCTTGTCGACCTAAAAAAAATTCACTTCATAAAAGTTGAGAGTTATTTATGTTTTATTTGGTGGGAATGTCTAGGACTTCAAACCCAGGAGACAGCATCTCAAGTGACCCTGAGAGAACTATTCCAAGGAGGTGAGAGGAGGAACCAGGTTATACAGAAGTTTTACAACAAAGTTCAGGTAGTCTGAACTCAAAAGAATATGGTTAATTAAAGAAAACCAGATAACCCAAGTTAGGGAATTTAGTGCTTATTTTTGTATGGGAAGATGCAACAGTCTGGGCTCACTGAAATCATTCCTTTGATACATCACCTATGGGGGGCCAATATCTTGTTTTCACATCCTGAGCTTTGGAAAACTCAGCAGTGGCCATAGGACTGGAAAAGGTCAGTTTTCATTCCAATCCCAAAGAAAGGCAATGCCAAAGCAATGCTCAAAATTTTCCAAGTTAGGTTTTAATAGTACATGTATCGAGAACATCCATGTTCAAGCTGGTTTTAGAAAAGGCAGAGGAACCAGAGATCAAATTGCCAACATCTGTTGGATCATAGAAAAAGCAAGAGAATTCCAGAAAAACATCTACTTCTGCTTCATTGACTACATTAAACCCTTTGACTATGTGGATCACAACAACCTGTGGAAAATTCTTGAAGAGATGGGGATACCAGACAACCTTACCTACCTCCTGAGAAATCTGTAAGCAAGTCAAGAAGCAACAGTTAGAATTGGACATGGGACAACAGACTGGTTCCAAACTGGGAGAGGAGTACGTCAAGGCTGTATATTGTCACCTTGCTTATCTAACTTTTATGCAGAGTACATCATGAAAAATGCCCAACTAGATGAATCACAAACTGGACTTAAGATTGCTGGGAGAAATATCAATAACCTGAGATATGCAGATGATACCACCCTTATGGCAGAAAACATAAAGGAGCTAAAGAGCCTCTTAATAAAGTGAAAAAGCTGGCTTAAAACTCAACATATGAAAAATGAAGATCATGGCATCCAGTCCCATTACTTCATGGCAAATAGATGGGGAAACAATGGACACAGTGACAGACTTTATTTGGGGGAGGGGGCTCCAAAATCACTGCAGATGGTGACTGCAGCCATGAAGTTAAAAGATGCTTGCTCTTTGAAAGAAAAGCAATGACAAACCTAAAGAGCATATTAAAAAACAGAGACATTACCAACAGAGGTCTGTCTAGTCAAAGGTATGGTTTTTCCAGTAGTCGTGTATAGATGTGAGAGTTGGACCATACAGCTTAGGAAAGGATATCAAACCAGCCAATCCTAATGGAAATCAGTCCTGAATATTCATCTGAAGGACAGATAATGAAGTTGAAAGTCTGTACTTTGGCCACCTGATGCAAAGAACTGACTCATTGGAAAAGATCCTGGTCCTGGGAAAGATTGAGGGCAGGAGAGGAAGGGGGTGACAGAGGATGAGATGGTTGGATGGCATGCCTGACTCAATGGACATGAGTTTGAGTAAGCTCCGGGAGTTGGTGATGAGCAGGGAAGCTTGGCATGCTGCTGTCCATGGGGTCGCAAAGAGTCGGACATGACTGAGCAACTGAACTGACTGACTGAGCTTCCTTCTTCAGGGATCACCATAGGAAGTGGTTCCCTCAGTGGATGGCTCAGGAGGTAAAGAATCTACCTGCAATGCAGGAGACATGGGTTGGATTCCTGTGTTGTGGAGATCCTCTGAAGGAGGAAATGGCAACCCACTCCAGTATTCTTGCCTGAAAAATCGCATGGACATTTTTAGGAGCCTGGTGGGCTGGATTCCAAAGAGTCATAAAGAATCAAACACGACTGAGCAATCACACAGGCAAGCACATTAGGGAGTGGCGGCAGTCAGATGGCTGCTAGATGGCAGATACTCTTTCCCTCCTGAGGTCCCTCAGTGCTCACCAGTTCACCCTTGTGATGGCTGCAGTTGTTGATGACTGTGACATCTTTGTTTATTGATATGGCAGGAAATATTCCATTTCTCTCTGAACACAGCAAAGAGTGAGTCTTATGTCCCCAGATATACAAAGATCAGCATCCTCATTATACACATAGAACCTAGTTACAGCATTTGTTCAATTAAATGCTTTCAGATTAATTAAATCATATCCTGGAAAGAGTCTATTGGTCTTAAATAAATCTTTAAATTTCAATAAATAATACAGAAACAGGCAAAGAATTCTACCACACTTGTTAAATAATCTGTTTTTTCAACTTCTATCAAGTCTTTTTTTTTTTTTGTCTTAAAATGATCTGATATAGCAATATTTGCTTTTAGAATTCAATCTTTTTGAATGTATATGCTCATTTGAAAAAAGTTTATAGAAGTTACTTAAAATTCATTATTTATGAAAATAGCAACAAATTTAAGCCCTACACAAATAGCTAAATATAAATTTAAAATAGCACCATCTAAGTGCAAGTTAATTTCCCTTATTTGCTAGACTTAAATTGCCAAGTATCTCTACTTATTTTTGTGGCTGGATACTTATGGAGTGATCCATGAACTGGCACTGACAGCACCTTGGAACTTTGGAAATCCAAAATCTCAAGCCCCACACCCCAGGCCTCCTGAATCAATATCTGTATTTGGCATGGTCTCCAGGTGATTCTTAGATGTACTAAAGCTTGAAAAATAAGCATGTAGCTTTCAGTTGCCTTTGCACATCCTCTCATTGACAGTCCCGTATAGAGCCACACTTCTCTAACCCATTAGCCTGTGGATGGCCTTTCAACCACGCTCTCTATAGGGTTGTCATTTAGACTCACAATCCAGCTAGCTCATAGCCTCTCATAGCCTCTAAAGATATTTGATAGCTATCTCATAGTTTCTGCTAAAGTGTGCCTTTTACAAGGGGAAATACACCAATTAAGGAGAAGGGTGGGTATAATATCAGGGCAGGAGCATAACAATTACCTTCAGTCTAATAGAAGACTGTACCAGGGCAGCAGGCTTCCCTGGTGACTCAGCAGTAAAGAATCCACCTGAAATACAGGACACCACCTACAAAGCAGATAGATGCAGGTTCAGTCCCTGGGTTGGGAAAATCCCCTGGAGAAGGAAACGGTAACCCATTCCAGTATTCTTGCCTGGAAAATCCCATGGACAGAGGAGCCTGTAGGGATATAGTCCATTGGGTTGCAAGAGTTGAATACGATTTAGCGAATAAGCCACCTTCACCACCAGGGCAGCACCTGAAAGCATTCTGTTTGACTGCAGTTCAGTAGGAAAAGAAAGCAGCATAACAGAAGCCGGGGAGGCTTCATATTGTCTATCAGCCTTGCTCAAGAAGATGTTTGTAGTAAGTCCAGCTAAGTGTTTCTGGAAATACCCATCTCTGGACATGCTGGAAGATGCAATAGATTCAGAGCCAAGCAAGCCTGCTTTAATAAATCACATTAGTATATTAAAAACTATGTAAAAGCATATCACATTAGCATAATTAAAGCATATTAAAAGACATATTAAAGATCTTATTGTACAGAAGCCTCGAAACCTATTTAATTATATTCAACTCAGCCACACACACACATATATATTTATCACAAAATGCTTTTTATCCCCACGCAACACTCATTAAAATTGGCCAAAACTAGTCTTTGTGAAATGTGAGTGCACACGTTTCTCTTATTGCCCCAAAGTTGCGATAAGCCCTGAAGTTTTGGAAAATTCAGCGTTATGTAACAGTGAATGTATCTATCTCTGTAGTTTCACTATTTTAAAACAATGCTTTGATTCCAAATATTAAATTAACAGGCATTGCTTTCCTACTCTGTCTCCCAAGCTGTGACTCAGATGTCAGAACAAATTTTTTTACCTAGTTAGGGAAGGAATTTTCTTAAGTTTTGGGGCCATAAAAGCATTAGTAAGACACCTGGTTAGTGTAGCACACTCTTATATTCCATCTATAATATCTTAAATATTAAATTTATCTTTTCCATTTCTCCTTTAAAAGCACCGTCTGTGGCTCATACCCATCACTCCATGCAAATGCAAGAGGCCGTAGTACCTCAGGATGCACTTGATAACAGTTTGTCTTCAGTGGCAACTAAAGCTTGCTGTTGAAGACAACATCTAATTTTCTTTATTTAGCATGCTAAAACCCTAGTCAAATTACAAGACTCTTAACTAGAGAGCTAAGTTCCTGTGAAAGTGAAGGACCTTGTTCAAGGTGACCTACCTGTGTGCTCAAGTCAGGTCCAGCTCTTATGACCCCGTGGACTGGAGCCTGCCAGGATTCTCTGCCCACGGGACTTTCCAGGCACGGACGCTGGAGTGGGTTGCCATTGCCTACTCCAGGGCATCTTCCCAAGCAACCCAGGGACCGAACCCAGGTCTCCTGCACTGGCAGGAAGATTCCTTACCACTATGCCAAGGTGACTTAGTTGGCTAATTACAAAACTGGGACCAAAACTCCAGTTTCTGTGATATCTTTTGTAAAGCATCCCACAGGAATGACTAAGTTTCAGAAGGCTTCTTACAGTTCGGTATAAAAAGTATCATCTCTAAAAACAACTTAGTTATGAGGGATCATTGTCTAAATATGTTAAACTTAAAAAAAAAAAAAAACAAAAAAACAAGTCTCCAGCTACACTTATAAACCTCTGTGTCATGGACTTTCCATGAAATAACTTTTGTCTCCTAAAAACCATATCCAAAAAACAGAAGGACTGAAACAGATGTTATGTGTCAGGGTCAGAGGGAGGCTTTCTAGTTATATTACGCTAATTAGAGAAAGACTTTAAAACTCCTTTCCTGGGGCCAGTGGGGGATGGATACAGACATTGAAAAATGAGATGAGGAAATTTATTCCTTGGTGTTGAGATTTGACTAGATCACTACTGTACTCTATTCCCGTGAGCTTGGAAACATGTTGAATGTTGTTCACTAACATGTCTTTATGTGGACAAAAACAGCAAAAGGCTCTGAAGGTCTACCCAAGTTCATTTGTGCTCTGGAAAGTCTCTTGTTTATAATACAATGGATAATTTTGGCGAGTTTGGAGATCTTTGGTTATGAAGAAATACCTGTCAGAGCCTCAAAATACCATTACTAATGGGCATTGATTGGGGATACATTTACTGTAAAAACTTGGATATACTTTCACTTCAAAAGCTTGTGACAAATATTTTGTACATATTAGTTTTCCCCATATCAAATTATGTGAACTTATTTTGCTGAGAATATCTTATTAATTTACTTGACATCTTTTAAAAACACAGTCTATTGCAGTGATTACAATGCATGGGCCCTGTTTTTGAACTATCTGCTTTAAAATCCTAACTCTATTATCTACTGGGTGTGTATGACCTTAAGGAAGTTTTTAAATTTTGGTGCCTCAGTTTTCTCAACTTCAAAATGAAGGCAGTAGTGCCTGCCTCATTAGAGTGATGACAATGACCAAATTAAGTAGTGATGCAAAGTGCTTGCACTTAGGGCATTTGGCTTTGCAAAATCTAGAGAATTGCTCCGAAGAAGGCAATGGCACCCCACTCCAGTCCTCTTGCCTGGAAAATCCCATGGATGGAGGAGCCTGGTAGGCTGCAGTCCGTGGGGTCGCTAAGAGTCGGGCACAACTGAGCAACTTCACTTTCATTTCTCACTTTCATGCATTGGAGAAGGAAATGGCAACCTACTCCAGTATTCTTACCTGGAGAATCCCAGGGACAGAGGAGCCTAGTGGGCTGCCAGCTATGGGGTCGCACACAGTCGGGCACGACTGAAGCGACTTAGCAGCAGCAGCAGCAGCAGAGAATTGCTCATTCAGTATGCTAGGGGATAATCCACTATAGATAGAGTAGAATAGGGGATTTTTTGGTCTGCAAGTTAAAGGAAAAAATGGCTAGCTATTCTTCCCATTGAAGGAAGACCCAGAAATATCAGATACTGTGCTAAAATTTTAGTGGCCATCAGAACCTATTTTCTTTATTGAAGTTTGGCTAATACTTAGAACATTCTAGTGTTTCATTTTAGCAGAGTGATCCAGAAGAATTCTTTTCTAGTATTGGAAGCTTTTTTAGGTGACTGTATCAAGAGAAAAGGAAAAAATCTTACCTAAACTGTATTGCAGGTTTTTTTTTTTTTTCTCAGAAATAAAATGAACATGCTGTATAAATGTGGCTGGTATAAGTTGTACCTATAAAAAGGTAACTTTTCTTTCAAATTAAATGTTAGTTTACTCTGTCAATAGATACATCCCTAACATTTAGCTTTAATCTGGGGGTGGGGGGTAAATCCATTGACTAGATTTAACCTAGAAACAAAGCCCATGTAATCTTTCTATTAAAATGAATTGAGCTTGAAAAAAGACATTGTCTGTGCAAAATGTAGCTCTAATATAAATCAAGCAATTATATTTCTTTTGTTCAATAATCCCTAGATGCCTTTTTTTACATTAACTGCCTTTTGATGATTAATTTAGGTGAACTACACTTAATTAGATGAACTATATAATTGATTATGATTATTTTTTCTCTTTCTTTTTTAAATTACAAAAGTATGATAACACATGTACATGAGACTTGGAAAATACAGAACAAAGTTACATATAGTTCCACTTTATACTACAATTTGCTTTAAGCAGTAAATGCTTCTAATTCTTGTGTGATCAGTCTCTTCTTTCTATTTCTACACAAATTTATATCGAAACAGAACTGTGAAGATAAACAGCCTTCAGAATCACCCTTCTCCAAATTATAATACATAATGCCACCAAATTTATCTTTTTAAAATCTCTCTATATATTATTTAGCTACATCCAAAATAGATAATTTTTACTCACTTTTCCACAGGAGTCTAAAAATCCATCTCTCACCTCCCCTAGACTACTCACTCCCAAAAATATCGTGTTATTCTTCTTCCACATGCACTTTCTTTCAAGGCCTAATTTAAGTCTGCTCCTTTTTTGAGTTATGGTACCATTGGTCTAAATATATTTTAGTTACTCCTTTAAATCTTTGAGGCACTGATTGTTTTTATTACTAGTTTGATACTTATCATTTATTTTCTCTATTGCAGAGTTTGTATATATCTTCTATTTTCAAATAGATACTTTACTGTATTTAATCTCCACTAACCAGCCCCAGTACCTAATGAATATTCAATGATAATGATGATTCGAAAGCCTTGTTATACAATGTTCACAAGGATAACAAAATTTTATCATAAGAATAAATTCTAAATAAAAATAATCACAAGAAAAATAGAAAATATAAATTATATATATTAAAATAAAAATATAAAATAATTTTAGAATATATTATTTTGTAAATTAGAAAACTACCATTTCATTTGAAATTCAAATGAAAATACCTTAATATCGAAGGTACACAGGCACATAGATGAAGAAACACTGAGGAATTCCACCTCGATCTGCCCTCACTTGAATAACATGCCTTTGTAAGAATTTCATGACTTGGCATGTTTCAGGTTGTCACCGTGCATGTCCTGAGTAAAGCCAAGGAAAGAATTTAGTCTTAATTAAACCAGGAGCTCAGGGCACTCAGATTTCTATTTTCCATCATCAATTTTAAACACTGAATTTGCTTTCCTTTTGGGGTGATTTGATATAGAATTAAAATAAGAGACCCTGGCACTTCATAGACAAAACTCTGTTGTGCATTGTTGAACGAATGACTTTGGGTAAGTTATTTTTCCTCCTTATGCTCTCTTTGGTAAAAATAGTGTTAATGACATAAAACCCTAAGAGTTATTACAAGAATCAAATGAAAGGCCCTGGCACAAAGTTGCTATCTACTAAGTGTAAATATCTGTAAGTTCCTTGTATCATTGAGTGACAGGTTTCATTTACTTTGTACCAGGCTCTCTTCATATACTTTGTATCATGGGTATTAACACATCAAATCTTTGCAGTATTCTTATGCAATAGCCATTCTTATTCTGTTTCACACATGAGAAACTAAGCCATGGACAAGTGAAGTGCGCAGCTAGTAAATATCGTAGCTGGGGTTCAAAACATGCTTTGAGTTCCATACATATGTTTTTAACTGTTAAACAACATAATCTCTCCCACTATCAGATAATTTCCATGCACCACATCCTTTAGACAATATGAAAATATGAAAAGCAGTCTCTTTTTAATGCACTATTTACTTAACTAAAATGTGGTTGGGGGAAATATACAATGCATTCCATAGCTGAGTATAACTCATTTTAATTTATCCATTCTTTTGAATTAGCTGCGCCATTGCTCTCTTTGAATTGTAAGAAATCCAGCCTTGTTTGTTTTTACCTAGGCAAGGGCACACTTTTAAGTCTTTGTCCCATAACCTGTACAAATCTTATTTCTTATTTGTGTTGCTGCTTATGAATTATTAATTAAACAAATGTTTTCAAGGATTCCAAAAAACCTGAAAAAACAGATTTTGAAAATCCACAGAAAGGTATCTAGGAAAGTTTTTATTAAGTTGAGATGCAATCTGCTGTTCTAGGCGTGGGTGCTTTTATCAAAACATTTTGCCCCACTTTCAAATTTCCACTCATTAAAATCTAAGGCCTTATTTGGTTGTCACAGTACTGTGTTTTTCAGAAAAGTTTCTGGCAGCTAGTTTTGAAAAGATTTTGTTTGAAAAAAAAAAAAAAGGAAAAAGCAAGCTCTGTAGTCCTCCTGTTGGAAGAGTTCCCCTGACCTTCTGCATTATTATAAAGAGAATTGCCTATTTATCCAAACCTCCTCCACCTGGTTATCGTCAAAACTTTACAATTTGTGCTTCCTAAGGCAGTTATTTTCAAGCATGATTTTGTAACACTGCAGGATCTTGCAAGCTATTTCAAGGAGGTGGCAAATAATTCTCAAAACAAAATTAATCCTATTTTCAAAAAGGAACATGCATGCCATGTAACGTTGGGGGGCATTCAGGTGGGTAATTGTAGATGTCAGGAAATTGAACAAATAATGACAGAATATGGGCACCTGTATAGAGGTAGCCAATTCTGTTTCTACAATGGAATCTTTTAACATGTACCAAGTAATGGGAGATTTGCCAAATGCCTTTGTTCTATCTTAGTCCATGTTTAACCATGATTCTCAATGAGTTTTTTTGAATAGAATAGTATTATATCTTCTATTTTAGCTTAGTTGTGATTATCTACAAAGTGCCCAGTGTCTGAGCATCCACATTACAGGCCAAATATGAGAATAGCTTGTAAATATTTTACTCCTCTTAAGTAAAGGTCACTGAAAGCAAACACTAGAACCTAGAATCCTCTGAACTCAATGAATGTCCCAATATAGATCCCATAGCATTCTCAGTCCTATCAATACCTTTATTTGATCACTGAGAAACACTTTTGTCTACTTAGAGCCATCCTTTTAAATATCTCCAGTTTCCAGGCTCTCCTCTGGGTACCTGGGCTACACTTTGTTGCTTTGCATTTTATCAATTATCTTTAAATATTGTAATATCCTAGACACTCGATAGAGTACCTAGCACAAATATGCCCATAAGAGTTTGTTGAATGAAATAAGTCTAGAAAGTGGCAATTTTTTTTTCTTTTTGTCATGTCAGTTTACTACTTATTGGGTTTTTTTTTTCCCTTCATTTTATCCTGTTATCTGAACTTTTTATATCTACAAGCCTGAATAGGTTTTATATCTACTAACTTCATTTGTTTTTAGTTTTGAACAAGGCTTGCTTACTAATTCCTTATTGGATTTTCATGTTTTAATTCTTCATTCGGAGTGGTCTTTTGTGTTAACTTCCTTTCCATTAATTTTTGATTCCCTCCCTTCAAGCTGTACTGCACTCAGCATTCTCTCTTCACTCATGCACACCATTCTCGTTGTATTTTTCTGCGCCTGATAATCTCACTCTGTAGGTCTTCTGGTATCTTTTTCTGAGCATAGTGTAGTCCTTTCCATTAAATTAGGATCTCTTTGAATGTAAGCAGGTACCCCTGTTTTGTACAGCTTCTAATGTAATTGTCAGGCCCTCAGCCCATTTTTCAGAAATTTGGTATCATTTTAATTATTACGTATACCAAATTTTCTGATGAAGTCAAGGTACATGTGTACTGTTAAATTATTATAGGTACACCAAATGGTGGCCCTGGGGTTATATGGTCAGATCCTCAGAGTATCCTTTTCTGTAACATTTTAAATGAAAGGAATTAAAACTTCAGGTGGAACAACCAAGGAAGGAAATAGGAGGAACTACTTTTAGAATCCACCTAACAGTAATTATAGAAACCAAAAAATAACTGGATCAGACTACTCTGTTTTCTGTTTTATCTGATTGTATTTCCTAACTCCTTCTTAAGTTATTGTGTTTTAAAGTTTTTAAAAATATTATTAGATCCTGAGAAATGTGCTTTGATTTCCATCTTGAACTGTCTGTAGCATCACTAGGCTGCTGGGGACATCTCTAATCAAAGGTTTGGATTCCCTTTCAAATGCATATCTGAAGCTTGTACTTCTGGTGGCCATATAATGAGATTTAACAGGCTTTATTACCTACTTACTTGAATTGTCATATTTAATTCTTCTTCCAGTAGCAAACTAAGTAGGCAAGAAATAATTTCTTCGATTTTAAACCTACTTTGAGTGAGTTTGTAGAAGCTATTCTGATCACAAATAAAAATCTTATATTAAAAACAACTGAGAGAAAACAAAAACAAAAACAAAAAACAACTGAGGAAATGACTATAGAAAGCCAGAAAGCTAGATTTATTTCTTTTATAGTTGAATAAAATGTCTATACCATAAGCAATAATTGAAACTTTAAAAATCATTTTAAAATCCCCTTATGAAAGCAGTCTGTTACTCTGGAGTGTCATCAGTTTAAATGCAAAGATATAACAAATACCATTTGGGGCTATAACTATGTTATTCCACTCTTTGAAAGGGCCTTCATTAGGCTAAACGACACAACCTGTAATATGTTCCATATGTAGTATTTTGAAACCTTTTGTTTGGTTTCTAACTAGACAGAGAGGAAAAGAAAGAGTCCATTTTCTCCTCTTGGGATTTGTCTTACAAGGTCCATCAGATGGAGCTGAGCAAACCGGGAACTATTTCTCCTTGTCTAGCTCCTGTTTGTTTATTCCCCCCTTATAAAAACCGAGGGACTAGCAATTTCTTTTATGAACGGGGACCAAAGGGAGATAAATAGACCTTGCGGGAGAGGAAGGTCAAGTTCAAAGTTTTTCTTTCCTCTGGATTCAGGAATAAGCAAATGAAAAGACTGGCCAAACAACAGGCAGCAGGCATCTGATGGTTAAGCCCTAACCGCCCCCCCCCCCCCCCCCCCGCGCCCCGGACTTTTTATGTACATAAGCAGAAGTCACTGGAGCAGCTGCGGCGCATTAGTTCCAATAGTTTAGCAGGCTGTTTCGTAGCGCTGACAAAAGCCTCGCTCGCCGTGGCTTCCCTCCATGTTCCTCTGCCCCGCGAGCTCGGCGGTGAGCCTTGGCAGGGGATCGGCAGAGGAGGGGTGACGTTCGTGAGGCTTCCGCCGGGGAGTGCGCTCGCCTCCCCTGCTCCCAGCCCCGTCTCCGCCGAGAGACTGAGGCAGGCGGCCGAATGAACTAGCAGCGGTTGGCTCCGACCTGCTTCCCCGGACCTCTCCCCGGGAGCCCGAGCGAGGCAATCACTGGAAAGAGGCCAGGCAACCACGTTGCCCTGGATCACTGCCGAGTGTACAAAGTTGACCGCGAAAATGGCTCAGCAGACGACAAGCCCGGACACCTTAACAGTCCCTGAAGTGGATAATCCGCATTGTCCAAACCCCTGGCTGAACGAGGATCTTGTGAAATCGTTGCGGGAAAACCTGTTGCAGCACGAGAAGTCCAAGACCTCAAGGAAATCGGTGTCTCCCAAGCTCTCACCCGTGATTTCGCCGAGAAATTCCCCCAGGCTCCTGCGCAGGATGCTTCTCAGTAGCAACATCCCCAAGCAGCGGCGGTTCACCGTGGCACATACGTGGTAAGGTTTGCACGGATGAACGGACATGGTGGCCAGGTGCCTCTGGGTGATTTTTGCTCCTCCTGCCTTTCACTTTAGGGGAAGGAAGGAAAGTGGAGGACTGTCTTCACTCTTCACCCATGATTTATCGGAAATAATCTACCTTTATATAAATCCCACAGATGTCCAAGTCAGGGCAGAAATCCTTGAGATTGGTAATAGGAGCCTTTGACATGGGTGGTGCTCCAAGTTCAATTCCTATTGCAAGTTCCTACAAGAAAACTGGATTCCAGATGTCAAATAAGAACGCAGGTTTTTTTCCAATACTGACATGGTGGCGTTTCTTTGATTCCTAAGCTAGTAGCCCTGCCAGATCCTGCAACAACCTAGGCGGGAAAGGACCAGAAAGGAGAGAAGAATATCGTAATTTGTTCTCTTTCCTGCATGACCCTCCCATTCAACAGAGATGTGTATGGAGCGTGTGTGTGGGTGGGTGTGTAAAATAGTGTGTCCCAGTAAAACCCCTCCTAGCTACTGACTTTAGTATATTTGTAATCTCAACGTGCCTTTTCAGTGGGTTTAGGAATGCCAGTGCAGAAAGTTTCAGGCTGGTACTTGGCAATATTGCTCTGTTCTTCGCATGTGAATTCTCTGACTGTTTTCTCAGTATTTTTATTTGCTATATGCATGTTTTTATCTGCTATAATAGGTGACTCTGTTTTATGCGTATGGTGCCAGCTAGGTGTCTAGACAATTCTTAGTATTTTCATGCTGTCATAAAACAAATATTAAAATAAATCATTGCGTGAGCTTATTATGGTGTTTCTGCCTGAGAAGAGGCAATTCTAGGCTATGATCAGAGAAAGAGGGATCTGTGATACACAGTTGGTTAATTTCAGGCAGTAGTAAGTTCTACACACTACTCCATGTTTTGGCAAAATGAATATTATGATGAAGAAAACAGGCATAACAGAAAAAAAATAGTGACTGACTGAATAGAAAAAAGTTGAAACTGACTGAATGATTTTTATACAGCTTTTCCACAGAATACGAAAAAGTATACCAGGAATGGATAAAACAAAACGAACCCCGCCCCCCACCAAATAAATCCAGAATCTAGGAAAGAAGCAACAATAAAAGGAAAGAATCAAAATCTAAACTTAAGCAACATGATCTTACCCAGGCATGCATTCATGTCAGAGATGAAAACAGCCAACAAAGGAAATAAAAGGCATGACCCACCCAAAGAAACGTCTGACCTTAGAATTGTCATTTTAAATAGCTAGATCTTTGATCTGGGAAGTGTTCTTATTTTCCCCAAGATTTTAACTAAGTGGTATTTCTAAGTTTAGTTAGATATAAGACTCCTAAAAGAGGTAAGACAAACATTGAATTTTTCAGTCTTGAAAAAATGATGGAAAAGGATGACTTCTCTCTCAGGGAGATATTTGTGAAAAAAATTTGTCAGAGATAAGCAGTGAATGAAAGGTGTAGCTGAACTCTGGCAGATGCTTTGAGGGAGAGGGATGGCTTGAGATGAAATATCAAGTGCCTGAACAGGAGAGCTGGCTGGAGTTCAGAAAGGGTCAGAGTCAGAATTTGGGCATGTGCTGTCCCTTTTGGATGAGATGCCTTTTAAATTATAGTTCCTAAAGTGTACCTGCTGCTGAATGGGTAAGCCTTCACGCAGACACTTCTTTTCTATTGGAGTGAAGCAACCTCAAGTTCAACTGAAGGTTATCGGAACTATTTGGACATGTTGAGATGTAAGGAAGGCAGGAAATCTCATGAAAACAGGCTTTCTTTTGAAATTTCTGGCACTTCCTTTTCTGATGCTGTTTGGAGAAACTCCAAGAGTACAATTTCTGCCAATCCTTCGTTGTGGTGTCTCCACCAGATGAAGGAGATGTCGAAAGAGCAATGGAAATGAGAAAGAAAAATGGTGATATCAGTTCTCAGTAACTGGAGGGCAGACAGTATCCCTCATGGAAAAAGCATCCGGCAGGGCAGTTGGAAAGAGTACTTCACATTTTTCTTATTGGTTCAACAAGACCCAAGATGTTCATAATACCCATGGGTGTCTTTTGACAAATATCATTCCATCTGTGCTTTCACTACTTGGACTAAGCATGACCCAGAATTTTAAAAATATATTCCAAATTGTGCTGATTATACACACACACACACAAATACATATTAATATCTAAACTGTCACTACCACCGCCATGGTCAAATCCTCTCCTCCTCTTAAATTAGATAATCAGTCATTTAATTACACACCAGGTGTGTCTCTGCCTCAGAATGTTGTTTCCTATGCCTGATACTCCCTTCCATTCAATATGCGTATGTTTACTACCTACTGAGTCCAAAGTGTTTATCTTGTACCTACTGATTACAAAGTTGAACAAGAGCTATTCCTTGGTTTCAAATTACTTATACTACAGTATATTTAAAAAAAAAAATCACACTGGAAAGCATCTGATTAAGATAATCACTTTGCTCTACAACATACTCCCCAAATCGTAGTGGACTGACACAGTAAATATTTATTTCTTGCTTCTGCTTCTTGTGGGGAGCTGGCCTGACCTGGGTAGTTCAGGGACCCTGGGTCCTATTATCTTATGGTTCTGCTATTGGTAACACATGGCTTCCAAGTTTGCCAGGTTCCCCTGAATCAGAGAAGAGCACAGAAGATGGCACTGGTGAGTTTTTATAAGGCAGGCCTAGAATTTCACCCATTGCTTATCCCAGGATTCCTCAGAAAGAAGTCAGTTCTGTGGCCACATCTAACTTCTAAGGAGGCTGGGAAACCTATCTCAGTCCTGTTACCAAAAAAAAAAAAAAAAAAAGTGCAAGTCGCTCAGTCGTGTCCCGACTTTTTGCTACCCTGTGGACTATACAGTCCATAGAATTTTCCAGGCCACAATACTGGAGTGGGTAGCTTTTCTCTTCTCCAGGGGATCTTCCCAACCCAGGGATCAAACCCAGGTCTCCTGCACTGCAGGCGGATTCTTTACCAGCTGAGCCACAAGGTAAAACAGATGTGGGTGACGGCCAGCGCGTGTCAGTCACAATGTGCTAATGGCCATTGGTTCTCCCTCTATGCCATAGTTGAGTTCATAGAGTAACATCTGTGCTGAACATCTCTGCAGACCTCCTGGATGAGGATCATACAGAGCAATTCTGTTTTTTGACAAGTCTATTGACTGGGAAGTCCTTGCTTATATACAACTGAAAGCTCCTTCCCTGCCATTGTCATTCTTGGTTCCTGGATCTGCTTTGGAAACCCTGTAGCTTCAGTCTCTCGTGTCTTCCATAATTTAGACCTTAAGGCAAGAAGCTTGGAGTAATCCATCAGAGAGCCAGGACCCCGCTCTATTCATCTTGACAAGCCCATTAATCAACATAGTCAGTGTTATCATGCTTTTTAAAAATTCTTCTCTTTTCTTAACTAAACACCCTAAGTTATTTCATGTTTATATGCTGTATTTATCCGGTTGATCCTGGTTGTTCTTAATCAGGCTTCATTTGGATTTTCACAAACTATTTAAAGAATAGTTTACTGAAAAAGACACACTACTCCATGTCCCATGTGACTCTTGGACAGAGAATATCTGAGAAGTTAAATTACTTACATTAAAATTTGACCTCCCATTTACTAGTTGTGTGATTTTGAACAAGTTACTTAATATAGGCTTATTTCACTGGTACAGTTTCCTGGGATTCATAATAGTATTCACTTGGTGTCGTGGTTTTATTAAGTACATTTATGTGTAAATTAAAGTATTTTGCATAGGAAAAGACACTTAATGAGGGTCATTATAAGCTAATATTTCCTTTATTATGTGTCCATTAATCCAGTTTTGCTCAGGCTGAATTTTAAAGCAGGATGTGACTTAGTTACCAAAGGACTTCCTTGGTAGCTCAACTGGTAAAGAATCTTGCAATACAGGAGACCCCGGTTCAATTCCTGGTTCAGGAGGATTCCCCTGGAGAAGGGATAGGCTACCCACTCCAGTATTCTTGGGCTTCCCTAGTGGCTCAGCTGGTAAAGAATCCACCCACAGTGTGACCTGGGTTCCCTCCCTGGATTGGGAAGATCCCCTGGAGAAGGGAAAGGCTGCCCATTCCAGTATTCTGGCCTGGGGAATTCCATGGACTGTATAGTCCTTGGGGTCACAAGACAGTAACTTTCACTTTCACTTTGGTGACTAAATAACAACAACCTCATTTAAAAATGTTACCCTGTCAGTTTTTCGTGGATGGGACAAAGCTTTACGTAACAATTCCATCCCTAGCTAATGTTCATTGAGTGCTGGTGTTCCATCTGATGCCATGTGTCAGGTTAGGACCCTCTTGTGTTCATACTTCTCACCGCTTTGTTTTTCCATTTTTACTTAATATCTAGTACCTTGTGGTCTAGTCATTAGAGATGAGGCTCTGTTTTCATCAGTGTAGGGAATTTCCTCCTATGTCAGCATAAACGTCACTGGAATTTCTGGTGAAGAAAACTTTCAGTGTAAGTTTATTTTAGGAAAATCTTTGTATTTTTCATGTTTTTTCCTCACTTTACCCTGGGTTCTATGCACCAAATGAAGGAAAGTGTTCTAGAGTGTGTAGTAGGCAATAGGATTTCTTCGGGCAAGATACTGTCCAGGTAATAGGTAAATATCTGTAAAATTTCTGTTGTGTGTGTGTTTAATTACAACATATCCAAATGTAGAAAAAGCACTTACCAACATCCTTAAACAACAAAATAATTCCTTTAGGTAGATTTTTGAAAGGCCTTTCTTAGGAGGCTTTTAGAAAATCTTAAAAGGTTTTTAGGGAGCTAGATAAGTTTTTTGGCCATAACTTTTGCTTATTGTAAACTTGGTATTGGCTTTGGATGTAACATTGCTCATGTTTAAAAGTAAAAATTTGCTTTCTTGAGTCATAATTTCTTCAGCAACTATAGTTGCTTTTAATGGTTGGTTGTTGTTTAAGAGAGAAATGCACTATACATTTTATTCAAGTTACAGAATGGGCCAGAAACCCTTTATCACCTACAAAGAAGAAATCCCACCATTTAGAGAGTTTATCGGTCCAACACAAACACAACCCCATTCACAAACACACCCACACACACCCAAGCAGTTTTTCAAAGCTGTTATTTAGAGATTCTATTTGAGAACTCTCTCCTTTGTTCCAACTCTGTCGTTTGCCCATCTTAACTTTAAGGTTATCTTTTCTCCGTCACTTATAGTGGTGATACCCAGCGACGGGCATTGCTGGTGCTGCCCTAGGAGCTGGGAACTCAGAGGTGGGCTCTGGGTAGTGTGAAACAAGGAGGTGGGGAGGAAATTTCCTGGGGGAGAGTTGCTGAGATGCACAACAGGAAGTAATGCCAGCAGGGTAGGTGGGGCCAGTTGGCTGAACTGTGTCCCTGGTGTAACTGGCTGTGTGCCTTCCCTGGAAATCCTGGGGCACTGCAAGTTAAAAGTGACTATAACTTTTGAAAAGTCTGATTAACCTTTCCTAAAATCAGAAGACCTCAGGAAGACATTCATCTTAAAGAACTTGTTAATTCCTGGAGGATGAAATGACAACCCACTCCAGTATCCTTGGCTGGGAAATCCCATAGACAGAGGAGCTTGTGGGGATATAGTCCATGGGGTTGCAAAGAGTTGGACATGACTGAGCAACTGAGCATTTAAGAAATTCCAAAATAAAAATGTGACAAATAGTAACTAAAGAAAGTGAAGAAAACAATGAAGGAACATCGAAATTTATTACGCATATGTACTTCCTGTGACCTTTGACATTTATCTTAAAGAAATAGAAGAGATATTAATTGTGTCTATGCCAAAGTCATTCTACTAGTGGTGAAATTACTTCCAAGCAAAACAGCCTTTCTAATAAACTTGGTAGAAATGCTGAATGAGAAAAAAAAAAAAATTGTCTCAAAGTTCATTAAAATAATTTTTTAAAGTTATTCTTTATATAAGTATCTTTATAAATAACAAGCTCTTGTGAGATTACTGAATTAATTGAGCTTTGGAGCTTCAGTACATTTTTTTGTTCCTTAAACAGAAAACTACCAAAATTGTTCTTCAAGTAGCAGTTTCCGGAAGAAGCTTTACTATCACCAGTGTGGCAAAATTATATCATTTTTTAAATGGTTTTGCTGTTGGGGGGAGAAAAAAACCAAAGCAAAACGTGTTTTAAACCATGAGGATTTTAACATAGCAGAAGTCATGTATTTCCAATTCTGTGGCCACTCAATATTGGACCTTAATTACCAACCTTTTTAAATTGTAGACCCTATTCATAAGTCATATGGATACAGAGGCATTTGATATTTACAAGTAAAAATTGACTAATTAAATTTACCAAGTGATAACAAACTAAGTACATTTAAGATAAGTAATTAAAAACCAGTTCCAACTTGCTGTTGTAAGTTAGTGAGGTGTATGCCTCATGGGTAAAAACAGGGGATAGAGTGGTTTAATAATTATGTGACTCATAAAAGGGCTTCAGGGCCTTCAGGATGAGTGGTATTCACTCTAGAACACGATCTGGAAGCCATGATTTGGGGTAGGAAATGTGGAAATCTGTGGATAGTAATAAAAAATTGAATTTAAAATTTTACTGCATCTTCAACTATGTACCATCTTAATACACCAATCTCTTCTACCATATATACAAAGCAGAAGAAAATCATTTCATGTTCAATTTTAAGGACATAAAGGCTGTCTAACTATTTCAAATGAAGTACTTATTCTCAAAATGAGATCTTGAGTTGATATCAGAAGGAATTGTTTGATTTCACTTTGGACTTAAAATTATAGGTTCATGAAAACATACCTTTATAACCTGAGACTTATTCTAACAATACCCTGGTGGCTCAGATGGTTAAGAATCTGCCTGCAATGCGGGGAGACCTGGATTCCATCCCTGGGTAGGGAAGATCCCCTGGAGAAGGGAATAGTTACCCACTCCAGAATTCCATGGACAGAGTAACCTGGCAGGCTAGAGTCCATGGGGTCTCAAAGAGCTGGACATGACTGGGCAACTTTCACACGTATATAAAAATGATTTAGCTCCTGCTGTATGTCAGATACTTTATGTACATTAACCCTTCAAAAGAAACAAGCTTGAATTTAAGTATTATTAGTTGTATTCTACATATGCAGATGCTGAGTCCCAAGGAAACTGGTACATAATCAAGATCATTCAGCTAGACAGCCATGAAATGAACTGACTTAAAACTTGAACTAAGGTTTGCCTAACTTTCCATCCTATGTTCTTTCAGCATTACTTTCCTTTGGGTTAAGAATCATGTTCACATTTATTTGTTTCTCTACCCTGCTTATATATGGAACCTGTAACAATGGATATTCAATGACTTTACGAAATGGTGGTTAGTTAACAGAAGGGGGGGAACAGAGCCCTTTCTTAATGTGGAATCTCAGTTTACTTGTTTAACACCTGTAGCTCATATGAATGTAGCCATCTTTTTGTTTCCATAAAAATATATGTGTGTGTAGGAGAAATATATGTCCTTGAAGAAGGAAGGTTTTAAGGTCAGCAGAGTTTTAGAATAAGACTGAGATCAAGACAAAACCAATTAGAATATAATTTCATTTTCAGTGATTCAGAGAAAAAGGCATGAAAGACTTGAATTCTAAAGAAAAATATCAAGTCAGAAATCTATTATGGTTAGGTTCCCCGTAAGAGCCGGCTGGAAATGATGGTCTGCAGGCTCAAGTCACTAAGCAACAGAGCAGCAAACTGCCTAGTAACCAGAGCTGGCAGGCTGACTGTGACTGACCGGGTGGCTAGACAGGGGGACCACAGCCCATTTGACCTCAAAACACTCCTAGTCATCTCCAGCCTTCCTGCCCAATCCCCGCATTTTGGAAAGGCCTCTTGGATTTAACAGGAGATCTGCTTTCATAATGGAAATATCTCTGGGACCAGAAGTAAATACTGTCTGTCTGTCTGCTTTAAAAGGGCATTTCTGAGACTGTTTTCTTTGGGTCAGTACATCATAAATAAAATGTAAAGTTTAATGAGAGGAAAGAAAGTGAAAGTGAAAACATTGGGATTAATGGCTCAACTTTGGGTTTTCATGAGCAAATGTGTACAGGGCCAAATTGCCTGACTTCATTTGGTGACATCTATCTTGAGCTCTGAGAGCACAGTGTTGCCATTTATTTAACACTTTCTGTCTTATGCTGTCTTCTTTTTCATGTGTGTCTTTTGACTGTGTAGCTGGAACATAAATTCCTGAAAAGTAGGAACCCTCACATGAATCAATCTTTGTATCCACTGTGAGGGGCTATGCCACCTGTATAATATGCCTTTAGTAAATATTTGTTCTTTAATTGCTGTTCTCTCAATTGCTGTTGTTCTTACGCCAAACACCTGGGGAGATCTATAACATTCCAGTCTAGAAGTCTTGGTTATGTTGTGCTTGATTGCACAACAGTAGTGGAAAGAAGTTTCAAACTGAATGATTAACCATATTTTGGACTTTGTTACCACAACTCTGTGTGTATGAGTGAGTGTGTGTTCTGGATTTACACAAACCTTGACTAATATGATTTGACTGTAGTATATCTGAATGAATTGGTATATGATACTGTCACTAATTTTCAATTTCAGTAACTTTTAGTTTATACTTTGAAATAATTTATGCCTGTTGTATTCTGAAAAATATGTAAGTATATTTATAATTCATGGTGAATTACTGAATAACTTGCTTGTTAAACTCTTACGACTAGTTCTTATGTCTTATAAGTCATAGTGATTCAGTTATACACAAGACCTAGGCTTATAAAAGAAATGAGAAGATTTTGAGGAGAAATTTGAAACAAGCAAAAAAAAAAAAAAAAAAAACACCAATAACCCAGAACACTCTGCATAGTTGTTTTTTGTTTGGTTTTGTTTTTTTAGTATGAAGTTTGGAGAAATTTGAACTGATGGAAACAAAGCATCACTTCTCCAAAGTAGATCTTCAGAATAAGTAAAATTGAATAATAGAAAAAAATTTTTGAAGAGATTTAGCATAGACAGGTTATTTTAATGTAGATATTTTGCCTAAAGTTCATGCCCATTTTTACCTTGCAGTTCTTTCAAACCAACTGATTTCCTTTCCATTATTTTTATGAGATAGCACTCTGATTAAATTAACTATAATTAAAATAAAGTGACTTTGTATATTTTAATCAGTAGAGTACATAGGGCTTTTTTTCATTTTCTTATATAGCTGATTTCACATTTATATAGATAAATGGTAAGTGTGTATTGTTGAGCTTTTTAAAGAAAGGAACTTTCTGACTGATAAGGTTATTTGGATTATCATTTCTGCTTGTTTACCTTCTTTAGGCTTATAGTATTTGTTTTACTTCGCAGGGTGATTTTTTTTTTTTTATGGCTTTCTATTGAGTGGGTGCCAAATAGAACAGTGTGTGATTTATTGGTAGTAATAACTAAAACATATATGATTTGGAGGCTGATGACGCACAAGGCCAAATGCGAAGGCTCGCCTCTGAATAGAACCAGGTTTCTTTAATAAAGCCCTCTTACAATAACAATAGCAGGGTCATTAATGGTGTGCTTATTCCTGTATCACTTGCCCAGTTTAAGGTACACCTGTGGATCATTTGTACCATGTTGTATTTAATTTTGGGGGGGATTTATATTTTTATTTAAAGGCCTATCTGTTTAAGCATGAAGCCTTATATCCTTATTATTATAAATTGGAAACCAGTGTCACTTATCATATATAGACGATAATTGGGCAAAAATGCAATTAAAAAAAAAGCAGGTTAAATGGATTCAAGTTTAATTAGATGCTGTGACCTGCAGTGGTTCTGAGCCTGAGGTCTGCTCTCAGCCTAAAATGGCAGTTAGTGAGTAATGTAGAATTGCGAAAGGCCGATGGAGTCCTTCTCCTTAAGGTAATAAGCATGACTGAAAGGGATTTGGAAAGAAAATAACCTCATCATTATATTCAACGTTTAAATTCGATCAGGGACATCCCCTATGCTTCAAGCCGTCTTGGTGCGCCAGATGCTCTAATGTTTCAATTGAGTGGTCGTGAATCACTGATATTTCCACTGTTGGAAGAAGGGTATCTGTTTTTGAAGGACATTTGTTCTTTGGGTCTGAATCCCTTAGTTGGTTGTAAACACACTGAACTTGGATTAGGTAATTCCAATTCTTAAGCAAAAAGTCAGGTATTGGTACCCTGTTTTTACCACCCTATAATTATTGGTTATATGGCTAAATGTCCCCTGAGGGCAAAATTATCCCCAGTTGAGAAGGACTGATCTAGAACCACTGATCACTTTATTCACTAGTGCATCCCTAGCACCGTCTTGTTGTGATACAGAAAGAGGGCCCAAAATGTACTGTCTGCTCCAACTCTGCTATTCACTTACTATGTGATCCCAGGGGTATTATTTCAACTCCACAGATCACAATTAAGTGCATCCATAAAATGGAATTATTGTTAATTCATTCCTTACTTCTTAGAATTATTTAAAAATTCAAATGATATACTTAATGAAAAGACTTTTTGAAAAGAATAAAGTGCTTTTCAAATGTCACGTAAAAAGAGTCATGGAGGAACACTGAGGGTGATCTGAACCTCCTAAAATCCAGGAGCTTAATTCATCTCCTACTGTGTGTATGTAAATTGCTGTGTGGGATGCTACTGGGGTGTCGTCTTTGCTCTCTAGGATTGTGATCAGATGGAGATAGAATATGATTACTCAAAATAACCATAAAGCATTAGTAGTTGCCATAACTAAGTGCAAAGAGTGGTGGAGTTTATAGGAAAGAAGAAAGTGTTTCCTGTGGTGGGAATCATAATAAGACTTGAGGTGGAGTATGACAGAGAATAGTCACAAAGAAGGCCCATACTGAATTTTTACTTAGATTATATTATTTAAATATTTATTTATTTGGCTGTGCCAGGTCTTCGTTGCAGCTTGCAAGATGTGTCTTTAGTTGTGGCATCCAAACTTAGTTGTGGTATGCGGGATCTAGTTCCTTAACCAGGGATCAAACCCATGCCCCCTGTATCTGGAGCTCAGAGTCTTAGCCACTGGACTGCCACAGAAGTCCTGTAGGTTATGTTATTTGATATTCATGGCAACTTGGTTAGGTTTAGGTTTAATTATCACATTTTACAAGGAGGAAAGTGGGGCCTAGAAAAGAATTGGATATGAACATAAAGCCTAGAGGAGTTGAGTAAGGAGAGAACTGGAGTGAAATATAGAAGGACAGAAAGTGGCAGGAGGTAAGTTCTTTTCACCAAAGGAACAAGATCAACCAATATGGGGATTATATGGGGTTTGAATGAGATTGGGTACAGCTTAGAGTGTCTCTGCAGAAGGTGACCATAAGTGTAAGTTGGAATCAAGTTTCAGAAGTCAGCTAACATTCTCTCTCTCTCTCTCAGACACCCACACCCACACTCATACATGTATGCACACCAAGGATTTATATGCTTAAGTGAAACATGATTAGTTTTATCTTTCTCAGCAGCTTTACTCCAAATAAAAGAAAGTGACATTTTGAGTTATTACCCTGCCCCAAGCTTGCTAAACCGCAAGTGTGTGCACTGAACACTGAAGGATTGGAATGTGAGATTTAGTTCAATTAGACCAATCTAAACCATCTTTCAGCTACCTAATGCCTTCTACTCCTTCTAAGATAATCCTCCAGAAATAGAATACATGGTTGTATTTCCATTCAAATGAGATGTGTTAATTCTACCCGTGGCACTTTTGTTCTGATGCACAGACCAGAGACACTATTTATGTGAGGACTCTATCTGCCTTTTCATTAAATTGCATAAGAATATAATGCTTAAAACATGCCCAGCAAGTCTGATGGACTGTATGCAGAAAACCATTTGTCTCCTAAGGTACTTTTTCTATTTCAAGACTGGCTCACCAGGATAAGAGGCGCTAAATATCCCGTTATCTTCCATCTATTCAAACAATAATTTCTGAGTGTCTACTTTGTATCTTGTAACTCTTCTGAAGATATAACACTGAGTAAAAAAGTCCTGTCCCCCTACCCCAACATGGAACATGTATTCTAATGGAGAAGAAGACAATATATAAATAAATATTCCAGTAGCTCAGAGAATAATAAGTACAATAAGGAAGAATAAAGCTGGGTAAGGGGTGCATGTGTGCACATGAAGTCACTTCAGTCCTATCCAATTCTTTTCGACTCTTCTCCAGACAAGAATACTGGACTCAGTTGTTGTGCCGAGGGGTTTTCCTCCAGGGGTACTTCCCAACCCAGGGATCAAACCTGCATCTCTTATGTCTCCTGCATTGGCAGGTAGGTTCTTTACCACTAGCTCCACCTGGGAAGTCAAGGGGATAGAGTTGAAAATACCTTTTCGGGGAGGACTCTATATGGTGACATTTGAATAGAGGGCTGAAGAAGGTGAGTGAGTACACTGAGAAAGAGCATTTCAGGCAGGAGAAGTAACAAGTGCAAAGGTCTGAGGGATGATGTGATTGATGTATTTGAGGAAGGGGGACATTATAGAAGATGAAGTCCAAGACATAGAAGGGAGTCACATCATGTCGTATTTTGAGGCTGTGGTAGGATTTTTCTTGGTGATGACTCTGGTGTTTTGAAGGGAGAAGTGTTAGCAATGGGAGTGCCTGCCTCAGGGAGGGGCACAGGCTGTCTTAAGTTTTGGAAAAAACATTCCTGCTCCTTTGTAGAAAATAGAGATGTGGGGGGGAAGAGAAAACAGAGAGACCAATTCAGATACTGCTGCAGTAATCCAGGTGAGATATAACAGGTATAATATAGGTAGATATAATGGTGGTTCAGAGCAGAGTAGTAAAGGGAAAGGTGGTTAAGAAATGGTCACAGTTCTCTCTGCAAGCAGCAGAGGAGAGCAAGAAAGATACCTATTTCTCCTTTAGCTAATAAGGTGGTACAACAACATGGAGGGGGAGTAGCCACCACATCAGAGGGCTGAAATAATGGGCAGCTGTTAGACCCGAGTTTGATCCCTGGGTTGGGAAGATCCCCTGGAGAAGGAAATGGCAACCCACTCCAGTATTCTTGCTTGGAGAATCCCACAGAGAGCCTGGTGGGCTACAGTCCATGGAGTCACAAAGAGTCGGACAAAACTGAGTGAATAACACACACACATACACACATTAGTGTCAGAGCAAGAATATGGAAATTCACAATGGAAAATTTTGAGGGGGTGTAGGGGAGTGGGGGACTTAGACTCCGGGGGATTTACAGAGCCAGTGGTGGGTGAGAGTCTGGTGATGAACAATCCCCTGGCAGTCTTGGACCTTTTGTGGTGATGACTGTGTATCAAAGGCAAGAATCTCATTTGAGGCCATGTAGTTAGACAAGTAACAACTCTTAGGCTGGAATGGCCAGCCTCTGGGGTCTATTTGTTGAAATTCATTCCAGGCACTCTAATTCAGCTGCACTGCATTTATAGGAATGGAAGAGACAGGCAATGAGAACCAGCTGGCCAGGGCTGTCAACGTTACTCTGGTAAAGCCATGTTCTTCCCACCCCTTTACCATACATTCATGCTCCGGGGATGAGAAATGTGATGGAAGATACAGAAAGGCAATTGGGAAATTGCTAGTTTCCAGATGTATGGCCCTAGGGCAGATTTTGTAATGTGAAGTTACCATTCTCCCTGCCACCCCACTCCCCACCACCCCATCCCAAGCCCCTCTGCATTGGATACAAAATCTTATTCTTAAGCTTGATGTTAAAAATAGATACTGAAGAATTGAAAAAAATTTCTGAAAAAATATATGTGGTACTTACCACAATGGTTCATGCATATAGTGATAGTTATTACAATGGTACTGCTTGTATTAAATAAATAGGGTTTATGTGTAGGCCTAAGTTATTTTTTAAAGAGAGCAAGACCTTGCGGCATTTTAAGATTTATTCAGGGATGTTTTCATAATGATCCTTGTAAACAAAACAAATATGAAAATAGATAGAGCTTAGCTTTCTCTTTGGAGTTTGAATTGTTGCTTTGTATTGCCTGCCTGCAAGTGGATACTAGGTAAACCTGGCTGTTACTAGGAAATATGATCTGTGTCAGGAGGTTGACCTGCAAAGCAACATGTGCAAAGTTTTTTTTTTGTTTGTTTGGTTTTTTTTGCCCTAAGGGAAAGGGCGAGCACTGGCACCTTTTCACCTGTAAGGATTATGTAGCTTTTGTTGTGATTGATAGGCTGGCTTCTCTTCCAGAAACGCTCCTGGTATGCGTTTTATGTTCTGACAGAGCCGTGGCTTTGCTGTTCAGCACGTCATCCCCATGAAGACGTGGGCAGGCTTTTGTGCACTGGCGCTTGTAGCCTGGGAAGCATATTTCAACACACTTCAACACACCATCCAGAATTGGCTAGAACATGCCTGTCACTCCCAGCTGACTCTGATGACGCTCTTGCCAACGTAGATTTACATCAACATGATTCTTTACTGGAAAAAGCTCATTCAGATTATACAGGGTGGCCCATTTAAAAGAGGCACAGCATCAGTTTGAGGAGAGCTGAATGTTAAGGGAAGCACCATAAGAAACACACTGTCAATTAAATGTTCCACAGAGCACAGAATTATAGTCAGCATCACTCAAGAAGATTTTCCCTTCAGAAATTGTATGTTACTCCAAGTTTTAGAGAGTGCCTTATCCTGCAAAGAGAACCCTTCCATTCTAGACTCCTTCTCAGCATGCAGAATTTCTAGCCTCTTCTTTGCCTATTTACATAATCCTAACTTGAAAGTATGAGATTCAATAGGATGTGACAGCCTCGAATTCTTTACCTTCCCCAAATTCAATTTGCCGAGTCAGTGGATAAATAGATTTTACTCCTAGTATAAAACCTTTTGGCATATGTCCATCTTGTTTTTTGACTCATCCTCAGTATCCTAATGAATGTTTGGGATAGGCATATTACTCAGATGTGTGGGTCTAAAGACAGGAAATCCCAGCACTCAAAAATAAAAGCTGTTGCCATAGCTATTCAGAAAAAACACAAAGCTCTCTTTGCTGTGCAAAAGAAAAATTCAATATCAGTGGCACATGACCTGTGATGACTATTATTATGACCCTGCACGACTCACCCTTCATTTTCGTCATCCTGGTCTATTCTCAGTCATTACAGTAATGGATACAACTGAATGGGTTTGCAATTTTACCCCTTTTCTCAAGACAACCAGAAAGATTTTCAATGACACATGCTTTGATCTGTCTGCTTTTAAATCTCTTAAGCAGGGCAGCTCTAGGCAGCTTCCTCTCAGAAGATTTTACAATCCTAATACACCTTGTCATGAGTTCTATATTTATGCTTGTTTAGACACATCAAAGTCAGGCTTTTTACCAGGAGCAACCTAGAAAGTTAAGGCTATCAGCTTCTTGTTGTAGCCAGGCAGTTACTGTCAGACCTAGTAATAATGAAGATTGACCTTGTAAAGTGACCAAAAGTTGTGGGCTGCAGTATGGGGATACTAGAAAGCATTTTGCTGTGTTGTTTCTTCTGCTGTATTTTGGCTAGAATTAATATTATGGTCACAGTTAATTGGGAAGTGTTCTCTTGGATCTGTATATAGTACAGAGGGAAGAAAAGATGTAGGAATAAGAGTCTTCCCCTGTGAATTAACATACAAAGTCTACGCTTAATGCGGCAGAGAGGCAACACTTTAAAGAGATCTGTTGGCATGCCAATGAGATTGGTGGGAATTTGAGTAGGTATGAAGGAGAATCACAGAAGAAAAAAACTGACAGTGCTTTTTCAAAACATTGTCCATGAGAGAGAAACTGTTGGTTAATAGACTGACACTGAACATTCAGAATACATTATATTATTTTTTTAAAACATAGTATGATTATATTTTAATACACAACCAAAATACAAAACACCACAGTAAATTGACAGCAATAAAATATGGTATTTCATTTGCACTACACTAACACATTGATATACCAAGGAAAATGAAAGGAAAAAAAAAGCAGAGCAAAATGAAATAATGCAAGAGACTGGTAAGGACTAAGCGTATATGAAGATGACAGACGGAACAGTAACAGAAGAAAAGGCAATTTCTTGGTAACATATTGCCAAAGAATAAAAATGTAACACTTATACAGTTTTAGGAAATATATCCATATAAACACTTATAGATAAGATTGATGAAATCCTGTCTATATAATAGAGAAAAATCTATTTTACTTTGGACTCGAAACTATAAATTTTGGGTATCCTTAGTCTTCACAGTTTCATTGGAATTATTTCAACAAATTAGTTGGATAAATTTACAACTCATATGTAAACAATGCTTACTGCATAGAAAAATCTGTGACTAGTATATACAGATCCCCCAAAATGCCGTGAGTGTTAATTGATCAATAAACCCATAAGATGTGCACAGAATTTCATCAATAAGTAGATAACATAGACAGAGGTGGCAGAATCAGAGGAGGAAAAACAGCTTTTAAGAAGTAAAATGTTACACTTAAAAATTTCCATATCCTTTGAAATCTTGAAAATTGTGATTTTTTTTTTTATGAATCAATTTTAAATTTCCCTGTGATAAATGAAAATTTTAAATATATGCAGTAATACTTTTGGGAACTGTGAAATGAAGCTTTGACATTACAAGGTCCTGAGCGTCTTTGTGTAACAATGTCTCCATCATTCAAGCTCCTGAGATTCAGTCCAATAGCAACAATGAAAACAGTCCACCTGCCTGGCTACAGTTCTCTCCCTTTAAATTTGAGCCTTCTCAGCTTGTTTTTTCTCATCTACAGGGAGTGTCTGTTGCAATACAATAATGAGGAATTGCCATACATTATGAAGGCTATTTTTTGGTTTTATGGAGGATGGTGGCAGAATCAACAGAATCAGTTTTCCTATGTAGTCATCACTTGAGAGGACATATGATTCTCAGGAATACGTTAATCATCTTACTAATAGCCATTTCTATCTGTCTGTCTAATGTATCTATCTAATCTATCACCTGTTTATCTATATCTTTGTTCTGGTTCCATGTTTACCAAGAAGTCTTCTGATTATAGTCTTCGCTGTTCTATAGGGCTTTCTGCTGAAAAGGAAGGTACTGGGTCAGATGGTTGAAGCATTATAATCGGCCCAGTGATCGTGGAGCTCATTGGAAAGAAGTTAATTGGCATTTGGATTCCGTTCAGCAGTTTCATAAGCTTGTGTCATATGGGTTTGCTTCTGAGAGAAGAGGTTGCTCTCACGTGCTGGTTTCAGAATCTACATACATAACTCAGTGCCAGATTCTAATCTTGGTAATTTCTCCAAGGTATTGCCTGTCTCCAGGGCCTTTGAGAAGAAAATCTGCAGTCTTCTCAGGGGACGCTTTTCTTCTGCCATGCCCTGAACATTTTCACTGGAAACCACTAAACACACATTTTAAAGCTGTAATCATAGTAAGAATGAGGAAAAGGTGCATTGTTTCCTTAATCTCATACCTCAGTGGCAGCTGATTAGTGAGACCATCATGACTTATGCTTTGAAATTCATTTTCTGACACGTCTAACAGCACAGGGTTAGTTGGTTATCTTTTTGTTTATATGATTAGTTAGCGTCTTAAAAGACTTGGTCAGCTGTTTTAGAAAACATGAGAACTCAGGGGACAAATAACGTTTCCTCATTTTTCTTTCTCTCATCCCTTTTCTGAGCCTTTGATTAGAAACATCAAGACAGTAGGGCTAGATGTATAGTGACTATGGAAACTGCCCACTTAAAGGAGTTCCTAGCACTCTTGATTTCTTGCCCTAAGAAACCCTGTTGCCTCAGCTAGTTCTCTTAAAAGAGAAAGAAAGGAAAACTATAGGCATAAAGAGTTCAGAAAGGAGAATGTTGAATATTTTTCCAATATTCTATAGGTATTGGTCCTGATCTCAGTGACTAAAATTAGGATTTTAAAGTCATAAACATATTCTGGCCTTCCTTAGCCCTCTCAGCTTTACATTGCCCTTACCAGAGTAACTACTCTTCACATTGTCTGGTGTAACCTTTTAGAAATATTTTAATTGTATTCAAGTAAATTTAATAAAAATATCCACCACCAGTGGATGGATGACACATATTGAATAATTTTCATGTAATAAGCATAATGCTCTTCAGGATTACTTCATTTAACTCTCATTACAAATGTTTCAGTGTATCTGTGAGTTGTATTTCTAGCAAGTGAAATCATTGGTCCAAAGATATATTATTTTATTATTATTATTGACCACATGGCAAATGGGATCTTAGCCCTGACCAGGGATTGAACCTATCCCCCTGCAGTGAAAACACAGAATCATAACCACTGGACTGCCAGGGAAATATTATATTGGAAAATTTGCATCTAGAATTGTTTCATCCTCTTACACACTCATAAGCACCATACCAGAGGATCTATTAATTTCTCATTATCACTCTCACCATCACTGGATATGATCCATTTTCATTTTCATCACTATTATGGATAAAATATATTATTAATAATATTATTATTTACTATTCTGTTTCATGAATGAGTTTAACATCTCTTCATTGTTTATTTGCTATTTCTTAGTCCACTCCCTGTTAATATATTTCATCATTTAAAAAATTGGAATATAGCCATTTGTTAATTTGTTTGTAATAGCTAAGTATGTTTAGGAAAGTAACTCTTACAACTGTTTTGAATATTTTTCTCAGTCTGGCATTTTACTTTACACCTTTTTAAAGTCATATAAATATTCTAATTTTTTATTGTGGTTAAAAGCACATGTACTATGCTTAGTCACTCAGTTGTGTCCGACTCTTGTGACCCCATAGACTGTAGCCTGCTAGGCTCCTCTGTCCATGGGATTCTCCAGGCAAGAATACTGGAGTGGGTTGCTATTTCTTCCCCCCCCCACCCAAAAAAAAAAAAAAAGAATTTTAAGTAGTGTTAAACATATTCACATGGCGGTGGAACAGATCTCTAGAAATATTTTGTCTTGTAAAACTGAAGCTCATTAAACAATAACTACCCTTTCTTCTTACAAACCTTTGGTAGTCACCATTCTACTTTCTATGAATTGGACATTAGATATCTCTTAAAGTGGAGTCACACAATACTTGTCTTTTTGTCACTGGCTAATTCCCCTTAGCATAATGTCTTCAGAGTTCACTGGTGATGTAGCCTGTGACAGAATTTCCTTCCTTTATAAGGGTGAATAACATTTCATTGTATATAGATACCACATTGTGCTTCTCTGTTTGACTGGTGGTGGATATTTGGGTTGCTTCCATCTGTTGCTTATTGTAAATACTGCAGCTATGAAAAAACTTGATTCCGTTTTTTTTTATATATATCCAGAAGTATGATTGCTAGGTCATGTGGGAGTTCTATTCTTAATTTTTTGAAGATTCTTCATACTGTTTTACATAGCATTTGCACCACTTCACAGTCCTACCTACAGTGCAAAAGAGTTTCAGTTTTTCCACGTCTGCCTCAATACCTATTTTCTGCTTTTTTATGTCACCATCCTAATGGGTATGAAATTATATCTCATTATGGTTTTATTACATTTCTTTCATGATTAATAATATAGTGCATCTTTTCATATGCTTGTTCCATTTTTTTCATCTTTGAAGAAAAGGCTATTCAAGTCATCACCCAATTTTTAATCAGGTTCCTCAATTTTTTTTTTTGCTTTAATGATTTTTTTTTTTTAATACAGCAAGGCTTAACAAACTTTCCTCCATGTGCTACTTTTATAACGTGTTTAAGGAGTGTGCTACTCCATATTAAAATCATCACATTGTTTTTCATTTATCCTAGTTCTTTTAAGGTTTCTCTTTTTATATTTAATTTTTGATACATCTGTCGTTTGTTTGGATATGAGGGTTAAAGAAAGGGTCCAGCTATTTTGAACCATTTCCCCAACCCCAACTTATAAGATAATCACTGATCACAAATTAGCTTGTAAGATTTGGATATTTAAGCAGGCTGTTGTAGTGAGCACCGCTTTGGCCACACCTACCGCTGTAATGATTGTACTAAGTGCAGTGATATCTTGCTGAATTTTGTTTGCACTTCTCTGAATGGTAAATGTTAGCTATTTTAATACAGGTTAAATGTTTGAAAGATGGGCTTAAAAACACTTTATTATTCCCTTTCTTGAGCCCTATTCACTTTCAAAATAAATATTAACTTTTTTCCCCAATAACTTTCTGTTTGGGCTGAGTAAACAAGGAGATATATTTTCAGTGATATGGGAGGCTAGCATGAAAGAATGACTTTTACACTGTAGAATGATTTTTGTTTCAAATGTGAAATAATGAGAGAGTTTCTACAAAAAGTAAAAGGGATGTCTATTTCAGGACATCTGTCTAAAAGTACTTGGGGTAAATGTAGGATCCTGACAGCTCTAACCTTGTGACTACTTGAAATCATACTTACCATCTTATGGTACAGATAAAGGAATAGGATCTGGAATCAGGTTGTTCAAGGCCTGGCTTTATTATAACTTAGCTGTAAGATTAAATATGTTGCCTTATTCTTCTAAGCATTGGTTTTCTAATTTGCTAAATAGGGATACATAGCATGCATGAAAATTTGAAAGGTTGTTTAAGCAATTAAGCGTGATAGTTTGTAGGATTTGTACTTTATACAACATGATATGCTAAAAAGATGATGATGGTAATTGTTATCAGTAACAACAACAGTAATTATGGTGAGAGAAGATCCTGCTGGTGTAAAACACAGTCTTTGAAGTAGTCCATTCCTAACAGGGAATGTACTCCTGAGACAGTAGGGCTAGGCTCCTAATCCCTACATTGTATAAAGACCCACTATGTTTATGGATTTATTTGAAACATTAAAACCCAAAAGGTTGCAGTGAACTATTAAACTTAGATGGCATACTGTTAGAAAAAATTTCCCTGCTTAGCCAGTTTTTTCTTCTTCTGGTTTCCTCTATATTATATTTACTATGGAGTTTTATTAACTGCTTGAAGAATGTAATTTCAGGTTGCTTGAAAGGGAAGAAACTGGGTGTGTAAAGACAGTTATTTTTATGGGGGTGGGGAGTGATTAGTCACTTTTATGTTGTTGCTTCCATCTGTAAATTAAAATAAGTTTTCTCCTGTGACTTGAAAAGAGAAAATCAGGTTCTGTGAAGTGAAAATATATGAAATTTAAAACTAACATCCAACAGAAATGTCTCAAGACAGCTTTGCAGTCAGAGCTAGGTGTTGTCTTTCAGTGAACTGTATTAGTATGAAACACTGAATTGGTCATAGTACAAGTAGAATTATTAAGAGCTGGTGTTATTAGACACACTCATTAAATTTTTTTCTACATTTAAATCATGACTGTTGGAGTTTCTTTATGGTGAGCTCATTGCATGGATAAAGGGTTAAAAAGGGAAAAAGAAAAGAAAGAAGATAATGTCAGCCATTTAGAGACATAGAGGAAGAGGGGCCTTGGAGAGGTCATCTTGAGTTTTGAGATCATAACGGGGTCCAGAGAGGTAAAGAGAAGAGCCCGAGAGCACACACTGGGGGAATGAGAGCTCTAGAACACAGATTAATTGATGTTGTGTACTGTTCTTTGTAGTCTGGCCCAGAAGCCTTGGGGAATGGGGATGGAAGGAAAGTGGGAAGAAGTTATCATTAATTCACAATTTCTGCTCAGTGGCCACGTGTTTTATCTTTTTTCCATAGCTCTTGTTTAATTTTTCTCACGTTGACCCTGGAGTTGGAGGGAGGTTTGCTTACATGACTTCGGCTTGCACTTGGTACACCGAGCGCTAGAAGCAATTATGTAGAAATGTATTAACAGACCGGTTCACTATACATCCAGAGACCTTTATTGTTCCCCCTGTGCCACTAGCTAGCTGTGTGACCTCAGACAAATGACTTAAATTCACTTAGGCTCCATTTCCTCAAATGAAAAACGAGTTTGTGGGTAGTTTGTCTCTAAAATCCTTTGCTGTGCAAAATGCTGCGCTTGTCCTTCCTTACCTGGATGATTCCATAGGTTGCTGAAGCAGCGGACGTCACTTGGTTCTTTGCTACTGACTGCATATTTCCCTCAAACTTGAAGGAGAGGAAATCCCAAATTTAATTCTGCTATTGTGTCTGCTTCTGTTTTCATCTGGGCATCTCCGTCTCATGGATTCCATTGCCTCAAGTGAAATCTTTCATTTAAATGATTGATGAAGGGAAAGGAGGAGAGGAACGGATAAATTAGGAATATGGGATTAACCTATACACCCTACTGTATATAAAATAGATAACAAGAATTTGCTATATATCATAGAAAACTATATTTAGTATCTATAAAACCTATAATGGAAAACATTGGAAGTATATATATTTATATATAAGAATTACTTTGCTGTACGTCTGATACTTATACAATATTGTAAATCAACTATACTTCATTTTTAAAAAAGGGATACTTGAGTGATGGTTACGGGGAGGAAAACTTCTTCCATCTAAATTCTTCATGACTGTTCCAATATTTATTATTTTTGTACAAGTTATAAATAGGTCATGAATTTAAAAGTTGGTGAGAATTGCCTATTGTTGCAAAGTATGCTGAAGGCAGTGCTTATAAAATAATTCCACATCCTTTTCTCCCCCTACTTGTTTCTATTTTAGAGTAAAAACATCATTAGAAAAAATAAATGGATTACTATTCCAGTAAATACACAGGAGTAGATTATTAGGTCATTATTAAAAATAGTTTAAATATGTGAGCACTTTATAAAACAAAAGATAAATGATAGAAGGTTGTTATTCATTTGGAAGGTGCAGACTGCTAATAATTTTCTGTATTTAAATAAACATAGGCAACAGACATTAATATACTAAATGATTTATGAATTAATTCATTATTAAGTTTCAGAACACCAGCAGTAATATAGTATTACCCACTTTTATAAATAACTCATGTAGAACATTTCTGTAGAGGTCCGCTAATTCTTATTCTCAAGGGTATATAAAAAAGAAATATTTATAATTCACTTGTATGGGGCCAGAATAATTAGGATTCAGACTTTCGGCCTCTAATCAGACATTTTGTGTTTGATTAAATTAGTATTTGAAAATAGTAAAGCAAGATTTAAATATAAAATAGTGATTAAGTTATTTCATATTTTTATATATTATTCCATATACTTCTATAACATTTTATATTCCTACCCTGTATTCAACTGTTTTTAAAACCTTGGACATTGAACTGTTCTGAATGATCCTAAAATAAGTATCTGTAAAGATTAGTCCTGAATTGTTGCTTTAGGAGGGATTCTCAGAAAAGTGATGCATAGAGTTAAAGAAGTGTTCAAAAAACATTGTGAACTGCTTTTCAGAAACTGTTATTAGGGTGCTAGTAGTATTAGTATATAACACTGCCATATCCTTGCATTATTCCAACTTTTTACAGTTAATAAAAATTTGCTAAATTAGTAGGATGAAGAGTAATATCTGTTTCAGTTAGCTAGTATTGAGGCTGAATTTTTTATATATGCATAGAAATTATTTATCTCTTCTTTGTGAATTTCATATTAGTGTTATTTGTCTATCAGGACATTAGCCATTTCTTTTTCTATCTTGGTTTTCACAGAAACATTTTTCTCAGTTTGTTATTTGCCACTTAATTATTTACTTTGACTTTTGATGTGAAGGAATTTTTTTTTCAAACTGTATCCAGAGCAGTTATTTTTCTTTTGAAAATGTTTGTTTCCTACTTTCATTCATAGAAAAAGCTTTCTTCAACCTCAAATTAGATTAGAACTCACTTTCCTGTTTTTTTTACCACTCTTTGTTTTTAATCACTCTTCAAATAATTAAAAGAAGATATTTAGTTTAAAGTCTGTGTAAAATTAGACCATTCTGATAAAAATTGAAAAGGGTATGAGATTTTTTTAAAGGAGAAATCTTTATCCAGTATTCATTTATTACACTATTATCATCAAAGTCAGGAATTTAAATACATACCTAAAGGCATTTGTAAAATATTAGCAACTGTTCAAAAGCAAGAGTAATCATAAAATAACATCTTAACATTTTAAAAAGCAGATTCTTCCACAGGCTTTCTCCTCCAAGAGGACCACTTTGAAAGCCTATGCTTTATGTTATGCTGTCAAAGTCAATGGATTGGAAAAAACAAAAAGCAAATCATTGGACTGAATTCTAAAATAGTGCTATATTAATGAAATATTTTTATATAAATGCAGAGTTAGTAAAAAGAATTTCAAAGAGTATAACAATGCTAAATTGTTTTCTTGATACCTTCTACTATAAAAAAGCTATAACCTAATAATATTCATTTTTCATTATATTATACATATATTCAAAGTATTTTATTAATAGATATTTTTCTGATTACTGAAGTAATACATCTGTGCTAAATGTTTGAAGACTAGAAAAAAGTACACAGAAGAACTAGGTCTAAACTTTTTTAAAATGTGTGACTTTGGGCAAGTTATCTAACCTCTCTATTACTGTCACCACCTATATAATGAAGGTATTGAAATGCACATTTTCTTAACACTCTAACAGGTTACAGTATTGTGAAAAATTACTTATAAATCTAAGAAACTATACAAATGGTATTTCATTAAATTTAAGAAATTTTTTGCAGTATGTCAAAGTGTATTGTGGGATTCCATGGTGGCTCAGACAGTAAAGAGTCTGCCTGCAAAGCAGGAGACCTGGGTTCAATCCCTGGGTCAGGAAGATCCCATGGCGAAGGAAATGACAACCCACTCCAGTATTCTTGCCTGAAAAATCCCACGGACAGGGGAGCCTGGCAGGCTATAGTCAATGGGGTCAGGAAGAGTTGAATAGGACTGAGCGACTTCACCTTCACTTTCACTTTTAAGCTTATTGTTAGTTGTTGTCTAGTCACTAAGCCATGACCAGCTCTTTGCAACCCCATGGACTGCAACACTCTAGGGTCTCCTTTGCTTCACTATCTCCCAGAGTTTGCTGAAATTCATGCCCATTGAGTTGGTGATGCTATCTAACCATCTCATTTGCTGCCGTCCCCTTTTCCTTTTGCCATTAGTCTATCCCAGCATCAGGGTCTATTCCAACAAGTTGGCTCTTTGCATCAGGTGGCCAAAGTGTTGGAGCTTCAGCTTCAGCATCAGTCCTTCCAGTGAATTTTCAGGGTTGATTTCCTTTAGCATTGACTGGTTTGATCTCCTTGTTGTCCAAGGGACTCTCAAGAGTCTTCTCCAGCACCGTAATTCAAAAGCATCTGTTCTTTGTCACTCAGCCTTCTTTCTGGTCCAGCACTCACATTTGTACATGACTCCTGGAAAAAGCGTAGCTTTGACTATATGGACTTTTGTCAGCAAAGTGATGTCTCTGTTTTTTTTTACGTTATCTTGATTGGTCATAACATTCCTTCCAAGGAACAAACATCTTTTAATTTCATGGCTGCAGTTACTGTCCACAGTGATTTTGGAGGCCAAGAGAATAACATCCATCACTGCTTCCACTTTTCCTCTTTATATCCAGATAATGACTAAAATGATCCCAACTTTATATATTTTTAAATACTTGAATATTTAAAGTTACATATATTTCAGAGCCATGGCTCGGACAGTGAAGAATCTGCCTGTAATGTGGGAGACCTGATTTCAAGCCTTGAGTTGGGAAGACCCCCTGGAGAAGGAAATGGCAACCCACTCCAGTATTCTTGCCTGGAGAGTTCCATGTACAGAGGAGCCTGACGGGCTGTCGTCCATGGGGGTTGAAAATAGTTGGACATGACTGAGCAACTAACACTTTCACACTTTCACTTTTCAAAGTTACATATATAAAATTTATTGTTGTTGACCCAGTGTTTAACTTATTATTTGAGTTTTGACATTTTTATAAGGAATACAAATGAATTTGTGGATTTATACATATATGAATCTATGTGGATAAATAACTAGATATGTACATGTATGTAGCACCCCACTCCAGTACTCTTGCCTGGAAAATCCCATGGATGGAGGAGCCTGGAAAGCTGCGGTCCATGGGGTTCCTGAGGGTCGGACACGACTGAGCGACTTCACTTTCACTTTTCACTTTCATGCATTGGAGAAGGAAATGGCAACCCACTCCAGTGTTCTTGCCTGGAGAATCCCAGGGACGGGGGAGCCTGGTGGGCTGCCGTCTCTGGGGTCGCACAGAGTCGGACACAACTGAAGCGACTTAGCAGCAGCAGCAGGATACCATATGGGCTTCCCTGGTGGCTCAGAGAGTAAAGAATCTGCCTGCCGTGCAGGAGACCTGGGTTCCATCCCTGGGTTGGGAAGACCCCTGGCAGAGGGCATGGCAACCCACTCTAGTTTTCTTGCCTGGAGAATCCTGGCAGGCTACGGGGCATGGTTGTTGCTAAGAGTCGGATGTGACTGAGTGACTAATCACAGCACAGCACAGCGTACTTTATGAATCAAATATTATTTCTTTCTTTTGAAAAGTTAGCGTTAGATACAGCTATATTTCTCAAAACACATTTCTATATAGAAAATATGCAGAGCCATATTTTTATACCAGTTCATATTATAAATTATAGATTTATTTACTGTTACTGCTGCTATTGATAGAGTCCTTTAAAATTACTTAGTGAGAGATACTATTATTATGACATATATTGCCTCTAATATCTACATATATTAACTAAAATATGCATAGATTTTGGGACCAAGATTATTTAAATGAATGTCTAAATTTTCTGTAGATACAATGAGTCATACATGAGCATATGCTGACATTTTTGTTCAAAACGTTTGCCATGTACTGTATTTTGTTGTTAGGTTTGCACGGTACAAGGAAATACAAATTTTAAATAAAAAAAGGATTTTATTCCTCATGAATATGAGAGCAAAAAGTAGTGTCATAATATTTATTTGTCATAAGTAAATGTATTAATAAAAACTAAAATACAATCACAAAAACAGTATTACTGTTAGTTTTCTGAAGTGGAAAAGATTAAAATTTTAAAAACAATGGTAGTCCCACCTTTGAATAATTATCTTCTAAATGTTAAATGTTTGGAATGCTTCCAGATTTTTGCTGGTAGAAGTAATGGTGTTGTGAACATCCTTTTTGCATATATGTTTTAACTTGTCTAGAACTGATTGCTTACTTCATGAATTCTGCTACAATTTGTCATATTGCTTTTAAGGAAATTCATATCAAATTACAAAGTCTCAGCAATATTGTGTCATTTTAACCAGATTGAATACTATAATTTTCTTAAAATGTTTGCCTCTTTAGATGGCATAAAATGCTCTCAATATTATTTTCAGTAAGGTTCAGTATTTTTCCATTTGTTTGTTTTCCTTTTGTAATTCCATTTGCCTGAACTCTACTCAGATGCTTTCAGCATCTGCCTAGTGGGTCTTAATGATTGCTTGTTTCTTATACATGTAATTAGTTCCTTTCTTTCCATAGTTCTTTTCTTTCCACATAGATCTGATTCTTTGTTTTATCTGAAACAATTTTTTTCAGATATTTTGCTTCCTATTTTAGTGATTGAAATTTTATTTATAAAGAAGTTTTCTTTTTATAACATATTCTACTTTAAACTACATTTGCTTTCCATATTTAGAAAAATTAATTATACCCCATCTGACTATAGTAAATATGCAAAATGCATTATCTCAGTATCATTTATAAGATCTATTGTTCTTAATTTCGTGTTATGTAAAGCCTATTTAATATCTGAGTTTAATATTTTGAAGGATACTATTACCATCATCTTAAGAAACAGAGACTCAAGGATCTCTCTCAAGTGTTAATCTTAGAAATTGTTTGACATCATTTCAAGACATTAGCTGAATAAATTAGAACCCACACTCTGGGGTGCAGATAGCCTGAATATAGTTAATAGAAAACAGTGTATTTCCTCCATGCACCTTCCTTCACATTAGTGATCATTCCTTTACATTCATCTCAAATCTAGTCTGCTAGTCTGTGTGCCAAGATTCACAATTTAACATTTGTGTTGCATAATTTCAACATGATGGTATGATACATAAATAGGATTCTTACTCAACTATTCCATTGGCATTCAAATGAATAACTTGCACAGAACTTTTAGGAGATAGGCCCAAACAAATATCCTCTGGGCAATGGGTAGATCTGAGGCTTTTATGAGTCAAAGGAGCTCAAAACCTCAATATAGGATTTATGGGGTTTAAGGGGTCTTAGGAGCACAGTGCTAATGAAAGTATGCAATTCTTATTAAAGATTTCATCCGTGAGCATGACTGTGGACACATCGTGTGCCTTGATCTCCCTGGGAGTCTATAAAGCCAACTCGAGTTTCTTACAATCATAGATGTGACTGTCTCTCCACAAACTTTTGAGCCTAACTTAGTAATGCAGTACTTGTAATACTGTTAACTTAACAAAGCTTAGTTCTAATATAAATTCTTTGGAGATATAGATGCAAGGTAGAATAGTTGTATAACTTACAAATTGTATGTAATTTTCTGTATTTGAAAAGTCTAAAGTTTTAGTGTGGATTCTGTTCCACTGAGTCTGTTGCTTGAATGCAATATGTAATATTTTTTCTTACTTGTTCTTTTCTTAAACTATAAACCATGGTTTGAGCATAGTTTAAGGGGAAAAAAAGACTATATTTTAAATAAAACCATGTATCTGTGAGTGTGTGTATATATATATGTATACTATTATAGAAATAGCAAATTTGACTATATATATACACACACTTATAAATGTATGTAATTTTAGCATTATAGCTTTACCTCTGTCCCTGGAGGAGTTTTTTTTCTATTAGACCATAAAATGAAACAGAAGTTCAGATTATCTATTTTACTACATAAAACTTTACAATTCCCTAAACTCTAGTTTATGAAAATTCATAAAAATTCCCTTCTTAGATTAATACAGATTTAATCCATGACCCTTTGGCTCAAAAGTCAAATTTGCTATTTCTATAATAGTTAAGAAGTCATTGTCAGTTAATAGCCACATTAAGAATTATTATTTCAGCACTTAAAAATGGATAAATTGGTACTTTCTACTTTATGTGCTTAAGATTCACTCATAAAGGTTAAATGATGAGGACATTAAGGACTATGAATAGGGAGGGAAGAAAGAGGAAGGAAAGCATAGTGGTAATGGTGGCTTTTCCATTCACAGAGACAAAATTATGTTTGGGGTAAGTCATGTAATGTTTTGGTTTTTTGACCATTGGTTAAAGGGTAGTTGTAATCACATATGCTGCAGACTGCCTGAATTAAAGTAAGACTTCAGCTTTGTTTCAAATAGCAGATAACATCCTAATCCATGTAATCATTAAGAGAAGAAAAAATAAATCTAATCCTAAAATTTCTTAGTCTTTCTTCACTCTTCATAGAATATAATTCATGTATTTCCATGGGTAGCAGAGGATGAGATGATTGGATAGCATCACCAATTCAATAGACTTGAACTTGGACAGACTCTGGGAGATAGTGAGGGACAGGGAAGCCTAGGGTGCTGCAGTCCATGGGGTTGCAAAGAGTAGAATACAACTTACCAACTGAACAACAACAGCAATTTCTATATTGGGTAGGGAGGCATTGAAACTGATTATACTCTGTCCCAACAATGGACTCTTCTCTTACCTGATAATGCTTAACTGTCTTCTGAAAAAGTCTAAACCCTTCAAGGAATTCGTAGTTCCATCTTACCCATCCAAGATTTTCTCTCATTTTAGCATATATTCCAGACCAACAGAATTACTTTATGAACTTCTGTTGCCCTTTGATTTTGCCCTTCAGTATGCTTGATAGTGCCGTTTATCAAAATCCATCCCTTCAGGCCTTATCCAATATTACCTCAAATTCTAGTTACTTACCATCTAATGTGGGGTTGACCTTTCCATTTGGCTATTATTTCCTCCCTAAGGAGCTTACACGTGAAAATGAGAACAGTATCTTATTTATCTTCAAATCTCCATTGTGCAATTTCTCACTCACTCCCTTATATAGAACATTACCCATCGTATTTAGAGGCTGAATAAATCATTAAGTGGATACCATCAGTGGGTCCATGGAATTGACTTACTTGAGTGAAATCTGTATAAAAGGCTCTTAATAAATATTAAATGTTGTCAATTCTCAATTATTCATGAGTATATTATTCACATTATAGTTGTAGTATGACTTTAAAGGTCATATTTACATAATGAATGATTCTGCTTGATGAAGCCTTTAGTTGACATAAATAGGTTCTTAGTTTGTGTCCATCTGATGAAGATTAGAAGTGAAACTGCTGTAAATCAGCTTTAGTATTTGATTAGCACCAGTTCCCCTTTACTATCTTAGTCAAAGTCTTATTAGCTACTTTGCCTAAATCTGAAAGCTGATACTGATCATCCCCAGTATTTAATGGGGGAGCATAGAAAGAGCTGATCTGGAGATTAGAATCCCAAAGGTCAAGAGTTTTCCATTCCCTCTGGCATCAGATCTTCATAGTGGAGTTTTGTTAATTTGTGAATTAAATTATTTGGTTAATCCAGAAAGCTTCCTGATGAGAACAAAGACCTTTTGGTAGGGAGAAATTCTGCCTCTTTGTGTTCATTCTCTCTCCACCACCACCCCGACCCTTCCCTGGCATTTGAAATACACTGCGCAATTTTATAATCAATAAATCATAAAAATATGGCTTTCACTAAGGATATGAACATAGATTAAGGTGCAGGATTTCAAAGAAGGATGGGTTAGTTGATGGGTTTATTTTTAAGCCTTAGATAAAACTACAGGCAGAAAGAGATTGAATTTTATTGAAACTCACACTGTACAGTGAGTACAGAAAATTATAGGGGATGCAAGATATAATTTAATAATACATAATTACTATTTTGAAATTAAGAAAGCAAATATGAAAGCATTAGCTTATCCACCAGGACTTGCAATAATGTTTGCCTAGCAGTGATCTATGTGGACAGATTTTGGATATTGTCAGCAATTTTATTCAGTCTGTCAGCATTTGCAGTGGCAAGGATTGGGATTTATTTGATAAAATCATGCTAGACAAAACCTTTTGTACACATTAGCATGACAATCACTGTGCATAAAATACAGTAGAAACTGCATTCAATTATAATGTATTTTATACCAAAAGAATTAATCATTTAAGAAGAGAAGCAAGAAATGAATTAGATGACTTACCAATATTTCTACTTTTTTTTTTGCAATTTCTAAGATAGGTAATTTGTGTATATTTACTTTAAAAATGTCTAGTAGGCAAAGATATGACTGAAGGAAACGTTAACTCTAATAAGCTAAATGAATGTGTCCAAATAGAACACTAGGAAGAAGGCAGTCACTTGAATTCTGATAGTCTGGCACCAACTGTTTTCAAATACTCATGGTTTTAAAAGTATATGGCAGGTGTGCTAGGAAGTCTTTACTTAAAAAAAGATTAGAGTCTTTTTTGTCAGGTGGGAATGCAATCGGCTGTGAGTAACAGAAAAGTAGCAGCAGTTTAACCATCTAAGAGTGTGTCTGGTACAAGGGATGCTGGAGGTAGCAGCCCAGGGCTAGCACAGTGGGCCTGTGGTGTCTTCAAATGCATGCTTTCCTTTATGCTCTTCTCAGCCATCCTTAGCATTTTATCTCATCCTCGGCTTGTCCTTTCATGATCACATGTGGTATGAATACTGCATCTCCGGCATTGCACCCTCATTCTGAGCAAAGAAAAGAAAGAGATGGGAAGCAGGAAGGGGTGGCGTCTGTGTCGGGGAAGTCAGGCTTCCTGGGAATCCTGGGCTTGTATCTCGAGGGAGACTGAGGAGCTTGTGCTTTTAACTGGACATATTTTAGGGTGAACAGCTGGGCTTGTATAAATGAGAATGAAGTGGAGACTGGGTTTGGATGTATGGACAGTAGTATCTGCCACAGTCCTATACATCACACAGAGCTAAAGGTGATGAGATTGGAAAAACAATTAGCTGATGAGATATGAAAAGCAATATATCTCAACAGCCAATTTACTAGGAAAAATAGGTTTTTGTGTCTAGTGTCCAAGATTGGTGATGAAAAAAATGAAATGAGTGTTTTCAAATACAAAATCAGATGACTTTACCTGTATATAATTATGTTAAGGATCTAATACCAAAAAAACAAGCTAAATGTAGATTAGTGACAAGTTATTCTCTTTATGCACTGTCAAGACCATGAAACAAGACTGTTTGTTTCATAGACAAATGGTCTAGCACATTTCACAGAAAGCCTCTGTGGCACGTGACTAAAATCATTGAACTGGAGCCTCTCTGATCTTTAGTTCAAAATGATCCTGCTTTATCCAGCAGAGTGGACATCAAACTCTGAAAGCAGCAGAAAATACCAAACACACAGAGTTGGTAGCAATTTATGGCTGACACAGAAATGAAAGAGGAGAATGAGGTAACTCTCTGATTAATGGCCACCTCCATTCCCCCTGTGGTCTGAAATAGCTTGACAGATAGATCTCAGAGTTGCAGCTAGTTTAAATGATAAATATTTCAATTCTCCACTCTTCCATGGGTGTGTAAATAGTGTCTGAAAATAAATCTTTGTAATCAGAGTAGTAGTATTTTTAAAACTGGAAAAGCAATGTGCCTGTCTCAACCAATAGCTAATATTATTAACAAAATATCTGTATTCTGTTTTTAATTCCCATGGTTTTGAGGGAGAAATAGAATTTGTACACAGCCAGAATGCTACCTCTCATTATCTAGGCTTTATCAACCATTGCACCTATTAGAGCTCCACCCTTGCTTCTTACTCTGCTTCTTTTCTCAGTGGTAAGGATTTTCACTTCTTTCCTCTGTGCTCCAGCTCATTTGTTCCTCGACTTTAACTGAGGACTGACTGGCTTCGAATCTGCTTGTTCCATCATCTTTGGAGCGCTTCTCACATATCAGGATTGTCTTAAGTGCTAGGGGTGTGAAGATGAACGATTTCTGGTGTTAGCCATCTGAGTGCTCAAAATCAACCTTCTGTTTGGGGGCTTTAACTGCAGTTGTGTATGACAGAGTGCATTATGAAGATGTTTGATCTTTGAATAGATCTCATGGGGTATGGGAGGCTTCCCTGGTGGCTCAGAGGTTAAAGTGTCTGCCTCCATTGCGGGAGACTTGGGTTTGATCCCTGGGTCGGGAAGATCGCCTGGAGAAGGAAATGGCAATCCACTCCAGTATTCTTGCCTGGAGAATCCCATGGATGGAGAAGCCTAGTAGGTTACAGTCCACGGGGTCGCAAAGAGTCGGACACGACTGAGTGACTTCACCTTCACGTTCATGGGGTATGGGGGTTTCCCATGTGGCGCTAGTGTGAAGAAACCCACCTGTTAATGTAGGAGACTCAAGGAACATGGGTTCAATCCTTGGGTCTAGAAGATCCTCTGGAGTAGGAAATGGCAGCCCACTCCAGTATTCTTGCCTGGAGAATCCCATGGACAGAGGAGCCGGTGGGCTAGAGTCCATAATGTCACAAAGAGTCAGACACAGCTGAAGCAACTTAGCACACACACATAGGGCATGGGCTTCCCAGGGGGCTCTTGTGGTACAGAGCCCACCTGCCAATGCAGGAGATGTAAGAGATGTGGGTTTGATCCCCAGGTTGGAAAGATCTCCTGGAGGAGGGCATGGCAACCCACTCCAGTATTTATTTTTGCAGAGAATCCCAAAGGCAGAGTCTCTTGGTGGGCGGCAGTCCATAGGGTCAAAAAGAGTCAGACACAACTGAAGCAACTTAGCATACACAGGGCTTAGTGAATTGGTCTCATGGCAGTGCCCCCATGCCCAGAGAAGTAAAGATTGGTATTTTACATTAGTTTGTAGAGGACATGAAATCCAGTGTTTTCTATCTCTCATCTGAAGAAGTAAATTTCTTGTCATTAACTTTGCTTCTGTTTATGCTTGCAAGGTAGCTACTTCTTTTTTCCTCCATTGAGAATCTGGCCATTATTCCCCACCATATCTGAAAGGGTACTGGTGTAGTTACTGGACATTACCAGACATAATTCTATTTTTCTCATGGTAGGATATGAATAGTCTGGAATCTAGAAAAGTCTTACAAAGCATTCCTTTGTTATTCTACTTGGTGGGGCTTACATTCCAAACAGAATCTCCTTTTTATTGTCTATCCCAACGCAATGCTCCAACCTCATCCTTATTTAGAATGGAATAAATCTAAGACATAGTGTCTTCTGATAAAATTGATAGTTCATATTATTTTCTGATAGTTTATATTAATGCCTATCACATTATTGCATTGTCTTTGTTAAGACATCGCCCACTCCTCCATCAGGGTAAAGAAGACACAGAACTGTACCACACATAATTAACAAATTTTATTTTGAAGCCCTGAAGTATATTACCAGTGTATATGATTTAGGGTTGGCTGACGCTTGCAACAGAAATATACAGAGGCTCAAACACAAGAGATTAAGTCATGACTTTATCTCCAGTCATTCAGGAACTTGGCTGACGGTGTTAGTTGCTCAATCATGTCTGACTCTTTGTGACCCCATGGACTGTAGCCTGCCAGGCTCCTCTGTCCATGGGATTCTCTAAGCAAGAGTAATGGAGTGGGTTACTATTTCCTTCTCCAGGGGATCTTCCCAACCCAGGGATAGAATCTTTATCATCTGAGCCATCCAGGGAACCCCAGGGACAAGACTGGTAGAGGCTTTACCATCTTTAATACCTGATTTCCAAGGTTGACCTTGGAAACATTACCATTTCAGACAGCCAGAAGGGAAAAAGCACAAAGGAGTCTGGATAAAAATCTATCATGTGATTTTACCTAATTGTAAGAGAGACTGGGAAATGAAATCTGGCATGTGCCAAAACAGAGGAGAGTTTTGATGAGGAGTCAACAATGTAATCCCTTTGACAGTGATCAAGCAGCTAAAAATCAGATTAGAAGTGATTGTACTCGAAACTGATCTTTTGACAAGTCCGTATTTTCATCAAACCTGTACATTGCTTAAGTTAACAAACCTCCCAGAATTTCAAGTACTTACTAAGAAGACCTGGCACACAATGTTATGTATAAAGTTACTTTCTCCAAAGTTGAATTTTTAGTCCAAAACCAGACTATAATAGAATGAGGCAGATTATTCTAAGGTAACATTAGGATATGTATTTGTATCTCTCTATATATAATCTCTCTCTGTGTGTATATATATATGTAAATCTATATATATACACAAATATTACTCCAGGATCAATGATTATACTCTTTTTCTGAAAAAGAATTTTACAGGAGGTAAATGGCCTTTATGAAAGTAGTGAGACCTGAAAAATACAGTTGGTATTTTTAGATGCAGTGCTTTGTAAATGTAAGATCTGTTCTAAATCTTCTGATCTTATTTTCTTTCCTAAATTCATTGGCTGCCGTCTAGATTTAGAAAAAGCATCACAGTGTTATTATATGGGAAATTTACCTCCTAGAAATTCATTTATTTCTTGTCAGGATTCATTTTTCTTTGAACTGTGTATGATAGCATAATCTGTATGCTATGCTAAATTATACATATTTGAAGTATCCAGCAACTTGAACTTCCTTGCTTATGTAACCAGATCCCAGATTAAGAAATAGAAGGTGGAAAGTCTCCACCCCTTATTCTAATCTCCCTTCCTTCTCTCTGCCAGTTACTACTTCCTCCTTTCAAGGATGGTCACTATCCTCAGTTTCAACAGAGTAGACTAATTTTGCCTCTTTTTGTACTTTATGTAGATGCAATCATGCAATATGTACTTGGTTTTGTAACTACCACATTAGTTTGTACAGTCACTCATTTCTATTGTGGAAATAGACTATCATTTACTCTATTGTTCTAAATCTTCTGATGACATTTGGATAGTTTATAGACTTGGGGCTATCACAAATACTGCTGCTATAAACATTCTAGTTCATACCCTTTGGATAAAATATGTACATATTTTTGTTGCGTTAACTAGGAATTAAATTCCAGTTTTACACAATATGAATAAATTCAACTTTTAAAAAATACTGCCAGTTTTCCATAGATTCTGGGGATTAATTTTTAATTTAAAAAAAGAGGCCAAAATTTGCATTAAAGTGACACTCAACTCATATCTCCACTTTCCAGACATGTAACCTCTCTTCTCAATGAGAACCTTCTCCCAGGGCACTATAGACAATCTCCAAATAGGAAGTGATGAGAACAACTAATTATAGTTATGTGATTTTTTACTTTCTAAGTATTCTATTAATATCATATATATAGGCTTGAAATACAAGTAATTTTGTGTCAGTGTTTTTACCTTATTCTGAATATTGCAATAACCTCAAATAATGATCTAGTTCATGCTGCATTTTTCTTCTGTTCTATCAGCAAGTGGTTCATAATCTAAAAATGCATTAATTAGCATTTGATGCTATATCTTTTTCCCAGAACTTTTGTTATGTTTTTCTGCTTTATGCAACTTATTTTTTCTAAGGCCTTTATAAGATGCTAAATTATTAATTGAATTGTGACTTGCTTAGTTAGTTAGTTCAGTCACTCAGTCGTGTCCGACTCTTTGCGACCCCATGAATTGCAGTACGCCAGGCCTCCCTGTCCATCACCAACTCCCGGAGTTCACTTAGACTCACATCCATCGAGTTGGTGATGCCATCCAGCCATCTCGTCCTCTGTCATCCCCTTCTCCTCCTGCCCCTAATCCCTCCCAGCATCAGAGTCTTTTCCAAGGAGACAACTCTTCGCATGAGGTGGCCAAAGTACTGGACTTTCAGCTTTAGCATCATTCCTTCCAAAGAAATCCCAGGGCTGATCTCCTTCAGAATGGACTGGTTGGATCTCTTTGCAGTCCAAGGGACTCTCAAGAGTCTTCTCCAACACCACAGTTCAAAAGCATCTTTGAAGAATAACTCTTCTTGTACTTTTCCTATTAAAATTATATCTGTGTAGTATGATATATCTACATAATTTTAGATGTCCAAATACTCATTTCATTTTGATTATATTAGGTAGACTTATATAAGGAAAAAAGCTATTCGGATACTAGACATCCATCTGAAGAATGTGAGATTTAGATGCACTGATATTGAATTTTTCATATCTACCTTCATATGTATTTTCCTAGTGTAAAAATAGAGGGAAAAAAAACATAAATCACTGTATTAGTGATTCTGCTAGCAAACATATGTGGTATAGGCTTGTGATTCTTCACCTTTGCATTTTTAAATACTGATTTCAAAAATTCAGTGACATATTAGGTTTCCTATTTATGATTTGCCAAGTGAGGTCATGTTTTTCTGTATTTTTAAAAATTATGAAAGTATGATAACACATTTACAAGAGATTTGGAAAATACATAGCAAAGTTTCATATAGTTCCACTCTATATTAAAATTATTTTTAAGTAAATTATGATTTTTAGTTGGAATTTCAAAACCTTGTATATACTATACTGTACTATATTTGTCCCAGGTAGTCTTTTTCCCACAAAGTGTTAGTAATCTATAATAACACCATTAATAACAATCTGAGTATGAAAACTGGGGGCCAAATGATTTGGAGAACCCAGCTGTATGATGACACCAACAGCAAGGTGTTAATCTCTGCTACCACGTGCAGAAAGAACAGCTAGTTTGTGCCCTACCAAGTTCAGTATAAAGCTTCTTATCATAGTGCATTTGAATACTTCAAATAGGAGAAAGGGAAAGAGAAATGTTGGAGCAGAAAGTTTTCTCATTTGGGCCTCCTGGGAAAAATACTGTGGGGAAATTTCAGTTAATAACTTTGTTGTTGTTTATTTTTGTTTTTGACTGTGCTGCACAGCTTGCAGGATCTTATTAATAGTTCTCTTACCTGGGACTGAACTCTTGAACTTGGGCCACAGCAGTGAAAGCTCAGAGTCCTAGCCACTGGACTGCCAGGGAATTCTCTGGGTTAATAACCTTGAAATCAAACCAAAACCTTTTTTTTCAGATTACATTGGTGAGGGCAGAGGAAGATGGTGAGAGCATATTAATTATAGTATGCTTTTTATTGTATTACCTTTTATAGCATATTGATTTTAACATGAATTTGAGTCAGGATAGACCTAGATTCAAGTTTAGTTTCATCTATCCCAAACCATGTGATCTTGGACAAGGCACTTCATGCGTCTGTGCGTCAGTTTCCCGTATATTATACGAGGATAACAGAGTCCCTGACTATGGATTAAGTGAAATAAGACCTACAATACCAATATAAACTGACTCAATGCCTAGTGAAATGCTATTATTAATTGCTTACATCTGTGAGGACAAAGTAAAAGGAAGAAAATATACAAAGATTCTACTTCAGTGGAGCTAATGGTGGTCTTTTAAATTGCTGTTTCTTTTCTTTCCAATGTATTATTGTTATTGGAGTGGGCTCCCATTCCCATCTCCATGGGATCTTCCTGACCCAGGGATCAAACCCGGGTCTCCCGCTCTGCAGGCAGATAGTTTACTGCCTGAGCAACCAAGGAAGCCCATCTGACCTACATTAGGCTCTTAATATCAGCAGAGACATTACTTTGCTGACAAAGTAAAAGGAAGAAAATATACAAAGATTCTACTTCAGTGGAGCTAATGGTGGTCTTTTAAATTGCTCCAATATTCTTGCCTGGAGAATTCCATGGACAGAGGAGCCTGGTGGTCTACTGTCCATGGGGTTGCTAAGAGTCAGACATGACTGAGCGACTTAACACTTTCACTTTCTTTTCACTCCTCTTCTTTCCAGTGATTAATTGTTGATGCTGGAGTTTTTGTTGTTAGCTATCAGATGTTGAGAAGCTACTATAAGTCAGATACATAGGATAGGATACAATATTCTCTTAATTCTCAACTCTGTGACTAGGTCTTATTTAATTCTGTGTTACTGATGAGTGAATGAGACTCAGAGAGATTAAGAAGCTTTTCCAACATAACATAACTAGTTGATAACAGAGCCAGGACCTTCAGCAGGCTGTGGGACTTTTAAACCCATGCTCTGTCTATTCAATTAATAGCTATTCCAGGATCCCAGCCTGCCTTCTTTTCCTTTTAGTTTGTTTGTTTATGCTCTAACAACTGATTTGAAGCCAGTTTTCTGACTTAGGTAGACCCCGAAATCTTTGCTCCTGAGGAAAAAGGAATTGTAATTGTCTCATTAGTCTTTTTTTTTTTTTCTTTTCTTCAGGAATGTAATCAAGCATCAGATGGAAACTTCCTTTTAATATAAGTGAATAAACAAGCCTGCACATTTTATTTTCCCTGAGGCATATAGCTGGGAGAGTATTTCCGATTTTAAGAAATCAACATATGCTCAACCACCTGTCTTATTTCCATTTAAACCGATAGGACCTGAGACTTGTGAATTATGTTTCATTTTTCATTTCCAACATTATTGGTCTGTTTGACCCTGAGGTAGAATGCTTTGTTTTGCTTTGGATGCCCCCTAAATAGGTTTCCCTAAGCAAAAATGTCAAAGGACAATTTTTGGATTAATCTCAGTAAAGTCAGCAAAGATCATTTTAGGAAAGAACAACCCTAAAATTGTAGTACTGCTTTTAATATCTTGTCAGTTATTATCTTGAACCCTCCATGATGGCATTTATCACACATTACTGTTTGCCTTATGTCTTATCTTTCTCTTTCACTGGTTGATCGATTCCATGGGGATGAGGATGTGTTTTGTTCATCTTTATTTATCAGTTACTGGTTCATTTCCTGGCATGCAGCCGACACTCGGTGTTGTTGTTCAGTTGCTCAATCATGTCCAACTTTGCAGCCCCATGGACTGCAGCTCACCAGGCTTCCCAGTCCTTCACCATGAGCTGGCTCAAACTCATGTCCTTTGAGTCAGTGATGTCATCCAACCATCTCATCCTCTGTCATCTCTTTCTCTTCCTACCTTCAATCTTTCCCAACATCAGGGTCTTTTCTAATGAGTTGGCTCTTTGCATCAGGTGGCTGAAGTATTGGAGCTTCAGCATCAATCCTTCCAGTGAATATTCAGTACTTATTTCCTTCAAGATTGACTGGTTGGATCTCCTTGCAGTCCAAGGGACTCTCCAGAATCTTCTCCAACACCACAGCTCAAAAGCATCAATTCTTCGGCATTCAGCCTTCTTTATGGTCCAACTCTCATATCCATATATAACTACTGGAAGAACCATAGGTTTGACTATGTGGGCCTTTGTCAGCAAAGTAATGTCTCTGCTGTTTAATACTCCATCTAGGTTTGTCATAGCTTTTCTTCCAAGTAGCAAAGCATCCTTTAATTTCATGGCTGCACTCACCATCTGCAGTGATTTTGGAGCCCAAGAAAATAAAGTCTGTCTCTGTTTCCATTGTTTCCCCATCTATTTGCCCTGAAGTGATGGGACTGGATGCCATTATTTTCATTTTTTGAATGTTGAAAAGCCAGCTTTTTCATTTTCCAGATATTCAATACATTTGTTAAATTAATTGATTAATGAATTGACATTATATAGTGATATAAATAATCTATAGTCAAAATTTATTTTATTTATATATGAGGTGACATATGTGCCTTTAGGAGTAAAGATAATTTTATCTTCATATCATTGAAAAGTTATATTATTTGTCTTGCATGTTTTTTCCTTTAGCTAAATTTAAATCAACATTGAATTTGATAAATAAAATGATACTGTGTTCCGTAGGTAGATTGCGTGCTTATGACAATGTAGTTTCAAGCTATGATTCATATAAAAATTAGATAAAAGATAAATATGATTACTGTGTCCCCATATCATCTAACGCCTGAAATTCATTTTAAAAATGAAAGTATTGGGAATGTAAGAAGCATTTAACATTTAATAGTATTTAATTTATAAAGTATTTGTTGAAAAAACATTAATTTTACATATAATGTATTTTTGAAGAATAGGTGTGGGTAGGAAGAAGGGAATGCTAGTTGCCTTTTAATGAATTATTTCATTTAATCCTTGTAGGAGACTTTAGGATGGTCTTAACCATTTTTTGGAGATTCAGAGAAGTTTACTAAGTTGCTCATGGGTTGGAAGTGAATTCTAATCAAAATCTTCCTGTTTCTAAATAAAGAAGTCTTTTAGGGACTGTATTATAGAGTTAGATAGATGGATAGTGATATAAAATTAAAAAAACAACTAACTTTGATGTTTCTGGAAGTATATAATTGTTTCCTGAATCCAGACATTCCTAGTGAAAATCAAGACAATATAACTCTTCATGATTTAATTAAACACTTATAATGTAAATGTCAACTTCTTTCTCAAATAACATTTACAATTAGATTTATTGTTAACAGTGACAGAGAACCAGGGCTGTATATCAACTTTACATGCACTGTATCTTATTGACCATAATCGTCATATTTGCAAGCTGACAAGAGTTTTCTCCCAAGTAAATATCTCCTTTTTGGGGCAATGAATCTTAACTCCTCCAGAAAGTGATTTTTACTGTTTTGCTTACTCTTATTTCTTAACATTTCAAGAGTTCTTGATGTGTCTTAAAAAAAAAAGAATTTCAGCAAATAATCACTGAGCATTGAATATCTACAGGGTGTTGATGTGGCGGGCATGGACCATTCGTGACTAAGACAATGCTCCATGATATGGACCAGCCCTTCTAGTCCAGATGCAAACAAAACTTTGGGAAAGAAACAAGTGATTGTTAAACAGAGTGGAGAATGCAAAAGCTGCAAACTGTGTGAGAGCTCACACTGGTCCAAAGGGATGACTGAGCAGCTCGGCCTGAAGTGGTGATGTGTAAGTGGGTGTTTATTCCACCAGACCAACCAGGCGAGAAGGTAAATTTTGGGAACAACGTATACAAAGGTGATGATGAGAGAGGAAGGTCAGCAGGAAAGGTCTTGGAGATATAGTCATATTCCTAAAGTATCATTAAGATTTTTTAAGACAGCTGTTATTGAGCATCCAATTATAGGGATGAGAAAATGAGACTCAAAAATACCCAATGTGACAAGAGTAACAAGAACCAGTGCTAGGGTTTGATGTGAGTTTGACTCAGCTTTTTAAACTCTACTTGGTAAGAGGTATTTGTTGTAATATCATTATATATTTTTATTGCTCTTCAGCAAAAACACAACCTCAAGTGCACTAAAGTTCCAAGAATATAGCTGTGTTCGTGCAGTGAATTCTAGCAGTCCTTGGCATTCAGACAAATTCTCCCCAATATGAGAAATGTTGTCACTCCACTATGTCACTACCTGATGGCACACTCACATCCACTGCCAGAGAAAAAGGGTTGGAAAACAGACATACGCCCTCAAGCCATTTAGAGTATCCATTGACCTCCTGGCTTTAAAATTTGCACTTTTAATTATGTATATGTGTGTGTGCTTAGTCCCTCAGTCCTGTCGGACTCTTTGCAACCCCATGGACTGTAGCCTGCCGGGCTCCACTGTTCATGGGATTCTCCAGGCAAGAATACTGGAGTGTGTGACCATTCCCTTCTCCAGGGTATATTCCTGACCCAGGGATCGAACCTGGGTCTCCTGCATTGCAGGCAGATTCTTTACTGTCTGAGCCACCAAGGAAGCCCCCTTTAATTATGTATGTAACCAAATACAGATAAACAAAGACATTTACTTTCTAACCAACATCCATTCAGTTTCCTCTCTTCTTTAAATCATCTTTCCTCACTCTATGAGAAAAATTGAAATCTTCTTGATGAAGTGATCCTGAAATTTTATATTGTATGGATTGATTTCCTATGTCTAAATGATCCTTGAAGTAGCCACTGATGTTTGGGATCTTCCAAATATAGAAACCTCCATCCTTAGGGGATTGTAACATCCCAGCCTGCTGCCTCCAGGATTAATTAGCTGGGAAACTCAGCCAACAAGCTACTCTGGAGCCATATTCAGGTAGGTCTTAGAAGGCTCAAGGATAATCAAATGTTATCTCCTGTTGTCCCTGTCCCTTGAGCTTTTTTAAAAAAAATCCCAGTGAGGTCTAAAGTGGGGCTTCCCAGGTGGCGCTAGTGGTAAAGAACCCACCTGCAAGTGCAGGAGACATAAGAGTTGCGGGTTCAGTCCCTGAGTTGGGAAGATCCCCTGGAGGAGAGCATAGGAACCTACTTCACTATTGCCTGGAGAATCCTGTGGACAGAGGAGCCTGCTGGACTACATGACTGAAGCAATTTAGTGCGCACACACACAAGGACTAAAGGAACTTAAAAAGCATGGCTGGGTGGGTACCCCTTTAAATCTATGACTTTATGCTAGATGAGATGAAAGCAAAAAGCAAAACCTGATGGTATACCCTATGACATGGATTTTAGCTCTTCTCCCCCTCCTCTGAATAAAATTATTTCATAGAACTAACTGCAAGAAGAAAAGTTAATCAGTGGCTTTGCTTTCCCTGAAAGCACCTTTCCAAACCTAGCTGCCATGTCAAATGCATGCAGTATTATTTTGAATAGTTACTTAAGTGGATCTCAAAATGTGTCTTCAAAGAAGTGTTCGAATATTTTCCACAATGAAGACTCACATGGGTATTTTGAATCTAGCATAAAGCATATTGCTCAAATACACTCATGTATTTTCTGCAAAGAATGCATCCATACCCCAGTCACCTATACCTATTAACATGTAAATAGTAAGTCTTATACATCAGAACTTTTATTTTCCTCTCTCTGGGATTCCTACATCTTTATTTATCCAAATTAGTTAACAGATATTTCCTAGGAATGTAATAATGGTCCATATTTATCCAGTATTTATTCTGGGCTCAGCTCTGGATTAAATGCTTTATGTACAATATCACGTTTAGACTTCACAACACTCTATGAGGTATTTACTTTCCTCCTCTTGTAAGGATAGGAACAAATGTTTAGATATTTAAGTAATATGCCCACATTCACACGGGTGGTCATGGGAAAACAGGAGAACCGAGGAGATTTAAGCCGATATTTTATTATTGATGTTCAGTCGCTAAGTCTTGGCTGACTTTTTGTGACCTCATGGACTATAGTATAGTATGCCAGGTAGCATGCCAGGCTCCTCTGTCCTCCACTTTCTCCCAGGGTTTGCTCAAATTCACGTTCGCTGGGTCAGTGATGCTGTCTAACCATCTCATCCTCTGCTGTCCTCTTCTCTTTTTGCTTTCAGCCTTTCCCAGCATCAGGAGCTTTTTTCAGAGTCAGCTCTTCACATCAAGGCCCAAAGTATTGGAGCTTCAACTTCAGCTACAGTTCTTCCAGTGATTATTCACGTTGATTTCCTTTAGGATTGACTGGTTTGATCTCCTTGCAGTCCAAGGGACTCTCAAAAGAGTCTTCTTTAATACCACAGCTCAAAAGCATCAATTCTTCAGCATTCAGCCTTCTTTATGGTCCAGCTCTCACATCCATACACAACTACTAGAAAAACCGTAACTTTGTCTGTATGAACCGTTGTCGGCAAAGTGCGGTCTCTGATTTTTAATATGCGGTCTAGGTTTGTCACAGCTTTTCTTCCAAGGAGCAAGTGTCCTTTTATGGCTGCAGTCACAGTCCACAGTGATTTTGGAGCCCAAGAAAATAAAACCTGCCACTGCTCCCACTTTTTCTCCTTCTATTTGCCATGAAGTGTTGGAACCAAACACTATGATCCTAGTTTTCTTTTTTTAATGTTGATTTTCAATCCGGCCTTTTCACTCTTTTACCCTCATCAAGAGGCTCTTTAGTTCCTCTCTGGTTTCTGCCGTTAGAGTAGTATTATCTGTATATCAGAGGTTGTTGATATTTCTCCCAGCAATCTTGATTCTGGCTTGTGATTCATCTAGCCTAGTATTTTGCATGATGTACTCTGCATGTAAGTTAAATAAGCAGGGTGACAATACATAGTCTTGACATACTCCTTTCCCAACTTTGAACTGGTCCATTATTTCGTATCTGGTTCAAACTGTTTCTTAGCCTGCATACAGATTTCTCAGGAGACAGGTAAGGTCATCTGGTATTCCCATGTCTTTAAGAATTTTCCACAGTTTTTTGAGATGTATTCTAAAATATGTTAGCATAGTCAATGAAACAGAATTTGATGTTTTTCTGGAACTCCATTGCTTTCCCCATGATCCATTGTATATTGGCAATTTGATCCCTGGTTCCTCTGCCTCTTCAAAACCCAACTTATACATCTGGAAGTTCTTGGCTCACATACTGCTGTAGCCTGGCTTGAAGAATTTGAGCATAACCTTGCTAGCATGTGAAATGAGTTCAGTTATACAGTAGTTTGAACATTCTTTGGCATTGCCCTTCTTTGGGATTTGAATGAAAACAAACTGACCTTTTCCAGTCCCTGTGGCCACTGCTGAGTTTTCCAAATTTGCTGATGTATTGAGTGTAGCACTTTAACATTGTCATCTTTTAGGGTTTGAAATAGCTCAGCTGGAATTCCATCACCTCCACTAGCGTTGTTCATAGCAATGCTTCCTAAGACCCACTTGGCTTCACACTCCAGAATATCCTGCTCTAGGTGAGTGATCACACTATCGTGGTTATCTGGGCCATTAAGACATTTTTTGTACAGTTCTTCTGTGTGTTCTTGCCACCTCTTCTTAATCTCTTGTGCTTCTGTTAGGTCCATACCATTTCTGTCCTTTATCTTGCCCATCCTTGCATGAAATATTCCCTTGATATCTCCAGTTTTCTTGAACATATCTCTAGTCTTTCCCGTTCTGTTGTTTTCCTCTGTTTCTTGGCACTGTTCATTTGAAGAAGGCCTTCTTATGACACCTTGCTTTTCTCTGGAATCCTGCATGGTTGGGTATATCTCCCTCTTTCTCCCTTGCCTTTTACTTCTCTTCTTTGCTCAGCTATTTGTAAAGCCTCCTCAGACAACCACTTTGCCTTTTTGCATTTCTTTTTCTTTGGGATAGTTTTGGTCACTGCCCTCCTGCACTCTGTCTACCAGATCTAATCCCTTGAATCTGTTTGTCACCTCTACTATATAATCATAAGGAATTTGATTTAGATCATACCTGAATGGCCTAGTGACCTAGGCCATCCATACCTAAATGGAGCTAATGATCTGAGCCACAGTCAGCTCCCGGTCTTGTTTTTACAACTATATAGAGCTTCTCCATCTTTGGCTGCAAAGAACATAATCAATCTGATATCGGTTATTGACCATCTGTTGATGTCCATATGGAGAGTTGCCTCATGTTGTTGGAAAAGAATGTTTTCTATGACCAGCGTGTACCTCTGTTAGCCTTTGCCCTGCTTCATTTCGTACTCCAAGGCCAAACTTGTCTGTTATTCCAGGTGACTCTTGACTTCCTAATTTTGTATTCCAACCTTCTAGGATGAAAAGGAAATCATTTTGGTGTTAGCTTTAGAAGGTTTTGTAGGTCTTCATAGAACCATTCAACGCTAACTTCTTCAGCATCAGTGGTTGGTCCAAAGACTTGGATTACTCTGATGTTGAGTAATTTGCCGTGGAAACAAACTAAGATTATTCTGTCATTTTTGATATTGCACCCAAGCACTGCATTTTGAACTCTTGTTGACTCTGAGTGCTACTCCATTTATTCTAAGGGATTCTTGCCTACAGTAGTAAATATAATAGTCATCTAAATTAAATTCTCCCATTCATGTCCATTTTAGTTCACTGATTCCTAATATGTTGATGATCACTCTTGCCATCTCCTACTTGACCATGTCAAATTTATCGTGATTCGTAGACTTGACATTGCAGATTCCTGTGTGATATTGTTCTTTATAGCCTTGGGCTTTACTTCCCAGCTTAAATTATGGAATTTGACTGACCTTGGAAACCTCACATCTGCTTGTGTTTTACGATTTCCTCTCTATCACCTAAGAACATCAAAGATGTATGCAGTGACTCTTTTCCTGTCCTCCCACTCAGCTACCACTTTCTGTGGGATGGAAACTTGGTTTGACTGTGATGTGACCTCAGCGTCCTCTGCATTTGGCACAGTGCTGGACCACACCCTGATCCGCTTTGAAAACATATTACAGAGGTTATTAGTTTTTAAAGGAGTCTGAACTGTGACTGCTAGGTAATAGTGAGGCAACTATGAACAATAAAAACATTCTTCACATCCTTTTCTACAACTTCCAGAGTCATAAAGCAACAGTAAAGGATAAGGCTGTTCATTCTGTGTGTATGTATTGAGTTGCTACTATGTACTTTCAGAAATGAGAGCTTTCAGTACATAAGAGTGAATGTATGACCTTAATTAGATTCAAGTAGTTATATGCTTAGTAATGTGCTGGACAATGAGAAGCTTAAGTATGCAATATGTAAAGGCATTTCTCATTATGAATCTTTCCTAGGAGCTTGTTATAACTATTAATGATTATATAAGTTAGAATTGATGAACCTCAATAAGGCATATTTAGGGTATCCTGAGACAGATTATTTTATTCTACCTAGATTTCTGGTAGATAGCAACCAGCACCCAAAGACAACTTTTAGAGAAGCAAGAAGTCCAGATTAAATAGAACTATTTTGGAAACATGTACAGGATTAGAATTAAGGAAACAGGTTAACTGGGGAAAAAAAAAAAACTATTGAAATAAAAAGGGAAATTTTTGTAACAATGAGTGTTTTTAAGGTCCTAAAATATTTTAAACCAAGATCAAAAGATTAGACTTTTAATTGCAATGTGCTTTGACTTTTTTCACCCTAAATTATTTTTTAAAATTCAGGTTATTCACTCTCAAGATGTATGTGATTTTGCACATCTTATGTTAGAGATGTCTGCATTTCTCCCTTATTTATATGATCAAAAGCACCTTATTTATGTCAAAAGAAGAGAAATTAAGACCATTTTCTGGCATTGTCCTAGAGCCACATTTTCTTGCCTTATTGGCATTTTATTTCAAGCAGTAGATTAGACAGAAATGCTTGTGATTGAATGAAGATAAATTATAGCATATGGGAGTATTAGAACCTATTTTATTACTCTGAATAATGTCTTCTGCTGTTTTGTTATCCAAAAGGGAGTATGTATTTGGGGAACAAAGATCACGATGCATTAAGTGATATTCGAACTGCACACCCCCTCACTAGGCTGTGAGGAGGCCAGGCTCGCCACAGGCAGTGATATACTGTTGTTACCTCTGCTGCTGCTCTCTTGGGTGCACCTCTCCTGATGTGTGGCTTACATTACAAATGTGAAAGCACACAGGAGGTTTGTAATTCAGAAAGTAGGAGTTGGTTATGCATAGCTGGCAGGTGCAGAGCTAAGCATCTTTTACTGTAAAAATTCAGAATTTTTACAGTGTTTCTGACTGCTTTAGAGTTTAGGGGCTTCCCTGGTAGCTCAGCTGGTAAAGAGTCTGCCTGGAATTCAGGAGACCCCAGTTTGATTCCTGGGTCGGGAAGATCCACTGGAGAAGGGATAGGCTACCCAGTCCAGTATTCTTGGGCTTCCCTTGTGGCTCAGCTGGTAAAGAATCCACCTGAAATGCAGAAGACCTTGGCTTGATCCCTGGGTTGGGAAGAACCCCTGGAGAAAGGAAAGGCTACCTACTCCAGTATTCTGGCCCAGAGAATTCCATGAGGGTCACAGAGAGTCAGACATGGCTAGAGTTCACAGTGGTTACCTATATTTTATGGAGGATTCTAATTATTTAATAATAGTTATTATGGTATATAATTTTATCATAGTTTCTTTATATATTCCGTGTTTAAAATAGCATTTTTAGTGGAATACAGGAACAGAAGGCATTATAGCTTGGCAACAGAAGTCATGAAATCTGAAGCCAACCTACATTGGAAAATTACTGAGCCTCAGTTTTCTCATCTGTGAAGTGGCAATAAATACTGGTACCTATCTCATAAGATTGTTGATATGATTAAATGAATTAATACACATAAGGTACTACCAATAGCACCCACCACATAATAAACACTCATTAAATGTTAGCTTTTATTATTATGTTCCTAATGAATGCATCTAAAAACCAGGATTCGGTACTGCGAGTTTTTAGAGCTATTTAATCTATGGTTACTTTTTTTGTATCTGTGTGCCTATGCCTGCAAGGAACTATTCCTATGAGCTGGCATTAGAAGAAAAGGAAGAACATATGGAAAATAAGTAAATATTGTGTAATTCAAACTCTAAGTCCAATAACATATAAAAGAGAGAAGAGGTCACTGTTGGCTATAATAATCAGATAGGATTCATTGAGTGCTGAACTTCTGCTGAACCAGAAAGATTTAGAAATTTTAGTTTAAAACAATTCTGGTGGTGGCACAGTCCTTATAAGACCTTCCTGTACCCCTCACTCCGGTAGCAATTACTTTTAAGTTAAAACTACTGGCTTCTCTGCTGTTCTCTTTTCTGATAAATCAGAATCTTTCATACAAGAAGAGGACAGTGCTTAGGAATCTGTATTTGTATGGAGCCCATGTAATTTTTATCCAACAGGGTAAAGTCTGTTTTAGAGAAGGCCAACTTATTCAGGCTTTATGCAATTAATTTTCAGCCACTCTTACTCTTGAATCTTGAGAAGCAACAAATGGAACAACTTCTTACCTTAGCCCATACTTTTAACAACAACTGGCTTAGCCCATACCTCTTGTGTGAAGAAGCCTCCCTTTACTGATCAGCATTTATTGTCTTTTGTTTTGTGAGCAGTTTTAGGTTTATAGTAAAATTGAGATGAAGATACAGAGATTGCCCTTGTACCCCTACCCCCCTTCATGCAAAGCTTCCTCCATTATCAACATCTCTCACCAGAGTGACAAGTTTGTTAAATACAATGGATAAACCTGTATTTCAACAATATTTTCACTTAAAATCCATAGCTGACCTTAGGTTTCACTCTGAATATTGCATTCTATCAGTTTGGACAGATGAGTAATTACATGAATACACCGTTACAGTATTTTACAGAGTATTTTCACTGCCCTAAAAAATCCTCCTGAGTCATGTCTATCCATTCCTTCTTGTCTAACTGCAACTCTTGGCAACCTCTGATTTTTTTTTTTAAACTCTTTCCATAGCTTTGCCTTTTCCCAAATGCATGTACTTGGAACCAAACAGCATATAGCCTTTTAAGATTGGCCCATTTCACTTAGTGATGTGGATTTATGATTTCTCCTTTTTCATGGCTTGATAGCTCATTTCTTTTTAGTGCTGAATAATATTCCACCATCTGGATGTACCACAGTTTTATTTATCCATTCACTTACTGAAGGTCACCTTAGTTGCTTTCAAGTTTTTTAAATTATGAATAAAGCTTCTATAAATAATCTATGTGGAGGTTTTTGTATAGACATATAAGTTCTCAACTCTTTGGATAAACATTAAGAAGTATGATTACTGAATTGTGTGGTAAAGGTATGTGTAGTTCTATAGAAACCAGCAAATGCTCTTCTTCAAAGGAGCTGTACCATTTTGCACTCCCATCATCAATGAATGAGAGCTCTCTTGCTCCACATCACTGTTTGGTATTGTCAGTTTCAGGATTTTGGCCCTTTTAACAGATGTGTAGTAATCTCTCATTTTTCTAGTTTGTGTTTCCCTGATGACATAGGATGTGAGCATCTTCTCATATGCTTGTTTACCATTTGAATATCTTCTTTGGTAAGGTGTTTGTTAAGGTCTTTGGCCCATTTTCTTCAATAAGGTTATTTCAGTTTTAAGATTTCTTTGTATATTTTGGATTACAGTCCTTTATCACATGTGTCTTTTGTAAATGTTTTCTCTCAATCTGTAGCTTGTTTCATAATTTTCTTTTTTTAATGTTTACCCTGAACACTTCTATGCTGTAGCACTTAACTCACTGAGTTATAACTGTCTATGATTTCATATGGCTGAACTACTAGTGTTCTCTTCAGTTCAGTTCAGTTCAGTCGCTCAGTCGTGTCCGACTCTTTGCAACCCCATGAATCACAGCACACCAGGCCTCCCTGTCCATTACCCTCTCCCGGAGTTCACTCAGACTCACGTCCATCGAGTCCGTGATGCCATCCAGCCATCTCATCCTCTGTCGTCCCCTTCTCCTCCTGCCCCCAATCCCTCCCAGCATCAAAGTCTTTTCCAATGAGTCAACTCTTTGCATGAGGTGGCCAAAGTACTGGAGTTTCAGCTTTAGCATCATTCCTTCCAACGAAATCCAGGGTTGATCTCCTTCAGAATGGACTGGTTGGATCTCCTTGCAGTCCAAGGAACTCTCAAGAGTCTTCTCCATCACCACAGTTCAAAAGCATCAATTCTTCGGCGCTCAGCCTTCTTCACGTCCAACTCTCACATCCATACATGACCACAGGAAAAACCATAGCCTTGACTAGGAAATAAGTTGATCTTGAAACTTGAGATACCTGAATTCCTTGTTTAAAAAAATATATTTCTAGATTCCATTGCTCAGATATTCTGATTCTGTCCTTGAAATGAGCACTTATAACAAGCACGTAACTAGCCCACCATTTTCCTTTAAAATGAAAACTCCAAACTGAAAAATGCACATAAATGAATGTGTGACAGAGCCGAAGAGACAGCTTTAGAGACAGCTGAAGAGACATCGACATGGCATTTACAGAGACTTCCGGGATGGTCCAGTGGCTAAGACTCTGTGCTCCCATTGAAGGGGACCTGGTTTGATCCCACATGCCACAGCTAAACATCGCATGTGCCATAACTAAGACCCACTGCAGCCATATAAATAAATATTTTAAACAAACATGGTGTTTACAGAAGATAATGAGAAGGCCACTGATGTGGTGTGTTAGATACAGTGGCCATGGGAAAACAATAGAGTTGGTTCGATAAAATTCTGAATGTCCTTGAGGAATACTCAAGGGAATTTTGAATTGAATGCGACCCTTTGCATGGAGTGGTAATTTTAGAAAAGCAGAATGAGCAAGGCTGGTACCCTCAGTACACTTCATCATGACTTTAAGGGGAAGTGAAACCAGATGATCTTTCAAGCTTTCTTAACACTGAAATTGTATTGTGCTTTCATTCTTAAAATTATATACATATTGAATTGTATTATTTAAACAGTGTGTGCTTAGAAGGTAACACTTGCTACTAAAAGAAATTTTACTTACTTACATTTTATATAAATTAGAAATTTCATTCATCAATGACTATATATAATAATGGATCAGTACATGGAAGGTTTACTTAAGGTTTGTAATAATAGGCTGGGCGAGTTGGTTCCAGATCATGAGAGCCAACTGTTACATTTCCAGGGATTTTGAAAGCCAGTTGTTAGGCACAGTCATTATTAAATTATATAAACCTGTAATTGAATGAATATTATGAAAAGCAAAGGTATCTCTATCCAAAGCTCATTGCTTGATAATTATTTTACTACATTTTACTTATTGATTCTTTTGAACTGTGGTGTTGGAGAAAACTCTCGAGAGTCCCTTGGACTGCAAAGAGATCAAACCAGTCCATCCTAAAGGAAATAAGTCCTGACTATTCATTGGAAGGACTGATGCTGAAGCTGAAACTCCAGTACTTTGGCCACCTGACGCAAAGAACTGATTCACTGGAAAAGACCCTGATGCTGGTAAAGATTGAAGGCAGGAGGAGAAGGGGATGACAGAAGATGAGATGGCAGGATGGCATCACCGACTTGATGGACATGAGTTTGAACAAGCTCCAGGAGTTGGCGATGGACAGGGAAGCCTGGCGTGCTGCAGTCCATGGAGTTGCAAAGAGTCGCACACGACTGAGCGACTGAACTGAACTGAACTTACTATTACCTATGCTCTTGAAGTTGAGGCTTCCCAGGTGGTTTCAGAAGTAAAGAATCCACTTGCCAATGCAGGGGACATGGGTTCAATCCCTGCGTCAGAAAGATCCTTTGGAGAAGGAAATGGCAACCCATTCCAGTGTTCTTGCCCTGGAAATCCCATGGACAGAGGAGCTTGTGGGCTACAGTTCATGGGATTGCACAATCAGACACAATTTAGTGACTGAACAGCAGTGATGTTCTTGAGGTTAAGTCAATGTATCTGTGTGGTGGAAATACTATTATATATAGTGATACTGAGTATCTCTTTCCAGCTTTCTACTTAGTGGCCATGGTGGAAATCAGACAAGAAAAATTATACAATAGAAATTCCCAAAGCCTACAAATCAGAGTTTTCTTTGCCCCCCGAGATAAACATATATTTACTAGCACACCAGCGACTACATGTATAGACAAATCCCATTGTTTTGGGTAGATATTCATTTTGGCCCATGACATAATTCAGAAGGTATCCCATTCATGCCCCAGTTCATCATGAGCTCTTTCCATAGCTCCCCACATGAGACTCGAAACAAGAGGATGGTTTTTAAGATCTGCAAGTGAATGGCTTTAGTTATAAAACAGAGAGCAGGTGCCTTTTGGGTACTTGAATTTCACATCTTTTCAAAAACGTCTCAGAACTTTTTTCAAGAACCATTTTTCTCCCAAAGTCTGATGACTATGCCTCTATTTTATCATCATTTACAGCTTTTGAAATTACTACAGTTTGAAGGACATTTGCAATCTGTCTTGAAAGCCAATGAGTTTATGGCTCTGGATGCAGAAAACAATAACTTATTTCCCCTTTCACAGTAGAAAACTATTCTCTTATCTTTGTGTAAATAAGAAAATGAAATGTTTTGTTTAGTCAGGAACAACTCAAGGTCTTTCTAACAGCCTGTATTCTGATGATGTGTGTGTGACTCTGAGCTTCTAGTTCTACTAAAGTCTTCCTTTTCCAAGGCGCCTGAGGAAAGCAAATCGTGCTAATATATGTTATTTTCTGTGCTTGTGCTAAAAACTGAAAGCATGGCTAAGCATTCTTCAGAAATTTTTCATTTCTCATATATGTCTTTGAGAGCTGTAATCCTTACTTAAGCAGACATCTTAAACATTTATGGAGGGATTCTGGAGAATTTTCCTTTGGAGGTTTTTTCAAAAATTAAGAAAGGTGTTCACCAGCCTGTGACAGATTTGTTGTGAAAAGAATAATGTAGCTTCTCAGAGGCAATGCTGTGGCTTTGATTCAAGCTGACATAATTAAGCTGTGTTTTAGTTTCTTTTGATTAAACTTTAAATGGAGATAGAGAATTGAAATCATTGAGATTAAAATAAATATTCTTACTATGAAATGAGTGGAAATAAAGTGTTCAGAATCATAAAGACAAGGACCTAAATATCACCAGAGAGTCCTTAAAGGTAACTGGAAATATCCCTGGGAAGAATTTTATGTTTTCCAAAGTTGGTCCTCAGACCACTTGAGAATGGAGCTTGTGACATTAGATTTTTGGTTGTCTACCCCTAGCAAACTGAATACCCACTCCAGTGTTCTTGCCTGGAGAACCCCAGGGACGGTGGAGCCTGGTGGGTTGCCGTCTATGGTGTCGCACAGAGTTGGACACGACTGAAGCGACTTAGCAGCAGCAGCAGCAGCAGCAAACTGAACTGAATCAGAGCAGGGTGTAGGAATGGTCAGAAAACTTGTAAATTTTTCACAAGATCCTTGGAAGATTTTTATGTACACTAAAGTTATAACCCACTGATTTAGAATCAGTAACTGAATTTTCTTTAGTTTCTGCAGCTGCAAAATGGAATGGTAAAAGTAGGGCTGTTGGCAGATTGAAAGAGTTCATATATGTAAAATGCTTAGAACAACGTGCTATTCTAGAGTAAATTATTTATGAAGATGAAAAGTGAAAGTGGAGTTGCTCAGGCATGTCCAACTCTTTGTGACCCCATGGAGTATAGCCCCCCAGTCTCCTTCGTCTGTGGGATTTTTCCAGACAAGAATAATAGAGTAGGTTGCAATTTCCTTCTCCAGGGTATTTTCCCGATCTGGGGATTGAACTTGGGTCTCCTTCATTGCAGGCAGATTCTTTACCGTCTGAGCCAGCTGTTATCACTGCTATTGGTTTTGTTGTTACTTTTGTCAAAGGATTATCAGCGTTAGCTGCAATGGAAACAAACTAGAATGCTTCCAATCATTGCAACTATCTGAGGCCTTAAATGTCTTAATGAAGTGAACACACAGCTAAAGAACTAGCCTCAATTTAATATAATCAGGGATATTGAATAGCCATGCTATTAGTTTGCATAGTTTTCCATAATTTCCTATTGCATATGTAAATTTTTAATCACTTAATTTTTCTGGAAAGGCTACATTTATTTTTATTACTTCAGAAATGTTAGATGTCATTCTAAAATCATGGTGATGTCTTTATCTTGCATGTGGAATTATTCAATTTTTATGTTATTTACAAACAAAAGCAAACTCTGGGAGATAGCAAAGGACAGGGAAGCCTGGAGTGCTGCAGTCCATGGGGTCGTAGAGTTGGACACGACTTAGCAACTGAACAACAACAAGCAAAAGACATTTGTATAAAATAATGATAGGGTGACGGTGAGTCATGTGATATGATGTTGATTTACATCAGCTCCTCTAACTCTTCTCAGCTCTTCACTGGGGTTACCAGTCCCTGAGGCAGGAAAGCTCCCATGAAGTGGATGAAGGCTTGATGCTGGGAGGACACCAAAACGGGGTCAATTAATGTGATTCAGCAGGGAGAGAATGATGGTGGGAACATTTCCTCTAGTTCTCCATCAGTGACACAGTCATCATTGGTGCCTGGGAGTGAGCTTTATTTTATTATGATTATTATTTTTTTAGAGTATGGTTAATTTACGGTGTTGTATTTTAGGTGTACAGCAAAGTGATTCAGTTATATATCTCTATATCTATTTTTTTAAGATTCTTTTCCCTTATAGGTTATTACAGAATATCAAATATAGCTCCCATGTGGTGTATGCTATATAGTAGGTCCCTGTTGGTTATCTATTTTATATATAATAGTGTGTATATGTTAATCTCAAACTCCTAACTTTTTTTTCCCCACCCTTTTCCCCTTTGGTAACCATACGTTTGTTTTTTGTGTCTGTGAGTCTATTTTGTATATAAGTTCATTTGTATCATTTTTTTGTATCACCCATGATTCGTGCTTGGCAGTGAGCTTAATGGAAATCAAGATGAAAGGTTTTATCTCTAAGAGAAAAGGGCTCTGCTCACACCCTTTTCCTGGCTAAATTTTTGTCTGTGTCTGATAATGCCATGTTTGACTTCATGACGGCAAAATCAGTGCAGAGTTAGAGCCGACCTGGCTGTGGTTTCATGTAGTTTCTCGTATATGCTTAGTAGCTACACAATTCTAAGTTATGCTGTGTTTGAATAAATAAGATTCTGTTTATTATTAGAGTTTTGTGGTTTGCATGAATGTTGATGATTTGGAATTGCTGCATCAAATACATTTTTTCCCCAGATTCTAATGACATCATGAAGATATTGAGATATTTGTATTTTAAATAATAATTCCTCAGATCTATTCTAAGATGACATAAAAATTTACATGTAAAGTGGCTCCTGATGTGCTTTTAGTAACACAGAATGTGCTGTGATAGAATTCAAGATTTTTATAAAAGCATATTAGATTAGTTATTTAAAAAATACGTAGGGCAAATAGATGATATCTCAATCTAAAGGCAATGAGAATGGTTTCTGGATTAGCTTGCTTATGGACTTAACAAACAGCACTCAGATTACTCCCATCTCTAAGATGGTTTATCTTGGGGTCGTCATGTTTTAACTCAAAAATGTACAAACTCTTATAAATATGTTTTTGCTAATTAACTGAAAACATTAAAAATGATATTATTTTTTTATATGGCACAGTGAAATCCAGTGCAAGTGCTAGATATAGCAAATAACAAGAAACCCTTTTAGATGGCTACTGTTATTGGCCACATATTTACAGACGAAAGATTGACTGCATGGACAGTTTAAGTACCTTTCCCAAGGTCACACTGTCTAGTAAGTATGATTCATATAGATCCTTTATAGGAATTATTAGAATCTAAGTAAATGGTCCTATAGCCCTGGTGAAAAGTGAAAGTCGCTCAGTCGTGTTGGACTCTTTTGCGACCTCATAGACTGTACAATCCATGGAACTCTCCAGATCAGAATACTGGAGTGCATGGCCTTTCCCTTTGCTAGGGAATCTTCCCAATTCAGGGATCGAACCCAGGTCTCCTGCATTGGAGGTGGATTCTTTACTACCAGCTTAGCCTCAAGAGAAGCCCAAGAATACTCGAGTGGGTATTATTCTTCTCCAGTCGTTCTTCCCCACCCAGGAATCAAACCGGGGTCTCCTGTGTTGCAGGTGGGTTAGCTATGAAGGGAGCCCTGGTAAACAATCCTTTAGATGTGGTCCACTAAGTTAATTCAGTAAACTTATTATTCAGGGCTAAGACTGAACCTTTAACATGTCCTTCTATTTCCTTGGTTTTCAAAGATGTTGGATGCTAAGTAAAGCAGAATTCCTGGTGAATACCTAATGGGTCATTTTCACTGTGTCCTTTTCAGTAAGGTCTTTCTCATCATGTAGTTTAAAAAAAAACTACTGTGTATTACTAATTTGTATTTAATTGTTTTGATTGTGTAATAATTAGTTCTTATAAATTTATCTTCATTCATTATGCTGTGTTTATACTGTAAGCTTTCAATCACCCTGTAATAAAATAATTAGTCATGTTATTGGTAGACCCAGTGTTTTTACAAATTATAAAAATGTGCTTATGAACAGTTATTAAAAATAATTTTATGGATACCATAGGCAGTTTTAAAAATATTAAAAATTCAAAGTTCAGTATAAGCTTACATGCAGGCCAATTAGAATAAAATTTTTACTATTTTGTCATGTTTATTTTATATTTAAAAATTATAGATAAAATTAAAATCCTTTTAATTCTGCATCCTGATCCCATTTCCCATATGCAATCAACCACTATTGAAACCATGCAACTTAGATTCAGACTTGAACCCGTGTATGTTAGTCACTCAGTTGTGTCCGACTCTTTGTGATCCCATGGACTATAGCCCACCAGGCTCCTCTGTCCATGGAATTCTCCAGGCAAGAACACTGGAGTGGGTTGCCATTTCCTTCTCTATGAACCCATGTGCCAGGACTCAAACTCAGCTAAAACCCAGATTGGAACTTGAGCCCACAGACTCATAATTTTTGAGACTGCACACCTGATCTTAGGACTTAATGAAGTCCTTAATGAAGTCTTGATACCTCATGGCAGAAAGAATTCAGTGAGAGACAAGTGATAGGTAAGAAGTGAACTTATTTAGAGAGAAACAGGCAAGAGGCCCCCAAATGTGGGGTGGTTAGTTTTTATGGGCTGGGTAACTGCATAGGCTAATGTGTTATTCTGTTTTGGAAAAGAGACAGAGAATTCCAGAAATTGAGCCAGTGTCCATTCATGATCTTTGATGGGCAGCCTTAGAACTCTCATGGCACTGGTGGTTATGTCATTTAGCGAATGTATTACAGTGACCATGTAAGGCGGCTCAAGGTCTCCTGGAAGTCCAGGTTTCCGCTCTCTTGGCCCTAGTTAGTTCTACCCGTTTATGTTGTGTCCTATGGCTATGTCATTCTTTCCAAGGCTGTGCCTTGCCCCCTTCCCTCCTGTTTCACTATCATGAAATCACTCATTTTTATATTGCTTTTACATACACACACATACACATCCAGAATATTGTATAAAGTTTAATGTGGTTTTAAATTTTACACAAATTGCATACCATGCAAGTAGCATTCTGTAACACTTTTTTTTCACTCAACAGTGTTTTTTCCCTCTATTTTTGACTATACACTTCTTTATTGATTTGGTTGCCTAATTGGTGATTATTTAGATCCTTTAAAACATTTTAATATGAAAAACAGTGTCCTAGAACATACCAATGAGAACAGGGAGAATTGTCTGTTTCAGTCTCAGAGTTAATCCCAAGAAAATAGAATTGTGCCCTCAATGAATATTTGGGAAATGAATAAACAGATGACTAAAACTTCAGTGAACATCAGTGTCATATTTCCTTGTGCACATTTGGAGAGCTTCTTTGAAATACATAACCAGAAGTGGAATTGCTGGACCTTAGGATAAATAGGATTATGGAATTCCCTGAATAATACAGTTATTCCGTGAAACAGCTGCAAGTTTATTCTCTGGTAATCAGCATATGAGTGTTATCTGTTTTCAGCATTGTTGCCATGATTTTATCAGACTTTAAAAATTTTGACTGTTAGGTGAGACAGCTGTGATTATGTTTTAACTGTTTACTTTTGTCCTTATTGCTAGCAAAGTTGTCTAGTTTCTCAAATGTTCATTAACCATTTTTTCCTATTAGTTTAATTTAAACATGCTATTATAACTTTATCATTTGTTCGTAAAACATATGCTTATTATCACAGAAGGTCTAAGAGTAAAATGACAATATGTTTGCCAGACCACTTACAATGTAAATTTACAGATAAATAACTTGAATCACTAAACATTCCACCATGTATAGTAAAATGTTAATGCTGAACTGTCACTCACAAACTAAGAAATTATCATCTTTGGTTTTTTTAATCTATAATTAAATACAGAGCATAAATCTTAGGCCCTTGCACAAAACTTGTTTTCTAGTTTCGATAATTATGAAATTATTTTTATGTACAGTTCTTTGAGAGTTAAATTTACTCTATTAACAACCATATAACAAATACATCATAGTCCTATTATATTTTAAAAATAGCTTATTAAAGCTCATCAGACAGAATATGTATCAGTTTTTATCACTACTTTTTGGGCAGGATGAATTCTGTAGACTAGTTATCCTGGCATAAATCTTTGGTGACATTAGTAGGGTTTTAACTGGCAACATTAAAAATTTCAGTTTTCATAAAAACAACTTACATATGTAAAAGTTAGCAATTATGTCTATATTTGTATCAGTGAAGTTCTCTGATATGGGAAGACTGAGAGAAAGATATTAAGAGACAAACAGAATGAAATCAAACAGACCAGAAAGACAAACAGACCAGAAAGACAGAATAAGATTGTGAGATTATGAAAAGAGGATGAATATGGTAGAAATCAATGAAGCTGGAGATAATAAGGAATTGTTGTCCTTTGCTTATGAGCCTGCCTGGGATGACTTGCATACATGCATGCTGAGTCGCTTCAGTCATGTCCAACTCTTTGCAATCCTGTGGACTGTAGCCCACCAGGCTCCTCTTTCCTTGGAATTCTCTGGACAAGAATACCAAAGTGGGTTGCCACACCTTCCCCCAGGGAATCTTCCTGATTCAGGGATCAACCTCGAGTCTCTTATATCTCCTGCACTGGCAGATTGATTCTTTACCATTAGTGTCACATGGAAGCCCCCTATAGCCTAAAAGCAGTAGAAAAAAATGATCAGTTTTTATGTTATCTGAATGTTATCAGGGCATGTCCAAGTAGCAGAAGTCAAATTCAAAGTCACTGGAGGGAACTCTGATAAACTCCTGAAAAAAAAAAAAAAGTACTTGATTGTGATAGTGTAATTGAGAAAGGAAATTACAGTCAAATATGAGAGCTTGATGAAAGAGTGCATGGATAAGTAAAATCCACAAAATATCATAAATATATCATTTGGCTTTTTCTCCTTCCTTACCCAAGAAAATTTCATGAGAATTGCTAACAATAGAACTTCAATATTACATAAGCTTTATAAGTATCCCCTTCAACTAGTCTCCCTGACTGAGATACCAACAACAAATAATGTATCCACAATGTACAGAAGAAGGAAAATAATGTACTGATGCTATACCATCAGTTAAAAATCCCTGGAATAATTCAGCACTGAAAATGATGAATGTAAGAGAACAAAGCTGTATTGATTTAAAAAAAAAAGAAAGAAAGGTAGTGTAGCTAGGTTGTAGGAAATGATTGTCAATCCATTCTGATTGTGATTCCAACCAGCTTTTAGTCAGAACCTTGAGCATAGCAACTCAATCAGTGGGGGGGAAAAAAAAATGCAGGCAATTTGAAGGGAGTAGAAAGAGCAAAAGAAAGTATGATGAAAGACCTGAAACATTATGCAACTAAAGAGTATTTACAGCCTGGCTAAATAGATGAATGAAGCTATTAGTTATTTTTAAAGGAGAATAAATGCTTCAAGAGAAAGAGATTTAAGGGGTGATACTAAGGGCAACTATGAGAATTCCTCAGAAAAAATAAAGATTTCTTATCAAGAAAAATTTCCTGGGAGTATGCTCTAACAGAATGCAGAAAACTTTCCAATGGAATTAGTAAGAATTCCCTTAAGTAATAAGGACATCGGACATGGGTAAGACACCCTCTTAGAAAAAAGTGTGAGAGACATTTCATCCTTGCTGCAGAGGAACAGCAAAGTGGAACTCTTCTGTCTTTTCATCTCAGCCCTCTTAGAGAAGGCACTAGAGAACTCTTTGACAGGCACTAGATCAGAGAGTTAATACTTTATAATTTAGAGTCTCTGTCCTTCACTAGCTGTGAGTAAGGGCAAATTATTTCAACTTTCTACATCTTAGTTTTCCTGGCCTGTAAAATGTGTGTAAGTTATGGCACCTTATTAGGATACTGTTAGTATCAATTATAAAAAAAGACACTCCTTGGAAGAAAAGTTATGACCAACCTAGACAGCATGTTAAAAAGCAGAGACATTACTTTGCCAACAAAAGTCTGTCTAGACCTGTCTGTGAGAGTTGGACTATAAAGAAAGCTGAGCAGCAAAGAATCGATACTTTTGAACTGTGGTATTGGAGGAGACTCTTGAGAGCCCCTTAGACTGCAAGGAGATCCAACAAGTCCATCCTAAAGGAAGTCAGTCCTGAATGTTCATTGGAAGGACTGATGTTGAAGCTGAAACTCTAATACTTTGGCCTCCTGATGTGAAGAACTGACTCATTGGAAAAGACTTTGATGCTGGGAAAGATTGAAGGTGGGAGGAGAAGGGGACGACAGAGGATGAGATGGTTGGATGGCATCACCGACTCAATGGACATGAGTTTGAGTAAACTCCTGGAGTTGGTGATGGACAGGGAGGCCTGCAGGCATGCTGCAGTCCATGGGTCGCAAAGAGTTGGACATGACTGAGCAACTGAACTGAACTGAACTGAGTATCAATTATAATACCATGTAAAACTTTTACCATATGCCTGTGGCTGTCAGTGCTCCATGTGGGGAACTATGGTTTAACTCATTTCTTTGCAGGCTAATTGAAAGTGGGATATGACTCTTTTTTTTTCTGAAATAGCTATTTATTGAAAAAAATGAGAAAGTTTTAGCGTCAGAAAGACCTAAATTTCTTTATTTTTTTTTTAGTTTTCTACTTTTAAAAAAATTATTGAAGTATAGTTGATTTACCATGTTGTGTTAGTTTCTGAGGTACAGCAAAGTGATTCAGATAGATAGTATTTTACATATTCTTCCCTATTATTGTTATAAGACATTGAATATGGTTCCCTGTGCTATGCAAGGATCTTGTTGTTTATCTAGTTTGTGTATAGTAGTTTGCATCTCTTAATCCCAAACTCCTAATTTATCCCTTCTCCACCCTTCTCCTTTGGTAACCATATGTCTATGTCTGTGAGTCTGATTCTGTTTTGTAAATAAGTTCATTTGTATCATATATTAGATTCCACATATAAGTGATATCATACTTGTCTTTCTTGAATATGTGACTTCTAATATAAAAATAGTCAGGATATAAATATTGATGAGAAGTTTTACTTTATCTCAGAAACAGCATTATGGCTTCACAAATGGAATATTTTACCCCAGAAGTTTAATCAGGATATGACATCTATAGAATTTAGAGTAACAATGCTGTTGTCTGCGAAGTCCATTATTTGACTGGGTCTTATTACTTCATTTTTAATATTGACATTAAGTTAAATATTGTTTTTGTTACTTGAGATTTCCTTTTCTTTTTCCTTTTTTGAGAACAGATACAGTTATGTTACTAATGAGACTTTGAGAGATTAGGGTAAAATAGACATTCTCATTGAATTATTAATGTGCCAAATTGTAGAGTTCTGTCTTTTGCATGAATTCCTAATTTCATTTTAGAGTGCAGTCTCTATAGCAATGGAGGCTTCAGAAACCTTTGTGGATTCTTTTGTCTTAATTTAAGTCAAGGTTTTCCTACTTCCCTGCCTCCCACTGAACATAAGCCTTTCCTGTACTTTTCTGGGTAACCAGTTCTGATCACAGCTGTAAAATTCATCTGACTTCTCTGTGTAGTCCTTCTTGCCTCATCCCTGTCTCAGCCCTCAACTTGAATTCTTCCCACTTCCCTCCATTCTGAGCCAGCAGTGTGCTGTTTCGTTGTGTAATTGTTTATATACTTCTGACGTGTTCTCATGCACGTATTTACTCTGTCTCCTTTAGGATCAGAAGCTCCCAAAGAAATAAAGCACATCTTCTCTTTCCCTAGTAATCCTCAAAGCTCTCGATGGCATACTGTGCCCACCCACAGAAGGGGATCGGTAAACATGATACAGTGGATTGGATTGGAGTCTCCTTATCCCCCTACATTTGCCTTAGGGGTCTCCTGCAGAGCTCTGTCTAAAGTAGTTGAGGCCTGGGATTTGTGTTCTCATTATGCTAATAGTTATGACTTCTTTTATTTTTGAAAAACCAGTTGTTGGGTTCCAAGCTAAACATGCTGTTCTCTACACCTGGCAATTCTTCACAAGAAGCTGCCTTCTCCATCTTCTGTTCTCCTAGGCCATCCTACCCCCTCCTATCCCAGAAGTAGGTGAAGGATAAGAGGAAGTTGCAGTATTTACTCTGAGATGGAAAGCCTTGAGCCCGGGGGCTGCCTCTAGACCAATGTTTCTATTCAGCTGCTCTCAGGTTTTGCTACGAGACCTGTTAGAAACCAAGTTTGTGCCTGAAAAACAGGTTCATCTGTAATTTCCATTTCTTTCAACACTCTGCTGTGTTTTTTTTTTTTTTTTTTTTTTGGAAACTTCTCAGCAGAGTAGCAGGCTCTTGTCAACACTAATCCTTTTCCTCTCTCAAATGCCATATCCTCTGTCAGGCAAGTGTATGCTGCTCAGTTCTGTCTCGTCACAACAAAGATTTGGAGTGCCGGATGTTAAAGCCCTCGGCGTGTCACAGCTCTTGGGTCTCGGACAGACCGTGTTATAGCTCTTAGACAAATCAGTGTTACAGCTCCTCGTTACAGCTCTATTTTATTTAGAAAATAGCAGGAAAATCCATCCTTGAGGCATGAGGGCGTGCCAACCCAAAGCCACGAAGAGAAGAGCGCCCCAGCGTGCGGGAGAGAGAGCCCCCTGGCCCTTTGGCTCCTCTTTTTATATGTTTTTTCCTCCCCCAGGCCTGCCCTATGTAAATTGGGCTCGCCAGGAATGTTTGTCCTACCTGAGGTCCTCACTCTGGTCCTCGGACCTTCCTTTGTTCTATTTTTGCGGGCTTTTCCCTTCCTTATCTTTTAGCCACCACCATTCTGGACTCCTGTTTTCTATTCTAACTACCTAACACTTCCATGAATGTTAGTTTCTTTTTTCAGAAAATTTTATTTTCATATAACTACCAGAAATCAATGTTAGGCTTTCAGCTGTGAATTTATTTCAAAGAATTTGTTATAGGAAAAGAGGTACCATTCTTTTGAGTAGTTTAGATTTTTCTGTTTATAGAGAAGGATTCCTAGGAAATGTGTGCTTAGCTGAAAGTATTAAAACACTTTTTCTTCAATGTTAATTTTTCTTCCTGTGTTTATGGAGAGAAGATTAAAGGCTAAATAAAGATCATGGTTAAAGTCTCTGATCATGGTTCATTCTCTGCTTTGGTCATTTGAGGCGAGTTCCTTTACATCCATGGACTGCTGTTTTCTCTTGTATAAAATGATGACTAGTGTCAACTGAAAAAAAATGCACAACCTAAAAATTGAGAATTATGTTTTATTTGGACTTGCTGAGGACTTAAGCTGGGGAGACAACCTCTCACATAGCTCTGAGGGACTTCTCTGAAGAAGTAAGGGAGCAGCCAGGATATATAGGAGTTTTGGCAAAAGAAAAAGAAAAAAGATACAGTCGTCAGATCACAACATCAAAAAATTACTGTTAACTAACCAAAAATAGCCTTCTCAAGTTAATGAATTTAGCGCTTTTCTGTGTATGGGAAGATGCCAAAAGTCTGGGCTAATTGCGATCAGTCCTTTGATATGCCCCTTAACTATCTAGGGCCAGTATATCCCATTTTCTCCTCCCTGAATCTTCTCAGGGTGCACCGTGGGGTAGCTGCATTGACTGACGGCTTGATGGCTGCAACATCGTTCGCTTACTGATACAGCAGGCAACATTATTCCTCTACAGTAGAGTGACAGATGAAGAAGATATTCTTAAAAGCGCATTTCAAATCTAAAATATTAGGATTCTTCCACTGAATTGTTATCTTTTCAACACCAGATAAGACTCAGTGTTGCTGAAAATATCTAAATATATTTGGGATGTTCTTGATTTAGAAAACAAAAAAAAAGAGGAAGAGCCATAGAAAAACAAAGGATTTTGAGCCAATGTTCAAAACTTTAGTCAGGGTGACTTTCATGTCCTAATTGAAGTAAGTGGAACATTCATTAATGGGGAACTTAGGTAATCCCTCTTTTATCAAGATTAATCACTTATTTTTAAATGAGTCATTGTGAATCAACATAGCCCATTTGATTCTTCCTAGTTATGAGGTTCTTTTGGTGACTGTCTTAGCCTGCATTAATTAGGAGAGAATAAAGTGCATAGGTCTCCTCTTCACAGTGAAGCCAGGTATAATATAATAACAAAAGCAAATTTTGGACTGAATTGTGATTTTCCTCTATCAACTGAAAATCATGCACAATGTAAAAGCTGAGAATTATGTTTGATTTGGAGGACATACTAAGGTCTCAGGAGACAGCCTCTGAGATAGTTCTGAGTAGTCAGGATATATAAGAGTTTTGCAACAACAACAACAAAAAACACCCCCCCACACACAAAAAACAAAAAAACAAAAAAAACCGAGTAGTTAGAACATCACAGGATTGCTGTTAATTAAAGAAACACCAAACATCTCAAGTTAATGAATTTAGCACTTTTCTTTGTATGGGAAAATGCAAGAGTCTAGGTTCATTGAAGTCATTCCTTTGACATGATTCCTTTGACTGGCTCCTTAAATACCGGGAGCCAGTCTTCTTCGGTGTCCGTCCTGAAGCCTCTGAGAGCGCACTGTTTGGGAGTGGGAGGTTATGGCTGCGTGGCTAATGGCTTGATGGCTGCAGCGTCCTTGTCCTTCGTTTACTGACTGAGCAGGGGGCATTCTTTCACACCATGCAAGTTGTTGCATTCAAGGATGTACAAACTGCCATCCAGCCTCTTTTCTTAAGCTCTGTGGACTCTTAGTAGCCTGTCCCTTAAGACATTCTTATAGGTGTCATAATAGAAGGTTTATGCCAGGCTGCTGTGGCAGTGTTCTTGAGGCAGGGTTTCCTTTCTAGTCAGAATTAGGTGATATGTTCCACTTAAGGTGACAAGATACAAGACCCAGTTGAAGCCACAGGTAGAGGACACCATTTAGATTCCTATATATCCTAGGTTCTTCAGTGGTAAGGGTACAGTTTTTGAATCAATTTCTTGAGTTCTGCTCAGTTCACCTATGAGAATGAATTTCTTGGTCTGCTGTGTGAATTAACAAATATTTTGAGTTACAGCTCAAGAGAGCAATAATTGATGCTCTTATGAGTAACTGTGTTTGGAGTGTGGACTGTTTGAAGATTCTTAGATGCCAAAGGATGCCCCTGAGATGAAAGATAAAACTGTCTGTCTGTCTGTCAGTCTCTTCCCCACCCCACTGCACTACTTCTGCTGAAATACTTTGATACATTAGTTCAGAATGTTTAACAACATAATAAAACTTTCTACTAGGTTGCTTCTGTCTGGGTACAAAGCTGTACCAGTTTTATGTAACTTTCTCAAAATAGCCCATGAATATATAAATATGTATGTGTAGATAAATCCCCCCTCTTTTACATAAATAAGAACACGCTATAAATACTGTATGTACCTGGGGGTTTTTGTAACATATAAATTCTCCTCAGTCTTTTCAAACCAGCATATATAACACAGGTCTCTTTTTTCAATATGTTTATTGTGTGAATATGTTTGTATAATTTATAAATTAATCTATATAGTTTATAATTTATAAATTAATCTATATTTATCATTTAAAAAGCAATGCATGTTGGTTCAGTCAGTTCAGTGACTCAGTCGTGTCCGACGCTTTGTGACCCCATGAACTGCAGCACGCCAGGCCCCCCTGTCCATCACCAACTCCCGGCGTCCACACAAACCCATGTCCATTGAGTTGGTGATGCCATCCAGCCATCTCATCCTCTGTCGTCCCCTTCTCCTCCTGCCCTCAATCTTGCCCAGCATCAGGGTCTTTTCAAATGAGTCAGCTCTTCACATCAGGTGGCCAAAGTATTGGAGTTTCAGCTTCAACATCAGTCCTTCCAATGAACACCCAGGACTGATCTCCTTTAGGATGGACTGGTTGGATCTCCTTGCAGTCCAAGGGACTCTCAAGAGTCTCCTCCAACACCACAGTTCAAAAGCATCAATTCTTCAGTGCTCAGCTTTCTTTATAGTCCAACTCTCACATCCATACATGACCACTGGAAAAACCATAGCCTTGACTAGACAGACCTTTGTTGACAAAGTAATGTCTCTGCTTTTTAACGTGCTATCTAGGTTGCTCATAACTTTCCTTCTAAGGAGTAAGCGTCTTTTAATTTCATGGCTGCAGTCACCATCTGCAGTGATTTTGGAGCCCAGAAAAATAAAGTCAGCCACTGTTTCTACTGTTTCCCCATCTATTTGCCATGAAGTGATGGGACCGGATGTTGGTTACATGTCCAGTATTTTATATTTTTCACTAGTCTCTGAGTGATTGTAATCATCTGAGTTCTCCCAGTTTGAAAATATTAGGTCTAATTGAAACTGATCAATTCAGCTTTTTGTGAGATTGGCAAACTTTTTTAAAATAAAGAGCCACATTAATAAATACTTTAGGTTTCGGGGGGCCAGAAAGTTTCTGTCACAACCACTCAAATCTGTTCTCATAGTACAAAAGCAGCCCATGGCGATGTATAAACTAATGAGCATGGCTGTACAATAAAATCTTATTTCAGAACCAGACTATGGGCTTGGTTTGGCCTGAGGGCCAGAGTTACTGGGCCTGCAGCTAGACCAACATCTGGAAGTGACCAACTTGTGAATGAGTTTCCATAAAACCTCAAGCTCCTTAAAGGCAAGTATATCTTTCCATCTCCAGTTCTTCTAGTGCCTAGATGAATAGTGAACAAATGTTTTTTAAATTAATGAATTTGTAGAAGAGGCATAGAATCAACCCGGTTTTTTGTTGTTGTTGTTTTTGTTTTTTTTTTACCATTTACTGTCTCTGAACATAAACCTGTTGTTTTTAGTTGAAGATATCACAGTCTCTGATTGTTGCTCACATGTATAGCTAAGGGGATGTATGGGTTTTAAAAATGAGCTCTTTACTAATCATAACAAAACAATTTCATCAAGAAATAGAAAAGAATCTGACAAAGCTGAGCTGCCTGCTTCATGCTATAAGTTCCTGCTGTCTTGACTGATATTCTGTTATAAAACTTTCCTGGATACTATGTTTGTGTTGGACTTCCCAGGTGACTGACTCAGCAGGTAAAGAGCTCACCTGCCAGTACGGGTGACGTGGGTTCATTTCCTGGGTTGAGAAGCTCCCCTGGAGGAGGAAGTGGCAACCCACTCCGGTATTCTTTCTGGGAAATCCCATTGACAAAGGAGCCTGGTGGGCTACATTCCATAGGGTCACAAAGAGTCAGACACGACTGCGCCACTGAGCACAGTACAGCAACCATGCTTGTGTTACTGGTTTCATTCAAATTTTCTCATTATGATTGACCCAATTTGTTTTCTGTTGTTTATAACGAAAAATAATTGAACATCACTGATATGCATACTGTCTTCTTTAAATTCTGAGAGAACTACTCTGTAATGTTTATTAAGAGCTAGTATTTTTATCAACTCTGTATGCTGCTGCTGCAGCTGCTAAGTTGCTTCAGTCGTGTCCGACTCTGTGCGACCCCATAGACGGCAGCCCACCAGGCTCCCCCGTCCCTGGGATTCGCCAGGCAAGAACACTGGAGTGGGTTGCCACGTCCCTCTCCAATGCATGAAAGTGAAAAGTGAAAGTGAAGTCGTACATGTTTAAGGAGAGAGAGCTAGAAAAAGGACCTGTATCTCACTATGATACAATTTTATACTCTTCAATTCCTACCCCTGCTCTACAGTATTGACAATATCTGTATAAATGCGAATCATGTCTTATAAGCAAATGTGCATTCTAGAATTCATTTCTTCCTAAACCGTGAAGCACCGTCTACAAATAAGTTCAACTCCCTGAAACGTCTGTGAACCGCATTGCTAGGAAAACGTAGGTCAGTGAGAGCTATGTTCACCTTCTGAACTAGAGAGAGATTTCTAGGCCTTATAGCTCATAACTTGAGCCCAGAATGTGAGGCTTCCATTACTTTCGCCCTTTGGTCCAGTCACATTGTTTCTGATATCCTAGATTTTAATTATTTGAATTCCCAGTCTTGCTCAGGAAGGTTGGCCTGTGCCAGGTTAGTTAGCTTTAAAGCTTAGGGGCTGGAAGGACTGCCATCAGCACCTATATCCAACCCAGTTCCCTCCTTATCTGAAACAGCCAAACCAACTGGGGCAAAGATAACAACGAAATCCTCATGGCCACACCTTCTCAGGAGAAGCTTCAGGTGAAAGAACAGAAATGAACTTTTCTAAAGGGGTTAGCTTAGGTGAAGAACATTATCCATAACCAAATAAATGGAACCTGGAGACTTAACCTGGCTAGACTTCAAGTCACTGTAGTCTTTGGGGATGTCAGCATCTGTATGTCATTTCTGCAAGTTTAAAAACATAAATAACATTGGAAAGGTGCCAGAGGTCAGGTGCAGGTCTATAGGTGGCTCAAGCAAACGCATCAGGCTTAATCTACAGAATTATCCTATGAGATTGCTAGGTCTACTTTCTTCACTTTGCCACTTATCCAACTTCTTGCAGCTAGGATCCAGATTGTTGTCACTGTTGCTTAGTTGCTGACTTACTCCTTTGCAATACAGATCATCTAACTCCAGAGCACCGACTTTTGTGCTATAATTCACTGTTTAGAACTGTGGATCCTGCCAAGGATTCCTATGCTAAACATTATCCTATCAAACTGTTGGGAAGAATAAATACCATAATGTATGTGGAGTGCTCTGTACACTTCCTGGCACAAAGTTAAGTACTGGATAAAATGTAGCTATAAATACTAGTAACGCTGGACAAATCAGCAGGAAAAGTCTTCTTAATTTTATTTAAGTGTTAAAAAATCATCTAATTAGTATGGTTATTAACAAAAAACAAATACATGACAAGATATATATCATAGTCTGGGAAAAACTGTCTTGATTTCTTTTTTGAAGAATTGAATGCAGTGAGAAACAGCTTTCAATGATTAAAAAGTGAGAAGTGTAGGGAATAAGAGACTCTTTTCTGTGTTTACATTTGAGGCCTGCCTTTTTTTTTTTTTTTTTTTTTGAGGCCTGCCTTCTTACTTTCAACTTGATCTTCCTAACTGCCTCCTGGCTGGATCTGTGTCTTCTTCAGTTTAAAGAAAGTGGCAAGACAAGTCCTAGAATATTTTGTTTGTGTGTACTTGACGTGACAAACGACAGTCTCTTACCTAAGAGGCCCCAGATAAGAGTTTGGTTATTAAGGCAGGGAAGGACCAGTGGGAGCAATTGTTTCTGGTCTCTCTTATCAAGCCCAGAACCATCTTTCATTTGCTATATTCATGCCACAAGAGCTAAGTCAATATTAAATTCAAAAAAAAAGGAAAGAAAAATCCCCCACAGAAACAGCTGTATTCAAAACACAGCCAGTTTACTCCAGCGAATTGCTAGAAATGGAAAAGTTTCCATTTCCTTTTGTGTTTATCCTTGATAGTTGTCTTATAAAAACTGCCTTTTGTAAATAAGGGAAGCCTGCTTTTAAACAGCTTTGACTAATATGTGTAGTTGGAGTATTAAGTTCTACAGAGCTTTAGAAAATTAAAACATCTGATAGAAAGACATACATCTTTCAAAGAAAATATTTTTTGAGTATTCTGGCTCTACAGTGCAATTTTCTCCATCCTACCTGTAAATTGGATTGTGTTACTTTTATGCCTACACGGCCACTTAGTCTAAAACCTGAGAGATGTCATTTAAGCTCAGAGTTGGATCCCACTGAAAACTTGTTTATGTACTACACTGTCTTTGTTTGTGTTCTACACTGTCTTCTTGTAAATGTTCGTTGTTGATGCATACTACAATGGGGAAAAATCAGTTTCTTGAACACCAGAAAATACCCACCTGTTGATCTCACTGGGTTGTGAAAAACAACCCAATGGATTGGGTTTGTTGCAAATAACCCAATGGATTGGTGAATTCTTTGAGAGGAGGAACTAACCTGTGTTCTCTCCAGATCTTATTCAGTTCCAAGAACAGTGTTTAGAATTCTTGAAGTTCTCAGTCAATACTGAAAAACTCAAAAAGAATCCACAAAATTCTTATGACCAAATTAACTGGGTCTTCCCTGATACAGAATTCTGTCCATGACAGAAATATTTGGTGATTCGGGAAATGGAGTGACTACTGCAGACAGCCAGGATCCCATTAAGCATCGCATATTAATTACAATAAATGAAAATTGGTGCTGAAAAGAATAAATTTTGTGAAGTATCCATATTTAATATCAGGGAGTGGCCTAAGCCTTGGGGAGATGAGAATCCTGTGCTTTCCAATTAATAAAGCTGGGCTTTCATTTTGTTTTCTTGTTTGTATTATAAAATAAGACTTGCTAACTTGTTGCTTCCATACTATTGTGTGAGTTTAACTGAATAAATGTAGAATCCCAGATATATTACACAGAGTTGACAAGGAATGCTCACTCTGATGGGAAATTTGTCCATTGTGGGGGTTATCTCCATCACACTCTTTGAAGTATTTTTCTTCATTCAGCTTTTCCTAGCTAATGTTCAAGTGTTAAATTTCTTACTCTGTAATATAGTTTCTCTATCTGTTTCTGTCTCTCTTTCCCTCCCCAGCTTGGCCTCAGGGACTGAAGTTTTCTCAGCTCCCTTGGGCCCTTTTGCAGTAGCAGGCAAATACTAGATGCTGAATCAATGTTTAATGAATTTCTCTTGAATGGATGTATCTTGCTTCAGGCCATTCATGCAAACATTGAAGAGGACAGACAGACCTCTGCTGACCTCCTCTAGCAAACCTCTCTCTAGTAGACCTCAACTCTTATAATCTGTACTCTTTGGTTACAGTTGTTCAACCAGTTACTAATCTAACTAATTGTAACCAGTTGAACAACTGAACCCAAAGGGTGCAAAGTGAAAACATTTCATTGAGAAGTCGGCTCTGGACAAAGGAAGCACCACCAGACCCCCCATTCAGTATGGGAAGGGAAAATTCCTTCTCAAGTAGAAGCTCCAAGGTGCCTCTTTGAATTCTCATTAGTTGGTAATGCTGTTGGTAAGTGTACGTGTACCGTCTCTTCTTTGGAAGAGGCTTATTTGAAGTGTAAGGTGCTACCTCCATAGAGGGTGATACTAACCATGTGTTAAATAACTGTTGTCTGAAGATAACTGAGGATATGAACAATAAAAAGTTTTTTAAAATGAGACATGTTTCTTTTATTGCTAGTCATCCATCAAGGTTGAAGTGAGATATACAACATGAGATGTAATATCTGGTGTGAAATAAACAATCAGTTGTGGTTGATATAGGGAGTGTATCAATGTGCTCAAGAGCAAGAGACTTTTAAATCATTATTCTAACATTTGTTTAGAGAATAAATTTATTCTTTATTTTTTAAAATACATGTATTTCTCTTGACATTGTACCATATTCCCAAAACATTATGGTAAATCTGTTGCGCATTGTTTCAGAATGTTTTTTCTCTCAGGACCCCAGAAACATTTCTACCCAATGCTTCAGTAAAAAGAATAGCCTCATGTTGTCTGAGTAACTTCAAACTGTAAAAGATGATGCTCTTTTTTCATACTGGCTGCTAAGAAGCTCACTTTTCACCTGTGATACCTATGGAATGCGTTTTAAACAATAACTATATTTTCTTATTTTTCCTTGGTGCCATCAAATCTTTTTTTTTTAAGGCAGACTATAATTAATAAATGCATAGCAAACCAAAACCTGTTTCTATATAAGATTACTGTTGACATATGAATTCATCTAGCTTCCAACCTTATTCTCTTCTTGTTATATTTCTGTTGACTAGTGCTCTCTCTGCTCTGTGGAGAATTGATTACCTTTTGCCATGACCCCCATGCCAAGACCACACCTAACCTATCTTTATGCTCCTCTCTGCCTTCAGACCTCTGTATCCACCTGTGAGTGCTCTTTCTCCCTGAATGCAAAGCTGTCCAGTAGTTGAGCACTTTTTCATGAAAAATCCAAGAACCGGTAGCATGGGTGAATTTGACAATTTTGCTAAAACCTTGAAGTGTTGTAAGGAAGATCCGCATTGGCTGTACTCCATGCAGCCTTGTGTTGTCTTGCTGGTCTCATCTCCTCATGCAGGCATTCCTCTTGGCCTCTAAACTTTCCAAATCAGCACTTCTGCTCTGACTGTGAGACCTGCCCTAATTGTGACTCTCCCTGGGACTGTGTTAGAGGGCTCCATCCCTTACTGCATCTCTGAATTCTGAGGAATGACGTTTTCTTTGCCTTACATTTGCTTTTCAGTATCAAATCCCTTATGATTATACAGTGGAAGTGAGAAATAGATATAAGGGTCTAGATCTGATAGATAGAGTGCCTGATGAACTATGGAATGAGGTTCGTGACATTGTACAGGAGACAGGGATCAAGACCATCCCCATGGAAAAGAAATGCAAAAAAGCAAAATGGCTGTCTGGGGAGGCCTTACAAATAGCTGTGAAAAGAAGAGAGGTGAAAAGCAAAGGAGAAAAGGAAAGATATAAGCATCTGAATGCAGAGTTCCAAAGAATAGCAAGAAGAGATAAGAAAGCCTTCTTCAGTGATCAGTGCAAAGAAATAGAGGAAAAGAACAGAATGGGAAAGACTAGAGATCTCTTCAAGAAAATTAGAGATACCATGGGAACATTTCATGCAAAGATGGGCTCGATAAAGGACAGAAATGGTATGGACCTAACAGAAGCAGAAGATATTAAGAAGAGGTGGCAAGAATACACAGAAGAACTGTACAAAAAAGATCTTCACAGCCCAGATAATCATGATGATGTGATCACTCATCTAGAGCCAGACATCTTGGAAAGTGAAGTCAAGTGGGCCTTAGAAAGCATCACTTCGAACAAAGCTAGTGGAGGTGATGGAATTCCAGTTGAGCTGTTTCAAATCCTGAAAGATGATGCTGTGAAAGTGCTGCACTCAATATGCCAGCAAGTTTGAAAAACACAGCAGTGGCCACAGGACTGGAAAAGGTCAGTTTTCATTCCAATCCCAAAGAAAGGCAATGCTAAAGAATGCTCAAACTACTGCACAATTGCACTCATCTCACATGCTAGTAAAGTAATGCTCAAAATTCTCCAAGCCAGGCTTCAGCAATACGTGAACCGTGAACTCCCTGATGTTCAAGCTGGTTTTAGAAAAGGCAGAGGAACCAGAGATCAAATTGCCAACATCTGCTGGATCATGGAAAAAGCAAGAGAGTTCCAGAAAAACATCTATTTCTGCTTTATTGACTATGCCAAGGCCTTTGACTATGTGGATCACAATAAACTGTGGAAAATTCTGAAAGAGATGGGAATACCAGACCACCTAACCTGCCTCTTGAGAAATCTGTATGCAGGTCAGGAAGCAACAGTTAGAACTGGACATGGAACAACAGACTGGTTCCAAATAGGAAAAGGAGTACGTCAAGGCTGTATATTGTCACCCTGCTTATTTAACTTCTATGCAGAGTACATCATGAGAAATGCTGGACTGGAAGAAACACAAGCTGGAATCAAGATTGCTGGGAGAAATATCAATAACCTCATATGCAGATGACACCACCCTTATGGCAGAAAGTGAAGAGGAACTAAGAAGCCTCTTGATGAAAGTGAAAGAGGAGAGTGAAAAAGTTGGCTTAAAGCTCAACATTCAGAAAATGAAGATCATGGCATCTGGTCCCATCACTTCATGGGAAATAGATGGGGAAACAGTCGAAACAGTGTCAGACTTTATTTTTGGGGGCTCCAAGATCACTGCAGATGGTTATTGCAGCCATGAAATTAAAAGACACTTACTCCTTGGAAGAAAAGTTATGACCAACCTAGAGAGTATATTCAAAAGCAGAAACATCACGTTGCCAACTAAGGTCCGTTTAGTCAAGACTGTGGTTTTTCCTGTCGTCGTGTATGGATGTGAGAGTTGGACTGTGAAGAAGGCTGAGCGCCAAAGAATTGATGCGTTTGAACTGTGGTGTTGGAGAAGACTCTTGAGGGTCCCTTGGACTGCAAGGAGATCCAACCAGTCCATTCTGAAGGAGATCAACCCTGGGATTTCTTTGGAAGGAATGATGCTAAAGCTGAAGCTCCAGTACTTTGGCCACCTCATGCGAAGAGTTGATCATTGGAAAAGACTCTGATGCTGGGAGGGATTGTGGGCAGGAGGAGAAGGGGATGACAGGATGAGATGACAGGATGAGATGGCTGGATGGCATCACGGACTCGATGGACATGAGTCTGAGTGAACTCTGGGAGTTGGTGATGGACAGGGAGGCCTGGCGTGCTGTGATTCATGGGGTCGAAAGAGTCAGACATGACTGAGCAACTGAACTGAACTGAACTGAGCTGAACTGAACTGAACTGAATGATTGTTCTTGATAAAAATATTCACTCAATCAGTCACTCAGTCATTCACTTAACAGACCTCTTAAGTGTATCTATTATGTTCAAGATACAGGAGATAGTAGTGTAAATAAATAACATGAATGAAACTCATCCCCCTCAAAGTTCAAATTGAAGAAGCCCGAATCAGGAGGTTAGAGAGTAGAGATTTAAATAGATTAGAGGAAAAATCTGTGGTGATTGCCATCAATAGCATATATATGGAAGTGAGTTTCACCTGGAATGAAAAGGTGTGATCTAAAGTGAGTTCTAAGGAACGAGTGTGGAGTTGGGGGAGGAGAAGGCGGATCTTCTAGAAGGAGGGAACTAGCAGAAGCAGAGATGTTGAGGCAAGGAATCACATGATATGTGTGACAAAGGATCATTGACAAGATCTGAAGCTGGAAATAAACAAGGAGTGATTTCTGGGGCCCTGTGTGCCAGGTTGAGGACTTTGAGTTTGTCCTGGAACTATGAAGTATTCCAAGTACTGGTGGGGCAAGATCAGATCTTGGAGGGCGAATGGAGCAAAAATCAAGGACAAAACTGGAAGCCAGGAGTGTTAAAGGCGGCTGCTATGAATTGGGCAAACATCACAAGGGCATAAGCTAGGTTAGTAGTTCTAGAGATGGAGGGAACGACATTAACTCATGAGTGTTTAGTAGATATAATTGTCATGTTGTATGAGTTTACTTGGAGGGAGGGGACTGGCTGTTTAATAAGTAGTTATATCAGTGGTGGAATGGTGATTTTCTTGGTTCTTGCCCTCTTCAGGGAAATAATTCAGTCAAGAGACATAGAGCAATTTTAAGTAGCAAGAGTTTTATTAAGCAAAAGCAAAAGCACACTCTTCAGAAAGAATGAGAGATGAGAGTGGACTGTCTGGAAATCGGAAGCAGCCCACAGTGCGGTGGGATAGGGTGGGATTTTTTTAGAGTGGTGGTCCCTCCCTGGGTTCTGCATCTTTTGACTGACAAGTTGATTGACAGTTTTAGTGCACAGGTGCTTACCCGTAAGCATCCAAGAAAAACCCACAATGTTGGCGGTGACAAAACCCACAATGCTAATTTATTACAAATGTGGCATAATAAACCCTGGGTTACTTTGTGTCACCTTTTAGGTTTTGGTGCACCTGTGCCAATCTGTGCTGGTGGCTTTTATCTTGCTTGGTCCTGATATGGCTGGAAACCTAGAGGTGGTCCTTGGCCACAACAGAGAGAATCTCTGGGTAGTATTCTGGTTACCAGTGTCCAGGTGGAGAGGGAAAGATGATCCCATCCTGTCTGGATGGGGTGGAGACCTGCTCATGTCTGACTGCCTAACTACAAGTTATTGATCATTGATAAATAAGATGTAGAAGAGCATGTTTTGGGGCAGGTGGAGTGAGTTTTGGATACAGCAAAGGGATCGAAGTTCTATAGAACAGGAAGATGGGGAAATCTAGGAGGTAAATAAGTATAAATATATTATCCAAGCAACTTGTGTGTACATTTATATTAAAACATGAATAAATTTATTTTCCTTCTTTGTCCATTTATAGGGTATTTTATGTAAATATAGCTGTGACATCCTTTATTTTTTTTTCTCCTGTATAATTTTTGGAATGCAGTGATATGAGTCATGAAGAGATGACCATTTCTGTTTAATCTCTGCAAAGTTACATTCTTATCCTATTTTGATTCATAATAAGATGCCTAAGTTGGCTTTATTCTAACCTGAGAGGTATGATTTATAGAAGGAGAATAAAAATGTCAAAGATATAATTGCCCAAACTTGGGAGGTTGATAAAATGATACAGTATAACACAATGATTTTCTGGTTAGCTGACTACTGAGAAGTTATGGTCATTGTGTTTACAATTAATAGATGACTTCTCTTTAGGCCAGAACCAATAAAAATTGTAATTCTTAATTACTACAGTTTTGCATGTTTTTGTTCTCCTTTCTGGTAGTGTTGTAGATATTCTCAGTTGGCAGCTGGAAACAGCTCAGTAATGATTGTGCAGCTTCCTCATGCAGGATATTGAAATTTGTGACCAGGGATCCCTGTAGAGCTACGATTGTAACCTTAGCCCACTATTAGATTAAATCTATCTACATAAGCTCAAGAGGTCCAGTCTGGGACTGTCTGATCAATACTCTATAGATTCTATGCAGAAGTAGTTAAGATTTCCTCTGAAGCTGGACTGTTGAAATAGGACCTAAGCAGTAGACAGTGATTTAAATAAGGGTTATACTGATACTTACTTGGCATCAATCTAATCTTGGGAAGAGTTGGAAAAAATAAATTGCCCTTTGCCTCAGATGTGAAGGGACAGAGACGATAACTATCCCTTGTTCGCTATTACCGGTTCTTAAGTGTTTATGAGGAAAGTGGTATAAGGCAGTCCGTAGACCAGGCTGCACTGAACTTTGATCACCAAATCATCCTCCCCATCTTCCTGTTTGCAGTCATCACAACCCCCATCACCACCATCATCGTCATCACAGATAGTTCTACTTCTTGGTTGCTTAGGTTTGCCTGTGTTTAAATCAGGCATTCTGAGTCCAAAGCTCATGTTCTTAATTTCTACTCTATACCTCTTTTCTCATAGCCCAGAGACTCTAATTGGTGTTTGGGGGCAGAGTGGGGTAGGGAATGATTCTGTGCGTTTAAAATGGGTTTGACATCTAGTAAGTCCTGTTTCTATTGGTATTCTTTTATATAATTTTAGAAGGTGATGTGAGAAGTCTTAACCTTTTGAATTAAAAAAAAATTTTTTTGAGATGCTTATAACCAACAGCCATTTAAGCTGTAATTTATTGTCTCATTTAGTCTATTAAATTGTAACAGGTATTCCTGATTTTTACTCTTCCCTTCTTCCTTAAAAGATGATCTGTTAATTTAGAATACCTCTTTCTGTCTGTTCCATGAAACTAAATTTCGTGCTTACCTGTGAGAGTCATACATTTCCCTAGCTCTCAGTAGAAGTGAATGGGTTAAAAAATTCTTCTTCCAGGTCTCAAATGGTAAAAAGCCATTGACATCGAAAGCTCTTGTATTCTGCCTACTCTGATGCCAGGTGTGGTAATGGAGAGGTACAAAGTGGACCACATACCCCACAAGCTAATTGCTTACTTTGAGGCCTCTCTCAGGCCCAAGTGCCAAGTGAAATCTCTGCTGTTAGGGAAATTTTGCAACTGATACAGAGATTGGGTTCATTAGACTTATCTAAATCTGTGATGAGCTGGTGATAATCTGCGCTAATGAAGGTGATTCTTTGAGTCAAATGCTTGCTGATGTGGGTCTTGTGAAGTAGAATATTGATTCGATGCCGTACCCCTGTCACAGGAGCTGCATATGTGAGTATGTGTGTGCGTGCTCAGTCATGTCTGAGTCTTTTGTGACCCCTTGAACTGCAGCCCGCCAGGCTCCTCTGTCCATGGGATTTCCCAGGCAGGAATACGAGGGTGAGTTGCCATTTCTTCCTCCAGGAAATCTTCCTGATCCAGGGATTGAACCTGAGTTTCCTATGTCTCCTGCATTTCAGGCAGATTCTTTAATGCTGAGCCATCAGGGAAGCTGTCATATGTATAATTATAGTTTTATTGTAAATAGATTTGGTTTTGGACTCTAAAGCACAGCCCATTATTTCAGGTTCTTGCTATCTCCCATCCTCAAAAAAAAAAACCAAAAAACAAAAAACAATAAATTCAAAATATCTTTAAGCACCATATGTGGGCTAGCATTCTTTTTATGATTAGTGTCAACACATTTTGAAACAGCAAGTCAATTTGCAGGTAAGGTTCCTTGAGATAGTATTTGAGTGTACATTTATTGTCTGACTCTATGCGACCACATGGACTACAGCCCGCCAGGCTCCTCTATCCATGGGGTTCTCCAGGCAAGAATACTCAAGTGAGTGGCCATGCCCTTCTCCAGGGCATCTTTCCAACCCCGGGATCAAACCCAGGTCTCCTGCATGGCAGGCAGATTCTTTACCATCTGAGCCACCAGGGAAACCCACGTTTGAATGTACCCACAGTACATTCGGAGTTTAATTCTTCCTATCTCTCTCCTACTTGACCCTTCTTGTTGGTAAAGGTTTTAAATGGCCCAGTGGGAGGTCAGACCACAAGTTAACATTTCATATATCCATACAATGTAGAAGGTCAGGGCCAAGGCCATGTGATCTGCTAAGAGCTGATAGGGATATTGCTCCTACCCTCACCCCCCAGCAGTATATACCCTGATAGACCTTAGCCAGACACTCAGTTTGAAAATCATGGTAGGCTTCCTCAGGTCCCATAGAGGATGCTGTTCTTTCTCCTTCCCTTCCCAAGCATCCTGCTGCTCCTCTCCAATCTCTTGGCCAAAGGCTAGCTCCTCTCAAAAGCCCTCAGGAAAAATAGGGAACTTCTTCCACCGGGGTCCAGTTCTTTCTGTAACAGTTTTGTAACATTAGCATAATACTTGACATTTTAGATTTGATTTATCCTGGAGAAGGAAATGGCTACCCACTTCAGGAGTCTGGCCTGGAGAATTCCATGGACTGTATAGTCTATGGGGTCACAAAGAGTTGGACACAACTGAGCAATTTTCAGTTCACTATCTGTTTATGGATCTGAATCCTCACTAGACTGAGCTCCACAAGAGAAGTGCTGTTTGCAGCACTGAAACTGGTGTCTAAAGGCCTCAGTTTTAAAAAAGCGAGTAAATAAGGACAGGAAAATTTGTTGTGGTAAGCGGGACCAAGGGTTAGATCCCACGGGGACAATTCAGCTGGGTTAGTCATTGGGCGTTTTGGCCCAGATCAACCTGCCCTGCCTCAAACAGTAGTCAAATCTGAGCACCTACCTAGGCTGTGGATTTTCAGTAAATATATAATCCCAACTCATCATAATAGCAGAGATCTTGGTAACAGGTTGCTGACACCTGACATGGGAAAATCTTGGACAGATCTGAATTCGAATCCTGTCTTGCTACCTGTGTGACCTTGAGTAATATTTTACCTCCCTGAGCTTTATTTTTTTCATGTGTTAAATGAGGATAATGGAATCTTACAGGTTGTTGTGAGTTTTAAAGGAGATGGTATGTTCTGTGTACACATGGTGCAGGAATATAATAATACTTGATGAACATTCATTGAATGAATAAACAGTACCTAGAATATAGAGAGTCCCTACTTTTCCACCTCCACCCCACATATTTGCCCTTCAGTTTTCAGATTTGCCTTGTTGACACCCCAGAGAAGATTAAGTCCCCTTGTTACCCACTGTCTTGATTTTCTGTATACTTCCCTTACAGCACTTAACACAATGATAATTACATAACTTTTTGTTTAATGGGCGTCTCTTTTTTATGTATTTATTTTCTCCATGGAACTTGTGTTTTTATTGAAGTATAGTTGATGTGCAATGTTATAAAAGTTACAGGGGTATGATAAAATGATTCACATTTTTTAAAGGTTATGGTCCATTCATAGGGCTTCCCTGGTGGTTCAGACTGTAGTCTGCCTGCAGTGTGGGAGACCCGAGTTTGATCCCTGGGTTGGGAAGATCCCCTGGAGGAGATCATGGCAACCCACTCCAGTATTCTTGCCTGGAGAATCCCATGGACAGAGGGGAGCCTGGCAGGCTGCAGTCCATGGGGTCACAAAGAGTTGGACACAACTGAGCAAGTTATACACACACACATACTCCATTCATAGTTGTTATAAGGTATTGGCTATATTTCCTCCTGTTACACAATATATCCTTGTAGCTTATTTTATACATAATAGTTTATACATCTTAATTCCCTACTATTGTTGTGCCCCTCCTCCATTCCTCCTCCTACTGGTATCCAAGAGTTTGTTCTCTATATCCATGAGTCTGCTTCTAGTTTGTAATATTCACTGCTGCTGCTGCTGCTGCTGCGTCGCTTCAGTCGTTTCCGATTCTGTGCGGCCCCATAGACAGCAGCCCACCAGGCTCCCCTGTCCCTGGGATTCTCCAGGCAAGAACACTGGACTGGGTTGCCATTTCCTTCTCCAATGCAGGAAAGTGAAGAGTGAAAGTGAAGTCGCTCAGTCGTCTCCGACTGTTAGCGACCTCGTGGACTGCAGCCTACGAGGCTCCTCCGTCCATGGGATTTGCCAGGCGAGAGTACTGGAGTGGGGTGCCATCGCCTTCTCCCATAATATTCACTAGCTTGTTGTATTTTTTGTATTCCACATATAAATGATATCATATAGTATTCGTATTTCTCTGTCTGACTTATTTCAGTTAGCATAATACCCTCCAAATCCATCCGTGTTGTTGCAAATGGCAAAATTTCATTTTCATTCATGCTGACTACCCAGTGTGTGTATATATATACACACACACACATATATATATCACATATTTTTTATTCATTCAACTTGATGGTGGATATATCCTTTTGAAAAATATGAGCCGATAAATTCAAGGACTGTCTGTTTTATTAAATGGTTTATCTCCAATACCTACTGCATATATGGCTCAGAATAAATAACTATGGCCTATACCTTCAATTCACCACACCTTACCTCCAACTCAGGCAAGCTTTCTTGGTCAACACCCTGAGCTCTGAGATTAACAAAACGACTCTAATTCTATACCCAAACCCATTATCTTGGTTGCATTTGCCATCTTCAAAAAAACTCTTTCATAAATTTCTTTATCAGATTAGATGTTTCTGTGTTTGCTTATTAATGATTGTAACTATTGATTAAATCACGGCTTTGTTCTGATCTCTTAATTTTCATCTATTTAACTCGTTCTATTAGCTGTTCCTGGAGAAGGGCACGGCGACCCACTGCAGGATTCTTGCCTGGAGAATCCCCTGGACAGAGGAGCCTGGCGGGCTACAGTCCATGGGGTCTCAACAAGTCAGGCATGGCTTAGCGACTAACACTTAGCTGCTCATTCCTTCAGTAGATGCATGCTGGGACAGCCACTCCTCTGAGCACCATGGAGAGATGAGTAGATGTGTGGAGTACAGTTATCTCAGTCAAGGAACTTACACAGTAACAGCTGAAGTATAAGACTATGGGACAGATACCTTAAAAAAAATCAAACCAAGAACTTAAGTACTTTTCTCAATTATCATTTTCTACTTCATTCTCAAGTTTTACCGGTTTCCTGCCAAATTATTGTGCCCAAGTATAGCTCTGTAAGTCACTGCTCAGATTGGCCTTTTCAATGAGGCCAATGAGGCCGTGTGGCCACCCTGTTTGCTATTTGTTACTGCAGTGTACCCCCTACCCTACCAGGACTCTCTTCCTCTGTCCTCTGCTCAGTTTATTCCATAGCACTCATCACCTTCTTTGATACTGTGTAGTATTCTCATATATTATGCTGTTGTTTGTTGTCTGTCTCCCTACCCTAGAATGTAAGGTCCATGTGGGTCAGGATTTTTTAGTCACTGATGTATCTCTAAAACAACCACTTGTTAAGTAGTAGGCATTTGATGGATATTTGCTGAATTAATTTATTAAATGAAGTAGGGAATAGCAGTTACTGAGACTGAGCAGATGGCCTGCCTCTACCACACTCTGCTGTATAATTTCAGGTGATTTACTTCAAGCCTTTTATTTCCCAGATGAACCTATTGTGTAAGAGACAAAACTTTCCCTCTACCCTCTTAGAGGGTCTTCCCCTGGGTCTGAGAATTAAGTTGATGAAACAGATTAATCGGATGGAAACATACAAATTTATTTAATATTAGTTTTATGTGACACAGGAACACTCATAAGGAAATGAAGATTCAACACCTAAATGCTTTCATACCAGGCCAAGCTGTGGGAAAGTAACTAAAATATATAGGGAGGCTCATGGATGATAAGAATTATTTTAAGAAGGTCTGTTTGTATGGAATTTTCCCAGCCTCTATATCTTGTCTCGGGTAAAGAATGTTTCTTTCCTCCTAATATAGGAATAGCATCTTTCACATGGGAGTTTTAGCTCCTATTTTCCAAAAGAAAGTGGGAAGTAAGACTGTGCTTCTGTGCTTCTTTCACCTGCTGTTTTCAGGTGGCTTTAGTTCAAAATAACCCTTATGCCAAAGTGGCATATTTGAGGCATATTCTGCCACCTTCCATTACCTCCTGGGCTTGCTGGAAAGATGGAATGCATTTTGCATGTTAAGCACTAAGCCCATACTAAGTATGAATACTTGCTATTTGTAAAATTAATTCACTTTTCTTTGCTATAAGTGCACAAACCATACTTGATTTTCCAAATTTTAAAAATAGTAATAAGTGAAAGTGTTAGTACAGAATGGTTTCCAACATAATGATTCTACACTTTGAGTTGAATGACTTTGAGAATTCAAACAATATGAATTGAAACCAGCTTAATAAGGATAAAATCAAATAGATATCAGTTTGAATATGTACCCTGTCTGTAATTCATCTGAAATGACTTTAAGATACAATATGTGTTAAGTGAAGAGTCACTGGAGCACAAACAAGAGTGGGATTGACATTGGCCTGAATAGTTAATCTATGGGGTAGCTAAAGAAACAGTTCAGTCATTTCAACAGACACATCACTGTATCTCTGCAGTGTTACACAAAATGGCAACATTTGGTAACTTTCTTGCCCCTTGGGAACAATTGTAATAATATATTATAAAAAGCTGGAAATAGAGAGGGCACCTAAGAGTGATGGGTGGGTGGGTGGGTGGGAGCTATAATCAGTAAAAGACTCATTAGAAGAGCTGATACTTGAATTGAGCCTGCTTTTGTGTTTGTGGTTTTTTAAACACAAGAACATCATGGAGTCTGGATATTTGAGTTCTATGATAAATATGATTTAGAGGGTTGAGCTTTTCAGGATGGATTGAGAGTTCGGGATGTGAACTCTTGTATATAGTATGGATAAACAACAGGGTCCTGCTCTATAGCACAGGGTAAATATATAATTATTTAAAAGTAATTTTAAAAAGTTTATATGTATAATTGAATCACTTTGCTGTACAGCAGAAGTAAACACAATATAGTAAATCAACTGGATAGTTCAGTAAAGCCAAGGGAGAAAAATAGACTGTTACTTGATACAGTCAGTTACCAGTCTGTGATTTGAGATGCTAATGATCGTGGGAACGCAGAGTAATCTTTTGCCCTGCTTCTCAAAAATTACTGTAGGTACATGGTCCCTCCCAAGCCTTTGACTTGGATTGGAAGCAGTCTCCCTACTAATCCTGAGATCTCTGTGCTGGATCTTTTAACTTCAGACTCTGGCAGAGAGAGTCTGGACTGGTGGTACATTCAAGTCAGAAGTCCAAAAGTTCCTTTGATGCTTTCCCACCCAGTTACAGCATATTGCTACAATCCCACACAACAGCTGAAATTTCTTTTTCTCTTTTCCTTATATTCCTGTAGCATTTGATGTCTCTACCATGTAATTTACATTTAATTATAAGTTGTTTTGCATCTTTTAGTGGTTGTTTCAAGTATAAATGTCTTTCTTCCTCAGAAGATTTTTTTTTTTTTTAATTCTTTTTAGGACAAGGGCTCACTACACATTACCAGGTAGAAACTTGGAGTAAACCACAGATACCAACTTCACCTCAAATTCACTTAACCATCTTCTTAACAAAGAAGACCTGTGTGGCATATAACTCATTCTTCTAATCTGTACCTACTTTATAATAGGAATAAATACACTGAGTTAATGGGATGTTTGTGAATGAAGTTCTCAACCTAGAAATCGAACCAGGGACTCCTGCGTTGTCTGTGGATTCTTTACCAGCACCCTAGGGAAGTCCAATAAGATCATACAGTTTTTTTAATTTAAAAAACTGCTAAATGAGGAATAGATTTGGAAATGGAAACTGGGGTTGGGCGGGGGGAATTGTGCAAAAACTTAGTGCTGAAAAAATATCTGGCTTGGTCTAATGAATAAATATGACTATCCTTTGAAGTCTTCCATCCCTTCTCCACTCCCCAGTTTCAATTCAAATGCAAGCTTTTGATGTGTTGTGACATCGTGATGACGTCTTATTTTCATATCCACTTATCTCTTAGACCCGATTCAGTAGAACAGTGGTAGAACAGATATGTCTATGCATCAGTCCTTTCCAAAGAAGACTTCAGGCTTATTAAAGCTGAATTGTATTTAGGCCGTTTTCATTTACCTGCTCACTGATAGATGGGTTACCTACAATCTTTGACATTGAGGTGTGATAAACTAGTTTGCTAGGAAGTATAAAGAAAAATTATTTTTCAATTATTTAACAAGTTCAGTTCAGTTCATTCTCTCAGTCATGTCCGACTCTTTGGGACCCCATGAACTGCAGCACACCAGGCCTCCCTGTCCATCATCAACTCGCGGAGTTCACCCAAACTCATGTCCATTGAGTCAGTGATGCCATCCAACCATTTATCCTCTGTTGTCCCCTGCTCCTCCTGCCCTCAGTCTTTCCAGCGTCAGGGTCTTTTCAAATGAGTCAGCTCCTCGCAGGTGGCCAAAGTATTGGAGTTTGAGCTTCAAAATCAGTCCTTCCAATGAACACTCAGGACTGATCTCCTTTAGGATGGACTGGTTGGATCTCTTTGCAGTCCAAGGGACTCTCAAGAGTCTTCTCGAACACCACAGTTCAAAAGCATCAGTTCTTCGGCGCTCAGCTTTCTTTATAGTCCAACTCTCACATCCATACATGACTACTAGAAAAACCATAGCCTTGACTAGACAGACCTTTGTTGACAAAGTAATGTCTCTGCTTTTTAATATGCAGTCTAGCTTGGTCATAACTTTCCTCCCAAGGAATAAGCATCTTTCAATTTCCTGGCTACAATCATCATCTACAGTGATTTAGTACATCCCATCAAATCTTGTCTTAACTTATGGACCAGTAACTGTGCTCTGGAAATCTCTCCAGAGTCTTCATCAGAATGGAATGAAATGAATTCTTTTTGTGTATGTGTATGTGTTATTTGTATTTCTTTTATTCTCACTTGCTATGTATTGTAGTTTTCTGTGGTGTGATTACACCACAGTTTAATGATGAAATAAATTCTTAAACCACCTTTTAATTAAAATTTCATGCCACTGAGTCCAATTATCTTTGAGGTTAAACAGTGAATCCACAATAAAAAGTCCTGTTTGTGTTGCTAAAGGGCTTCCCTGGTGACTCAGATGGTAAAGAATCTGCCTGCAATGCAGGAGACCTGGGTTTGATCCCTGGGTTGGGAAGATCCCCTGGAAGAGGGCATGGCAACCCACTCCAGTATTCTTGCCTAGAGAATCCCCATGGACAGAGAAGGCTGGCAGGCTACAGTCCATGGAGTCACAAAGGGTCTAACACGACTGAGTGACTTTCACTTCTTTCACTGTGTCACTAAAACTTGTAGATGCATGTGACATTTAAAAATATTAATTCAATTTGACCTTGAAATAAATAAACCTTCTTGAAGCATTTTAAAAATGTTGATCATGTTTCTTTGGGGGGGGATTAACTTTACTAACCGCATCTAATATATAACACAAATCTGTAAACAATGCTAAGAAAGACAGTGTAAAATCTCCATGGGTATAAAGATTGTTCATATAAAGATATTGAAAAGAAGTGTTATCTGGTAAAGGCTGCAGATATTTGTGTGAAGCACCTCATGTTCCATGTGTTTATTTTACCATGTTGCCAGCTTATGTAAATAAGAATTTGAATTTCTACGGGAAAATTTGCTCTTGGAGTTAATTTTTGATATAATTAAGTTTTATATATTATGAATTCTAAAATATGAGATAAATTGGTAGCTATTTCTTCATGAATTTGGGTAATTCATGCCCTGGGTAATTCTTACATTTGTCTTTCAGTATTCTTTCAAATACCCGATCCCCTTGTTTGGGTTCCTCTCTGAGCTACTTCTTTCTTAAACATGTTGTTAATCAGAATCTCGAAGAGAGTGACCAGAAGCCTGAAGACAACTGAACTGTTAAATGGCATTGGCTAACTGCTTCTTGAACAATTGGGCTTCCCTGATGACTCAGGTGATAAAGAATTTGCCTGCAAAGCAAAAAACCTGGGTTCAATCCCTCAGTTAGGAAGATCCCCTGGAGAAGGGAATGGCAACCCACTCCAGTATTCATGCCTGGAGAATTCCATGGGCAGGGGAGCCTGGTGGGCTACAGTCTGTGGGATTGCAGAGTTGACCAGTGTTAGTCCATTAATCGGTGTTAGTCGGCTGAGCGACTAACACTTTCTTGAACAACTGAAAGATTTTGCCTTTAGACTAACATGCCATATGGGGACTTGATAACTTCATTCTTTATTTTTTTAAATTAATATTCGTTGGAGTATAGTTGCTTTACAATGTTGTGTTTCTGCTGTACAACAAAATGAATCTGCCATATATGTTTGTGTATGTGTATACATATACATGTATATATATATATAAATATATACACATATATATATATGAACTTCGCTAAGCCTCAGTTACTTCATCTTTACAATAGGAATAATAATAATACTCACCTCACCTCCATTTTCTGAAGAGTAAATGATAAAATGTGCATAAAGTATATTACACTTGGCTTGGCAGGTAAGAAAACACTCAGGGGATGTTATTTGCTATCACTATTAAATCATAGTGCTTGGCTACTTGATTGTTACAATCTTTCTCAACACTTGTCGAGCATCCACCTATGAAGTGTACTCAGAATAAACTTGGACAGTCAGAAAGATACCACCATCTGGCCTGTTGTGTTATAAACAAAAACCCTAAAACTGGATCTGGCAGTGGTGAGGGGAACAGATGCTATGAATGCCTTCTAGAATTTGTTTTCCACTGTATGTTTAAGCTGTGATGAATGTCATTAATGTCATCTCTCCTTTTATTTTAGGTAAGTACATCACCATTTTTGAAGCTCTGTGCAGATGGGTAAGTCTTGCTGTTGGAGCTTTTCATGTTGATTTGCATATTTGGAGAACCTGGAGCAGACAATGTGCTTATCACGGTCAGACAAATGCTTTTGTTTTATTCAAGCAGAAATCTGGAAAGATAACAGCATTTCCCACACACATTTCCATCTCTGTTTCAAATCTTTGGCAGAAAAAAATGCATTCATTATTTTAAATTGGATAACATGTTATGTTTAATCCAAATAACTGAAGATTGAGTTTGTTTTACTGTGTCAGTAGAAGGGCAGAGTATTTGAGACTTTAGAATAGAATAAATGGTTTCCTTTCAATTAACAATCATAAAAATCTCTCTGCAGTAAATATACATACCTTTACTTTTCTGTTTGCAAATGTGGGATCTTTTTTTTTGATGCATAAAAGTCAAATATTCCATGAGCAGATTGTATCAATGAGACATAATTTTGTAGCAACTAGCAAATGTGGCTAATGGTCCTTCAAGATCAAGTATACAGAACCTTGTGGATAGAATTCCTGTTGTGAATGAGGGTTTGTATAGTTAATTTTGTTTTTCTAAAGTTGACTATGATATATCCCCATGGAAGCTAAACTGGAAGAAAAGACCTTAAAACAAGGGATTTAATATAGGCCTAAGTTGGGTTTGAAAGATGATTAAGCTGTGAAGCAACTCACAAAAAGAACTTATGAAGTCCCTGTCACTGATGAACTTTAAGAACTACAGAGACGGTTCTATTTGTATTAGGAAATTAAGATTTATCCTGCCTTTGGACAAAGTATTGAATTGACTAGTGGCCTTCAATGATAAAAATCTCAAATTGCTTCTACAGCTTTAATTTTCCCTCCTTACCTCATATATACTCTATATCTTCTCTGTAAGACTTGGTGTTGCAATGCTAAACTGGGATTAGAAATACAAGGATTTTAGGAAATATTCATCTAAGAGAAAATAGGGAGGGGTCCAGATAAGGTTGAGTGAAAACTGAGTTGTAATATAAATTTGACCCTAAGTGGAGAAGAGAGAGATGTTGGATGGAAGTATCTTAGATTGGGTTAGGTAAAGCGTTACATATGAAGTCTTTAAGCCAAAACTGGCCAACAGAGGAGTCCTATGTTTCCTGGGAACGGGCTGCCTCACTTCTCCACGTGATTAGTCATTACCTGGGAGCCTTCATAGGAGGTATGGTTGTAGCTCAAATGCTGCAGTGGATTTCAGAGGCATCAGCTGGAGGTCCTTGGACAATTGTGGTCCCTGTAGTTGGAGTCTGTAGTACATTCTTGCAGCCACCATCCTTAGGCTCCTAGGTCTTGGTTCTTTCTGTTTCTTATTCTCTGTTACAGTCCCTCTCCTATCATTATTTTTGATCCATATCATATTCCTTATTCATGCTCAGATTAGTTCTCACTTCATTCGTTATGTGTGCTGGGCTAAGTTGCTTTAGTTGTGTCTGACTCTTTGCGACCCTGTGGACTGTAGCCCTCCAGGCTCATCTGCCCATGGGATTTCCTGGGCAAGAATACTGTAGTGGGTTGCGTCCCCTTCTGCAGGGGATCCTCCTGACCAGAGATGAACCTGTGTCTCCTATGTCTGTTGCATTGGCAGGTGATTCTTTATCACTAGCGCCACTGATATGAGCAAGCAAATTGCTGGTGATTACCACTCTGTTTTGGAATTTTATGCTTCTGTGTATTTTCCTATGATAGTTGTTGCCTTTCATTTTCTATTTGTGCAAAAATAATTGAGAGCTCTGCTTATGCTATATAGCTTATTCTCTGGGGTGGGGCTCAGAAAAATTAAGGGCTGGATATCATTTTGCAAAGCTCATAGCAGCCTACTGGGAGAAACAATACTATAAAATACATTAATTAAAATGCAGCATAAAAGAGATACTTAATAGAAGTATAAGCAAAGACCTATGAGGAGACAGAAAAAGAAGAATTACACTTTGGGGTAGAGGGAAGGTAATGCTGAGGGAGAGAGGAAAAATTTCATGCAGGAAATGACACAGGTTTGTCCTGAAGGATGACCAGTCAGCTAGGGGTTGATGATTGAGTGGGCACCATGTTCAAAGGCATGATGTTGTGAGTCATCATAGAGAAGGTTGATGGTCCAGTGAACCTTATGTGAAATAGTGCCTTTATGGGATTGTAGTGGAAGGAGGATCTGCAAAAGTCACCTAAGGCTGGACTGTGAGAGGCTTCTGTTGTTCAACTGTGATTGGGACTTTATCCTATGATCCTTAATCTGCTTTAGAACATCTGAGGGTCATGTAGGCTTAGCAGAATCACAAAAATACGGATGTATACAATTTCATTTTGCCATACACACAGAAAGAGATAGCTATACTTTTATGTATTTTATGTGTATGCAGTTTTCATATATTTTCTATTTAAATATATTTTGCATATATTTAAGTACAATTTCTATATATTAAAACTACTAATAATGAAATTACAGTGAAGAAACCACATTTTGATAAAATAAGAAAAAGATATAGTTTACAAGGTCCAAATATAATGGGAAGATTTATCAGACTTATAATCTCACATATGAGATTTATCACACATAATCACTTTCTTTTCTGCACATATTTACTTTTTTTTTTTACTCTGTCTTTATTGTGACAAAGATGTAAAGTCTAGTTGTGTTCCAAAAAGGGAAAGTATGAAAAAGAACAATTTTATGGTGAGTATGCTTTGTAGTATTTGGGAAACTAGTTGTAGAAATTCACCAGAATGTCACTTGATAATTCTAAATTTAAATCTCCATAAGACCTAAATTAAGTATATTATTCTACTTTATAAAAAATATAGATATACCCATGATTTTTAGTTTTAAAAAAGGCAACTTGAAATGGAAAATTATGTTATTATACACAAAATTACCAATGTAGAGATTATGCTTTAAGTGAAAGTTGTCCTGGTTGAGAGAACAATTAAGTTGACCATTCACTTATGTCTCAAGAGCAGAAACGGCTAAAATATTATTGCTTAAAAACTCAGATTAGATGCATTTATGTCAGTAAATATATTTATACTTGGAGAAGGCAATGGCACCCCACTCCAGTACTCTTGCCTGGAAAATCCCATGGACAGAGGAGCCTGGTAGGCTGCAGTCCATGGGGTCTTGAAGAGTTGGACTCGACTGAGCGACTTCACTTTGACTTTTCACTTTCATGCATTGGAGAAGGAAATGGCAACCCACTCCAGTATTCTTGCCTAGAGAATCCCAGGGATGGGGGAGCCTGGTGGGCTGCCGTCTATGGGGTCGCACAGAGTTGGACACGACTAAAGTGACTTAGCAGTAGCAGCAGCATATTTATACTTTTGCACATGCTCACAAAGTAACTCTAAACTATTTAATCCTGATTAGTGGTTCCTGAATATTTTTGTACATGTTTGCTTGCTGTAAGCTTATTATTTTGTACATTTTCTAGCACATGTCAAAGAGTCAAGTTATAGAAGGCATCAATATTTTAGGCACAGTTTTGGGATGAATAACTTAAAAAGGAGAAAATTACATTACTGGATAAATGCTATAGAACTATTATCTTCTCAAAAAAGGATGAATATTCTGTAATTTCCAGTATGGATTCACATCTACTGTTGAGTATTTTTCAGTCATTAGCTTTTACTAATGCAGGAGGTAAGATTTTCTCTAAGCAAAAGAAGAGGAGGAGTAGAGGACTAGAAGAGAAAGGTTTTGTAAGAGTAGCTGTCATCAGTGTAGGCTTGACATACAGAGGATACAGATAATAAGTGTTATCTGAAGAAATTGGATAAATGATAAATTGAATGCATACATGCATATGAGTAAAGGTAAACTTCTAGGATTAAAAGGCAGAGTACAGCCTTTTCTGTCTTTTTTTTTTTTTTTTTTGAGTCTGAACTGTAATAAGAAAAGCATCTTAAATTAAGACCCAGGGCACACAACATATACTCAGAGTATATAAATGTAATTTGAGTATCAGAAACAAACACTTAGCTCTATTAATTATGATACATTCTGATAGTCTTTCTCTTATTTCAGCTTATTAAAATATGCTGGTCTTATCCCACTAAATAAATTTCATAACTTACTAATAGATTGCAGTTCACAGCTTGAAAAATGCTTATGTTAGAAAAATTATACATTTCTGTTGTTATTCAGAAATGAATCTCTTAGAGCCATGTATTACAATCAGGTCCAAAAAAATGTCAGACAAAAAGAGTCTTAAATATTTGCTCACTAATAAAGGAATTTATTTTAATTTTTAAGTTGATATAATTTCAGATTTACTGTAAAGTTACAAAAAAGGCACAAAAGATTCCTGAATACCCTTTACCAAGACTCCTCTACCATTCTTGCTCTCTGTCTTCTCTCTCTGTCCTTATCTATCATCTGTCTATTCATACACACATATATATACAAATATATGTTTATTTTATAATTTTTTCTTCTGAACTGTTTAAGTTGTATACATGATACCCTTTTACCTCCAAATACTTAAGTATTTCATAAAATATGGAATTAGCTTACACACAGTTCAGTTATAGAATTCAAAAATTAATAGTGATATAATGCTGTTATCTAATCTATAGACCTTGTTTCAAATTTCAATAGGTGTTCCAATTGTGTTTTTCATAGCAAAGAAAATTATGAAAGAATGATTTGCAATTGGTTTGTCATGTCTTTTTACTATTTGTTAAACTGGACCAGGTTCTGAGACTTTCATTGTACTTAATGCCACTTAAAAAAAAAAATACAGGCCAGTTGTTTTGTAGACCATCCTTCAGATTGAGTTTTATGTTTCCTTGTGATTAGATTCGGAGAAGGCAATGGCACCTCACTCCAGTACTCTTGCCTGGAAAATCCCATGGGCGGAGGAGCCTGGTGGGCTGCACTCCATGGGGTCACGAAGAGTCGGACGCGACTGAGCGACTTCACTTTCACTTTTCACTATCATGCATTCGAGAAGGAAATGGCGGCCCACTCCAGTGTTCTTGCCTGGAGAATCGCAGGGACGGCGGAGCCTGGTGGGCTGCCATCTCTGGGGTCGCACAGAGTCGGACACAACTGAAGCGACTTAGCAGGAGCAGTAGCAGCAGCAGCAGTGTGATTAGATTCAAGCCACACAGTTTTGGCAGGAATATTACAGGAGCGATGCTGAGTTCTGGTATATGGAGGCATATACTATTGTTGAGTTGTTTAGTTTCATTTCTACAGTTTCAACTTTGATCGTTTGGTTAAAGTGGTGTCTGTCACGTTTCTCCACTGTAAAGTTAACCATTTCCACCCTTTGTAATAAAAAGTAACTTGTAGAGTTATACTTTGAGACTGTGGAAATATCATGACATTTCTCAAATTTTTATCTTAGTAGTTAGAATTCAGTGATGATTTCTGCAATGGATAAATTATTATTAAAATAGTGGCTAAGGGCAATCATTTCTTCTTCATTGATTTATTGACATCACGTGAACAGTATTCCCTTCCTTTTTGTCTGTATAGACTTATGGATTCTTTATTTAGCAGATTACAGTCCTTTGTTATTGTTACTTATATAATTATTTTGACACTTATACTATCCCAAATGAGGACAGTGGGAGTTCCTTCTACTTGGCTCAATGCCATTTTGACATATCCCTATCATTCCTTCAGTACTTTCTTACTTTTGGCATAAGATGTTTAAGACTCTAGTAGTTTCTCCTGCCTCAGCTTTGGAACTGGCTATTTTTTTAAAGGGCCCTTGGTTCCTTTTAACAGGAAACATATGTTTAGAAACCAAAATTTGGAGCAGGGATGTGCTCATTGTTATTGGGGCATTTTTGTTTTAGGATCTTTCAGCAGATGGATCTGAGGAAAAAAATGTATGTATATCCATACTCATATATATAAATGTCTGTATAAATATACATACCCACGCATATCTGTATCTGTGTGTACATCCAGGTATATCTAAATATTAAATCTGTGATTTCACAGCAATATTTCTAATTCCAATCCAATACCACAGTGTTCATCCTTTCCTTCTCCATCTATCTCCCTTACAACAATAAGAAATATGTAATATACTTGTTACTCACAGTATATTTACTTAATCCTAGAATGTAGTTTTACAGAACAGTTTCAGAATTGCTAACCTGTGCCTATGTGGGAGAAAAGAGAATACATTAAAAAAAAAAGATTGTAAGCCTTTTAATTATATTAGTTAATAGTTTTCTGGTCTTCTGTGTCTAATCCTGTATTTGACAGTTGTTTGATTAATTCTCCCTTCAACCCCATTCTCATCCCACTTCAGTGCAATTGTGTTATTCATTTGAAATATGATTCAGTTGGTTTGCTTGAGTTTGTAAGTTCGTTTTCATCTAGGGCTTAGTCAAACAATACGGGAATTTGCATTTTCTATTTTTATGTTTAAAATATAGTGCTAATAATCACATTTACAAAATAATAAGAATTGCCTCACACCATTAAATACCCAGGCAAAATGGGTATTATTTTTTCCTGGAGTAGATAGCTATGGTTTAAGTCAGAGTATCTGCTGAACTTTGTCTTGGGCTAAACTTCAGGATCATCTAGAAAATAACAGGGACAAATATTAGTACAGGATTATTTTCAACCATGTTTCTTAGTGAATTCCAAATGTATTTCTGGGTTTTGATATCTGTTTATTTGTACCTCATCTTATTTCGATTAGTGTAGATGATTAAAATTAGGACATAAAAGCAATCTTATTATTTATCTATGTATTTTTCATATTTTTTAAAAAATGATTTAAAACTATTCAGTTTAACAAATGTATAAAGGTACTATGTAAAGCTTAGTCAGAAACAGAAATGTAAAAGTATAGTTTGTGTTTAGAGTTAAATATAGATCTGCATTTCCATAAAGAATAGTAAATAGGGAAACCTGGTAATATTTTTATCTTCAGCTTTAAAATGTTCATCCTGTGATTAATGCTAAGATTTTCACTAGTATCTTTGTAGCAGATAGGAACAATGTCTTTAATGACAGTTCTGTATGAATTACATAAAAGCAGGTTATTCATTTTTCATTGTGAGTAAATATAAGTGTTCTTATACTTAGTCTTGATACAGATCTAGTTACTAAACCATTATCCTATACAGGATTTCCATAGGAATTTAGATCATTACAGGTCTGATGACTTGATATTGGGAAACAACTTAGTATACAGACCAGAATGGTCTGTTTGTGTGAAGATTGAGTGAAGTGAAAAGTGAAGTGAAGGCATTAGTCGCTCAGTTATCTCCAACTCTGTGTGACCCCATGGACTGGAGCTCACCAGGTTCCTCTGTCTGTGGAATTCTCCAGGCAATAATACCAGAGAAAAGAAACTGAGGAAATAAGCTTGTCTCTGACTCTTCGTTGAGATTAATTTGAAATTTTACTAGAAATATTACCAAGGTTAGTAATATCTAGTACATAAAGATGTTCATTAATGAGTTACCAATAATAGTCAAATGTTTGAGGTGAATATATATCAATAGCAGACTACTTAAAATATGCTACCATATGGTTACAAAAATGATAGAGATGCTAACATTAATATTTGTCACAAAACTATACATAATGAAGTTTGTTACACATTTTAAGATACTTTACTAAAAGATGAAATGATTTCTGATAGAATTATAGATATTATTTCCTTGTATATATCATTAGATCTTAAGTAAATTTTGAAATAATGTTATTACTTTTATAACAAAAAGTTATGACAGAATATTACAATAAAAATAATCTAGCTAAAGGCTGGAGAGAGTGTGGAGAAAAGGTAAGCCTTTTACACTATTGGTGGGAATGCAAACTGATACAACCACTATGGAGAACGATATGGAGATTCCTTTAAAACCTAGAAATAAAACTACTGTACGAACCAGCAATCCCACTACTGGGCATATACCCTGAGGAAATCAGAATTGAAAAAGACACATGTACCCCAGTGTTCACTGCAGCACTATTTACAAAAGGTAGGACATGAGAGTAACCTAGATGTCCATTGGCAGATGAATAGATAAGGAAGTTGTGGTACATATACACAATGCAATATTACTCAGCTAAAAAAGAAACATGTTTGAGTCAGTTCTAAAGAGGCAGATGATCCTAGAGCCTATTATACAGAGTGAAGTAAATCAGAAAGAGAAAGACAAATACCATATATTAATGCATATATATAGAATCTAGAAATATGGTACTGACGATCCTATGTGCAGGGCAGCAAAGGAGACACAGTTGTAAAGAAGAGACTTTTGAACTTAGTGGGAGAAGGAGAGAGTGGGATGATTTGCGAGAACAGTATTGTGACATATATGTTACCCTATATAAAATAGGTAGCCAGTTTGAGTTTGATGTATGACACAGGGCCCCCCAAAGCTGATGCTCTGTGACCACCTGGAGGGATAGGATGGGGGGAGGTGGAGGGGGTTTAGGATGGAGGGGCCGTGTGTATGCCTGTGGCCGATTCATGTCGATGTATGGCAAAAACCATCACAATAACTGAAACTCCAGTACTTTGGCCACCTGATGCGAAGAACTGATTCACTAGAAAAGACCCTGATGGCTGGGAAAGATTGAAGGCGGGAGGAGAAGGGGATGACACAGGATGAGCTGGTTGGATGGCATCACTGACTCGATGGGCATGAGTTTGGGTAAACTTCAGGAGTTGGTGATGGACAGGGAGGCCTGGAGTGCTGCAGTCCATGGGGTTGCAAAGAGTTGGACACAACTGAGTGACTGAACTGAACTGAATTACCCTCCAATGAAAATAAATAGATCAATTAAAAAATAATCTAGCAAGAATTTTCTTTAATATCATGCATTTCCTGAAAGCAAGCCAAGACTACTTTTTTTCATTCCTTTGGTAATGAGTTTAAGGTGTTTGAACGTCTTGGGGGACTAACTCATCATTTTACTGCCTTAGCAGTTTATGCATGCACCTCAGTTTTAAGCAATAATGCGATCATTTTTTTATTCAATTCATCATTTATTGATCACTTGTATGTTTGCTGCTGCTGCTAAGTCGCTTCAGTCATGTCCGATTCTGTGCGACCCCATAGACAGCAGCCCACCAGTCTCCCCCATCCCTGGGATTCTGGAGTACTGGAGTGGGGTGCCATTGCCTTCTCCAGTATGTTCGCTAGGACTTGAAAATAGAAAGATAAGTGAAGGTTTGTCCCCCAGGAACTAAACATTTAGTGGAGACATGATCATAAACGTACACAAATTCATGGTAGGCTGTGCCAGAGAGTGAACAATGTGGTTAGTGACAAATACACCAATCAAGTTTCCTCTTGAAGACTTACACCCAGAAGGGGCCAAGGGGACAGATGGATGGGGAGTGGAGTGATATGAATTCCTGGACTGTTTGGTTAGCTCAGGGCTAATTCAGAAAACCTACTTCTGATTCTCCTATTTAACACCATTATAATAACATCAGTGCCCATTCTGCCGTTATTGAGTTAGTCTTTGTCAATAACAGTCTTTGACAATAGTCTTTGTCATATTTATAGTCATGTAAATCTGCCATTCCGAGCATCAATTCTATGTATATGCAAAAGCAGTTTGACTGAACTTTGTGATCTATAATTCTGAGAAATCCATAACTCCTGTTGTTGCTTTATAGAAGAACAATGAGAAAGCACAATAAAAGAAAATTATTGCCAGTGTAACTTGACTTTCTGTGAGTCTCCATTTCTCCCTTGTCCCAGATGGTTCTGGCTGATTGAGGTTTCTCTCTTAGAGTCGATAAGATGATTACTTCAAAGAACCTTAAGCTTCTACATAGAAAAGGCTAGATAAATGCTAAGTAGTGTGTTATTTAGGTGGATCAAGAGAGGCTAGATCACTGGAATACAGATAGTATATAAGTTAAAATCACTGGTGTGAGACTGCTAAGCCGCGAGAAACATTTTAATATATTTCACCCAGAATTTGTCTACCTGCAGATATGTAATAGCCTATGTGCATGCTGAGTTGCTTCAGTTGTATCCGGCTCTTTGCAACCCTATGGGCCATGCCCTGCTAGGCTCCTCTGTCCATGGGATTCTCCAGCAAGAATACTGGAGTGGGCTGCCGTGCCCTCCTCCAGGGGGTCTTCCCATGCTATAGCATATTAATGCCCATTTTAACTGTTACTTTGTGGGCATGTATACAGATAGTTGCTGATTTGAAAACTAATATAAATAGTTTGACAAGATTAGGGAGTTTGGAGTTATACCTATTCTTTTCTTCCATTTTTCCCCTTTTTAAACTATCTACATTTTATTTCCTGCTGCTTTCTCATGCAATACAATATATACATACTTCAGTGTATGTGTGTATATATAATGTTATATATGTACATATATACATGTGTGTATGTATATGTAATTTTTTCAGTACTTTGTATATCGTTCATCTAGTTTCTTTTTTTTTTTCCAAACAGAGTAGTTTGAGGCTTACAAGAGATTAAGTGATTCTTTGCACTCTAAAAATTATAAAGTCCTTCAGCTTTCAGTAGCTCTCTGCTGCCTTATTAGTTTATCACAGATTTAACACTACATCTGGGCTGAATCTGTATCATAAAACGCGAGTAGATTATTCTCAAACCTGTGCCTGTCACAGGGAAGCCTTCAGTAAATATTGTTTGACTCAATAAAGGTATAAATAAATACATGTTTTAATTGTTTGAAATATATGAAATGTGTCTAAAAATATGAGTTATCTCAAAGTCAATGCTAAACATAAAATTGATTCTGAAGAAAACTCTTCGAGGCATACAACCATATGGATTGATTTTTTTTAAAAACTAGTCACTGAAAACCACTTTCAACTGATTTTATTTTCCTTATTTCAAAAGATGAATGTAGTTTTGTACTGTTGTTGCTTCAGGTTCTTCTGTTTCATAAAACAGAAGTGTGTTCTGTGTTACTGAATGTACGACTTGATCCCTCATCTCAGCCGGCAAACCCTCTCTAAATGTAAAATCATTCTGGTCACACTGTGATCCCTTAAGATTAATTTTGTCACAAGTGTGCTTCTTAACAGACATTGCAAAATTACCTTGAAAAGTATCACTCTCTTGAAAATTCCAGATGCACCAGAATTAGAACTTTGGGTCACTAAGATTACCAGGGAGCATCTCCCCGAAAAAACTTAGAGAGGTGCAGGGACTGCTCTGACTTCAAAGTTGAAGAGTCAGACTTGCATTCAGTTCGGAAGTCTCTGGAGCCCTTTTCGTTTCCCTTACAGATACATTTGATTTGTTCCCCAGGATGTCTTGAGAGTTCATATGTGCCTTGTCATTTCATATCCTTCAAACACCTATACATTGGGAGGCTGTAGCCACAGACAAATTTAATTATCCTAGGGAGAAACCATTGTGACTTTATGATTGACAGTTGCTTGGCTGAGCTGTAAGGATCCCTGGACGCATTAGTTAAAAAAACCAAAAGAGCGTTTCTATTCACCCTATCACAATCTTTGTACTTTGAGAGTGTTAGTGTCATGGGAAGTTTACTGAATATTATGGAACAATTACTAACTTGACTCCCAATTCAGCAACTGGAGAAATACCAACCTGCTGCTGTTTGAGTTTTACTCTATAGAAAAATTAAATGTTTTTGAGAGATTTATTTGGTAAAGGGGGTATCTGAATAGTCTTACTGAAAGTCATTATACCCCTAGGGAAAACCTAGTTACAGTTCGTCAAGTGCAATGTAGATACTATATACTTGATGCTGACCCATAATATGCCATGATTTGCCTAGAAGTCACTGAACAGTAAGAGTATGATTAAAGAAATTTCCTGTAGAGATGAAAAGATGTATCAGACATGCTCCTTGTCTCTGTAGAACTCTTCAGAGGGGAAAGACTGGGCAAAATCTGCCAGGAGAATATAGGCATTTAACCAAGCCCAGGTAAGTGTGTACCTTACCCTATTGACATCTATATAACACCAGGATTAAACTAGAAATATAATCAGGTGCTTTTTCCTGAAAATAAGGAACTCATTTGGTTCCATGTTGAGTAACATTTAATTCTTTAAGTAATATACCATTTATTTTATCTAATTTTTTCCTCTGTGTTTTTATTTTTCTTTTCTTTTTAGATTAATTATTTGGGGTATAGTTACTTTGCAATGTTGTATTAATTTCTGCTGTGCAGTGAAGTGAGTCAGCTATATGTATACATGCTGCTGCTGCTGCTAAGTCACTTCAGTTGTGTCCAACTCTCTGCAGCCCTATGGTAGCCCGCCAGGTTCCTCTGTCAATGGGATTCTCCAGGCAAGTGTATTGGAGTAGGTTGCCATGCCCTCCTCCAGGGGATCTTCCCAACGCAGGGATCAAATCAGGGTCTCCTGCATTTCAAGCAGATTCTTTACCACTGACCCTCCAGGGAAACCCGTGTGTATCCCATATATCCCCTCTTTTTTGGATTTCCTTTCCATTTAGGTCACCACAGAGCACTGAGGTCCCTGTGCTATACAGTAGGTTCTCGTTAGTTCCCTCTTTTATACATAGTAGTGTTTTTATCTCAGTTCCAATCTCCCAATTTATCCCACCCATCTTCTCCCTCCCGGTGTCAGTATATGTATTCTGTATTTCTGTGTCTCAGTTTCTGCTTTGTAAGTAAGTTTGCATCATGCTTCTAAATTCTACATGTAAGCAATATTATATGATATTTATCTTTCTCTTTCTGACTTACTTCACTCTGTGTGACAGTCTCTAGGTCCATTCACATCTCCTCAAATTGCAGTTTTTTCATTTTCATGGCTGTGTAGTATTCCACTGTAGATACGTACCACATCTTCTTTACCCATTCATCTGTTGATGGACATGTAGGTTGCTTCTATGTCCTGGCTCTTGTAAATAATGCTTTTATGAACATTGGGGTGCACGTATCTTTTTGAATTATAATTTTCTTCAGGTATATGTCCAGGAATGGGATTTCTGGGTCATATGGTAGTTCTTCCTCTGTGTCTTAAAATATTCAACAGTTTAGTAGCATCCCAACAGGGGATCACATAAAGCCAATAAAATGAGGCATTTTTAAGTAAAAACATTTTATAATGCAATGTTTGAAATTCTGTTTCAAAAGTTTCATTAACGTCTAATGAACCAAAGACATGGTTCATTGATTTTTTTTTTCCCAGAAGATCCTTTTATTAAAACTGGGTGACATTAATAAGGGGGCAGTAAAAAAAAATTTTTTTTGGCCCATGGAAAAAGCATAATAATTCAGTTAATAAAAAGTTATCTTCAACAGCAACACTGTAGGAGTGCTGAGCTTTCTTTTCATGGTTCCAGCCCCAGGGACAGAGGTTGTCCAGTGTCACTGTGGGGAGAACCTTTCAAGGAGCGGGCGGGGATAATGGCAGGAAGGAGAAGATGGGGAGAGAGTCCTGCTGTCCCCAGTATAGAACAGGGAGGGATACAGGGCTGGGGGTTGTGCTTGCAGGAGCCTGAGGAGGGGGTGCGGAAGCAGGGGCTTTGTCAGTTCTGCAGGTTTACAGCCCATGCCAAACGGAATCCCCCCTCTGTGCCCAGCTGGCTCTCACCTTGCTTTGTTGAGTCTGTGAGCCTGGGATATGCTAACTCAGGCAGGGGTGATACAACCTGGAAGAATCTGAGGCTCTCCTGGAAAGATGTGAAAGCACTTCAGTTCCAAGGGGCCAAGATCACAACAAGGTCCCGCTGCTACCTTGGGTCTGAACTTTGAGGGCAATGTTCCACATAAAGACATTTCTTTTGGAAACTATTTGACTATAATTGGGGCTTCCCTGGTGGCTCAGACAGTAAAGAATCTGCCTATAATGCAGGGGACCAGGTTCAATCCCTGGGTCGGAAGATCCCCTGGAGAAGGGAATGGCTACCCACTCCAGTATTCTTTCCTGGAGAATTCCATGGACAGAGGAGCCTGGTAGGCTACAGTCCATGAGATCACAAAGAGTTGGACTTAACTGAGAGACTAACACTTCACTTCATGACTATAACAGTAGTAGGTTGAAGTTAAAAAGTGACTCTAAAAAAGCAAGTGACCTTAAGAGACTGGAAATACCGTGTTAATATTGCTACTGTTGTTTCACTAAGCCGTGTTCGACTCTTTGGGACCACCATGGACTGTAGCATGCCAAGCTTCCCTGTCTTTCACTGTCTCTCAAAGTTTGTAACTAACACACACATAGCAGGAACATTGTTATTATAACTCAGATTTTAAAAGTAATGACTACCCAGGATGGCATATGTAGCAAATAACTAGGTGAAGTTCCTGCCCAAGGAATTTCTACTATATCTCTCGTCTTTCAATTCTGATCAGCAGTGCAGATGTTCATTGTTAATACCTAGTTCAGTGAGAAAATTCACAGATGTGATTTCTTGTCTGATCACTAGATGGCATCCTGCTCCCCCATAGAGGTAAGCTGCTCGGGAATTTCCAAGTGCAGTTCACAGAGAAGCCTAGAAGAGATGAGACTGTTGTATACTTCCCATAGGGTTTTAATTTATTAAAATCATCAAAGCAACAGGTAGCATGTGTTACTTTGTATTCCAAAAGTGGGGTAATGATTGGGTTTGTAAACAGTATCAAGGAAACAATCACTACTTGGGAAGAACATAAAGTATGCCTTTATGAGGTAATTCAGAAGGAGGTCTGCTTTACTTTCCAAAAACTCATCAGAAACAAGGAAACATCTTGTTCTTGCTTGGGAAACTGGATCCTAGTCAGTGAGCCTTGTATTAAAGAATAGAAATACTGGAAAATATTGTAAAGTGTACATAGTCATTTTCTGCAAATCAACTAAAAGAGAGATTGCCTTCTGCACAGTCATAGGCAAACAGTCATGGGCTATTTACTGTCTCATCCCCAAAGGCCTTGCCAGACCCCTCAGAGCACGGCGATGTATCTAAAGTGTCCATGTCACCTTCCTGAGCAAAGATGTATACTTGTTAAAATGGAGTAGAAGACGTCTCTGTAAGAAGTACTATTCATATCTGTAAAATTGTAGACTTTTAGAAAATTGAGTAAAAAGGATTCAGAGGAAATCATTTTAATGCCCTTATTTTAGAGAAAATTTGGCTGTAGCCATTTCATGTATTTCAGATATCAGTGAACCAAATTACAGTATGTTTGTGATACATTTTCATGTTATGATTTCTAAACTATCTGTCAATAAATATATAGTCTCAATGGTATAGTTTGGAAAGGTGAGTAGTTCTAGCTCAGAATATTAAAAATCCTTTGCTTTCTCTTTTGGCACATGAAAAAATAACTATTCTGTAGAACTTTAGATCTAGAAGGATTTTTTTTTTACAGTTTTTAAACATCACATGTGACCCTTTCATTTACATCCTAGAGAAATTAAGTTGTGATGCATCCTGGAATTCTTTGTATTACATCCTGTTGAACAGTTCCCTTTGTGGTTTAAAGACAAAAAAATCTGCAGTAATAACATTTAAAATAGATTATGCAGAAAGATTTACTGATTTCATACAGTGTTTTTCAAGGTGGTTATTTTAATTTGGTGTTGGTATTTTAAGCACATATGCAAAAAAAAATTATATATTTGGCTATATTATTGTAATGTAGCTAACTACTCAGAAATTTGAAGGGAGTAATATTGTGTTATTATCAAGTTTCAGAGCTGGATTTTTCTTCTTTGGTTCATTGACTGCGTTGAATCTTTGTGTTGTGGGTGGTGTAAACATTTCCTTTTCATTCTTTCTTTTAGGAGTGGCTCTGGGGAATCATTAGGTAAATGCTTGTTGGTTTTCCATAATAATTATCTTTGAGCCTTAATGGTTTCTGGTTTTGGCCCCTCTTCATTTTCTCCAACTTTAGGCAGGAGTTCAGAATGGCTTCCAGTTGGGAAAAGAATTCTCAACCCAGCTTACCATCTAGTCTCTGTGTGGTCTTGGCAAATGTTTCAGGCCTGGCCAGGCATGATGTTGTTGGCAGAAGTGAGGCTGTGTCTCCACTTGGGCTCCAGCTTTGCCTTTTGGCCTGCAGACTTTCAAGATTTAGGGAGAGTTTATGAATATGTGAAACATTTTCTCTCCAAGAGTGTCCTAGAGAAGTATGGAACTCGGCAATGTTTTAAAGATCCCAAGTTTATGAGTTCTATACCTCTATGCAAGTTTTCTTAGAATTAAAAATTTTAACTAAAATGGAAAGTATCTGGGGGCAAGGAATTCCAGCACTTGCTGAATATTCCATGGGTAATGCTTTTAATGTGAAAGATTAATTTTTTTAACAGCAGAACAATAAACCAGTATTTGATTTCTCTTTATTGTTTGGAAAGATACATAATTATCATGGTTGTTGTCTTTGTTAACCCCTATATTCCATTTTATATTTTCATCACCTACCATTCATCTTTCTAGCCAAACAGGAGCTATCCTTTTGTGAGGTAGAGGAGTTATTGCTTTTTCACATGGTGATCTGTCTGCCTGATTTCTGTTTGGATCTTTGATAATTTTTTCCTTTGCTCCTCCAGCTCAGAGGAGAGTGGTCAAGGCCGTGCTGTTAGCTTTAACCAGGGTGAGAACCTGACTTCAATTTGTACATTGCCTCTTAGATTGGTCATTCTACAAGGTAATTATCAACTAAGACAGGATCACTGATCATACTTAACTCTGCTACAGTTGCCCAGGCTAATAGCCAGACTTTATACTTCATCTCTGCCCTATCTTCAGAAACACTTTGCACATGGAAATGTATGTTGAAACTGTGTGGGTATATGTTGGGTGTCTGTACTTTAAAATTCTCCTTGGAATAGTGACTAAGAGAGCTATGCTGATCATTGCAGTGATTGACTCAAAAATATTAACACCTGATATAGAAAGGTTTTACCCTCTGTTTTCTTTATTGCCTCTCTTCACAATTCCAGAATTAGTATATGCTTATCACATGCATGGAGAAGGCAATGGCACCCCACTCCAGTACTCTTGCCTGGCAAATCCCATGGACGGAGGAGCCTGGTAGGCTGCAGTCCACAGGGTCGCTAGGAGTCAGACATGACTGAGCAACTTCACTTTCACTTTTCACTTTCATGCATTGGAGAAGGAAATGGCAACCTACTCCAGCTTCTTGTCTGGAGAATCCCAGGGACGGTGGAGCCTGGTTGGCTGTGGTCTCTGGGGTCGCACAGAGTCGGACACGACTGAAGTTACTTAGCAGCATCACATACATTAAAATAATGGAATCCTGTAGTAACAACAAAAACAATAATAATAGCTGACCCTAGGTATTGATATGCCAAGTACTCTCTAAATATTTTGTGTACATTAGCCTAAATGATTTTCACAGAAACTCAAGTTAAATACATGATTGTTATTTCCAATTTTTCAGTGAGAAAATGGAGAAGCAGATAGTCTGATCTGTATTCTTTACCATAATGCTGTACTATTTTCCATCAACTTGCCACTGCCTTTTCTGCATTTGTTGATTGGAGTGCAGTGCTGTAGAACTGACAGAGTGGGGCACAGATTAATTTTGCATAATGTGAGAGCTGAACTCGAGGAACACTTAGGGAATGGACAGTATGCAGGGTTGTGGATCTATTTCTTTAAAATTAAGGATTTGAGCTAGATGAGTCCCAGAATACTGTGTCTTAAATGTGGCACTGACTGGTAAAATACAGATACAGACTTAAAATTATTTAATGTTTTCACATTATTTCACATAACTAAAAGGATGAAAATGGATTAAAAAAAATATTCTGAGACTGTGAGAAGGGTCTGTAACTTGTGAAAACATTTTTACACAGGAAAAACAGAGAATTCTTATGGTCCATGTTATGACTTCAAAATATGGAATGAAGACTGTGGCCTTAGAAATTTTCCATGAACTAGTCTAAATGCTGAAAGGCAGTGTCCTAATCCAGGGTTCTCAGCAAGCCCCCTGCCTCCTATAGTGCCTAGGGTGTCGCAGCAACCGTGCAGAAAGAGTTGAAACTTAACCATTCTGTGGAGTACGTTAGTATGAAACCAGCTTTTTGAGGGATAGTTGGGTGGCTTCAGCGTGAGTAAAAGAGCAATTCATCAATCAGCATTTATGTAAATATTTATTTTAAATTAGGCATTTATATTGGATATTTCAATAGCTGCTGCTGCTGCTGCATCAGTTCAGTCGTGTCCGACTTTGTGCGACCTCATAGATGGCAGCCCACCAGGCTCCCCCATCCCTGGGATTCTCCAGGCAAGAACACTGGAGTGGGTTGCCATTTCCTTCTCCAATGCATGAAAGTGAAAAGTGAAAGGGAAGTCGCTCAGTCGTGTCCGACTCTTCGAGACCCCATGGACTGACTGCAGCCTACCAGGCTCCTCCATCCACGGGATATTCCAGGCAAGAGTACTGGAGTGGATTGCCATTGTCTTCTCCGATTTAAATAGCTGCTGCTGCTGCTAAGTCGCTTCAGTCGTGTCCGACTCTGGGCGACCCCATAGACGGCAGCCCACCAGGCTCCCCCGTCCCTGGGATTCTTCAGCCAAGAACACTGGAGTGGGTTGCCATTTCCTTCTCCAATGCATGAAAGTGAAAAGTGAAAGTGAAGTCACTCAGTTGTGTCCGACCCTCAGCGACCCCATGGACTGTAGCCTTCCAGGCTCCTCCGTCCATGGGATTTTCCAGGCAAGAGTACTGGAGTGGGGTATTTAAATAGCTATTTACATTCAAATAAAGGGAATTATTCATATGATCATAATATTGCAATTGTGTCTTTCTTTCATACCCTAACTAATTATATCCAGCAGTTTCTGGTTCTATTTTGTCTTCTCAATTAGCATCTACATTCCCAAAGAGTCAATGACCCTCAGTAGCCTATTTTTAAGTAGCTGAATTAATTCTTAGAGAGATATCAGCATTGGCCATAAAAGTGATAAACGTAAGTAGAATCCCAGAAGGATGTCTTACAAGCATACTGTGACTATATAGCATTAAAGAGGTTGTTGATAACTCTTTCTATTACACATAGCCTATTCACCTTTACTTCTGCTTTTACATATTCATTGTATTTAAAATTTTCATTAATTTCAAGTGTTTGCTCAATACCAGTTTTAAAATGCCAAAGAGATTTAAACTGCTATAGTCAATCACATGTAGTCTAAAGGATATACTTATTCTCAACCCTTTAAGGTTTAAGGATGGGTAGGATTTCTACAGAAGTAAGGACAGCATAATTACAGACAGTGTAGAGAACACTGGACAAAGGCCAGAAACAGGCAATTTGGGGCAAGAGCCAGTGGCCAGTGAGCTCAAGTACGGGATGAAAAGGGTTAGCAGGCGGATGCCGACGGAATGCAGTTGGAAAATCCATCTGAAGTGGTTTTATGGGAGCATAGTCCGGGTGTGTGGTCTAAGAAACCATAAGCCTGGTGGACTCGACTGGCTAAGAGGTAATGTGTCTTTAAGCTGAGGACAGTTGAAAGACTCAAGGGCAGATAGTAGAGGTGTTTCAAAGATATTATAACATATTTCGGAAATTAACATGGTCATTAAGAAAGAGTGAGACGCCCAAGGTGATTCTAGGGCTCAGGTCTGAATAACTGGGAGAGTAAGGAGGCAGGAATAGAAGTAGGGAAAGCAGGAGAAGATCAAGACTTGAGAGATGATGAGGCTGGGAGAGATTTGTTGAATTTGAGTTTTAGCAGGTGATGCAGGTAAGTTATTCCTGACTTAAAAGTGAGGTCAGGGTAGAGGTATGAATTAAGAAGACAGTTGTATTATTGGGCTATTTGAAGCCATGGAAGTGGTTGAGAGAAACTTTAGAAAGGAAAGAGAAGAAGGCTTAAGGTTAAATCTTCAAAAATGGGGCAGGAAGTAGATGCAGAGCTAGTGAACAGAGATGAACCTGAGTAGATAAAGCAGTAGGAGGAGAACCAGAATTGTTTGATGTCCTGGAAACTCTTATCAGAATTTCATAAAGGGGGATAAGCAGTAGTTATCCAGCCTTTAAAGTCAGCCTGATTAATAAATTATGGCACTGTTTTGAATCTCATGAGAGAAGAGGGATGATTTTAGTGATTCCCATCTTCTCCAACACTTTTCTTTTAATTAGACACACACAGATGGGGACTTGCTGTCAAATCACATTCAGTGCTATAACTCTTCTAAATGTAGCAGGCACCAGTGGTTGCCTCTCTGCTATCTATTTTGTCTCTTCTTTTGCCAAAGATATTAAATCCTCAGATGCCACTCTTCTCAGGGAAGGCAGTCTTATCTCCCGGTGAGGGGTACATTGAATAATCTACATTAATCAGAATCGTCTCTTGTTCCCCAAAAGTGGTTGTTTTAGTAATGGACAAGTGACACAGTTCTGGAGCGTTAGGTATGAAGTAAGTTTGCTGGAGGGCTTTTTAACTACAGATGCTCGCTGCAAGCATTTACTCTGTGATTTGCCATGTCTGCAGATGACCTTAGTGCTGTGGTAGTCATCTTGTGGCCACTAGAGGAATCCTGGCACATGGAGGATGTGGAGCAGAAACATGGAAAGGATGAGCCCAGGATATTACCATCATACCACGTAACCAAACCTGTAGTCACTGGTCTCTAAACTTTTTGCTGGCTGAAATGTGATATTTCGTCATTTTTAAAGCCAGCAGAGTCATAGTTTTCTATTATTTGAAGCCAAGAGCATGCCAACTGATATAAAATGTAAGGTTCTCATCTTTAGCTGTATTCTTGTCACATGAAATTGCCAAAGCCTCCTGGTAAAGAAGCCCCCAGAGGAAGGTTTGATGAAAGAAATATTTTCTTCTGAACCATAGCAGAAAGTTTTGGCAGGGAAGCTGAACAAGCCTAGTGAAGTTTCTCAGGCTAACTGGCAATGTATGTGTTCTGCTAAACGGCTGACAGTTAATAAATCAAACTTTTGAATTGGACCCGAAGTTGTATTGGAATGTAATATTCACTCAGATTGTGCATTTCATGGAGTTACCCTGCTTTTGCTTTTTATTTTGGCATTTTCTCAGCCGTAGTCTGAACCAAACATGTTGTTCATTGTACAGTATCTAGGTCCTACCTTATACATTCTTAATATACACAGTGAAACAGAGTCTCTATCATCTGGAAGAAGGTACCATGGTCCATCTTGCAGAAAAGAGCTCAGATATCAACAACAGCATCAACAAAACACAGATTTCACTTTGACACCAATAACATCTGTCATACCCCTAACATAGACTAATTATAGGCTATCACTTTCATTCTTCTTAGAATCCAAGAATTAGGAGGGTTGAGGGGACAAATTCTCAATGGATTGTGAACTCTATCATTGCTAGGACTTTTTACAATTCAGTTGTTTACTTTTATAAAAAATCTACCATCCAAGAGTGCTTTTTGGTAACAATCATGCTCTGCATTCCTATGAATAAAAGGCACAGTAACTGCATAAAAAGACAGTGTGTGAGCTATTTGGTTCCTCCTTGGATACTTTTTAAAAATCTGTTTTGTCAGAGACCCTTTATTGCACATTGAAAAAAATCCAAAAGATTGGAATTATGTTTAATAAATTGTAAGTAACTGTATAGGATTCCTTTTTTTTTTTATTTCTAAAAGGAAGTTTTTGGAGATTTTTGTTGTTGTTACTGTTATTTTTTGGAAAAGGCCCATTAAAGAATCCAGCAAATATTAAGAGAATTAGTCTTTTTGGCATTTATAGTAAGTTAGGTCATTTCAGATGATCTTCACATTAAATACAATCATCTAATATGCTGCAATAATTGTGTGCTTCTGTACCTAGGCAATATATCAAACTATCCAATCATAAGACTTTGCTAGAGGGTCTAAGGAGGAATTCTTTTGAATGTAATGTTATTCGTGTCTTTTTTCTTGGTTGTATAAATTTCTTTTGGGTAGGAATTTTATGTTGAGGAAAGTAAGAAATTCAGTGACCTGAGGCAGAAGAAGTATATTGACAAGAGAGTATGATAATTATCCCATCAACTTGGAGTTCTGTTTAGAATGTCTGCACCAGTAACAGTGCTTGGAGCACCGTGAAGTACACTAGCATAGTGTGGAGAAGCCTGTCCCTTAGCATCGACCATAAGGTCATCGTTACTTTGTTTGCCAGAATGCCTGGAGGGAGCTCAAGTTACAGACTGACATTTCTCCTGTGGAATATTTACTCCCATCACTCTAGGAAGACTCTGGGAAAACCAGCAGTTGATATTCCTTTGATGACATTTCAACTCTATTTGTATGGTGTATTAGATCCAATTTGAGGGGGAAGAGAAGCAAGAGATCATGATAATGAAAAGAAGAGTTACCTTATATTGGTGATTAGGTGCATGACTACACAATCATGTGTTTCCTTAGGCATTAGTAACTAGTATTGGGTATCATTTCGAGATGAGATGGCATTCCAAAAATTTATGTCCACAGGAAATTGACAGTATCTAAGGATAATGGTAATGAGAATATGTTCATTTTAGTCTGATGCATATAACTTTGTTTGCCATTAAAAAAAATTGTTTATCTGAAATACAGAGTTAGCTGTAACAAAGAATAAAATGTTATTGGCATCTGAACTTTCATCAACTCTACCCATTTCTTGTCAACATTATGACTATTCCTAAAATACATCAGAATGAAGGAAATGCTTTTAAATATAGGGAAACCTTGGTTCCTTTGGCTTAAATTTTTAAATAAAGCATAAATCTTCATTTATAGATACCATTTATATTTTACATGTTTTTAAATGCCCTTAAATATTGATTTTTCCATATTGGGTACCAAACCCTGCACGCCAAGCTCCAATATAGAAAAATGGATAAAACTGAACCATTACGGTTGAGTTAGGGCAGGGATGAGTATGGAGTTCACCATCATTTTCCTTTCATCTTTTCCCTCTCTACCACGGTTTCTCTCAAACGTTTTACCAAAAGATCTTTGTTTCTAATTCCCAAGTCCATATCATCAATTTTATAAGTTTCTCCCTGAGTCTGAGCACCATCAAATGATATAACATGTACCCTAGACTCACCTTCCTTTTCCCCTCCTCTCTTTACATTTAGTCAGTTATTGCCATTTTTATCACATAAATGTGGATAGATCTCCCTCCTCTTCTCTGTTCCTTATGTCTTGGTTCAGGACACCATCCTTTTTCTTATTTATCAGACCCCTCACTGATTTTATGCTTCTGATTCATTTATACTAGTTTTTAAACATCTTGATCTGGTATGTCTTAAGAAAAGGGGAATAAAAGACTGAACGTGAACTCCTAGTAGGTTTTCCTAGGTAGATATAAATTTATATTATTTATGTGTACTAACATTACTTTGCCAACAAAGGTCTGTCTAGTCAAGGCTATGGTTTTTCCAGTGGTCATGTATGGATGTGAGAGTTGGACTGTGAAGAAAGCTGACTGCCGAAGAATTGATGCTTTTGAACTGTGGTGTTGGAGAAGATTCTTGAGGGTCCCTTGGACTGCAAGGAGATCCAATCAGTCCATTCTAAAGGAGATGAGTCCTTGCTGTTCTTTGGAAGGACTGATGCTAAAGCTGAAACTCTAGTACTTTGGCCACCTCATGCGAAGAGTTGACTCATTGGAAAAGACTCTGATGCTGGGAGGGATTGGGGGCAGGAGGAGAAGGGGACGACCGAGGATGAGATGGCTGGATGGCCTCACCAACTCGATTGACATGAGTCTGAGTGAACTCCGGGAGTTGGTGATGGACAGGGAGGCCTGGCGTGCTGCAATTCATGGGGTCACAAAGAGTTGGACATGACTGAGTGACTGAACTGAACTGAACTGAGTATGAAAAGTTAAAAAAAAAAACTAAAGCAAAAGTAAATAGGGTTTCCATGTGTGCACAGAGACACAGTCTTATATTTTTTCTCATACCCTGTGGATGGCTTGACTACCCTCTAGCGTGTGCATACCCATCTTTGGAGACTATAGCTCTATGCCAGACAGGGATATCTTTCTAAAATGAAACTACATACTTAAAGTCCTTCAATAGATCTCAATGAATAGTAGATAAAATCAGAATTCTTAAATGCAAAAGATGATGCTATTCATGAACTGTTAACTTCTTCTCAAATTTAAAACAAAATAATACCAATAAAAACTCTTATTAAACAATTTATACTTGCCAAAATATTAAATGATTTGAATCTGTCAAAATAGATATGTTAATACATAGCTCCTTGGACAGGCACAGATTTAGTTGTGCTGTAGGTTTGACTGGGTCAAAATAAGAGTCAAGATATGTGGCATGAAATAACTGTTGACTGTCACAAAAATGTTAATAAATGAAGGTTATTAAATTTTGTAGGGTATTAGAGGGTAAAATGCATATGTTGGATTCTATAACATAAATGTATACATACACATTTTTGTATATCATATACATAAATGTCTATCACTTTGAGAATTTATTGAATGAACAAGAAATAAAACCACATGTTGGTATTAGCATCAGAATTTTCATTGACTCTACAATTTTTTGTCAGTATTACGATTGTTTCTAAAGTATATCAGAATGAAGGAAATGCTTTAAAAAGCAGGCAACCACTGATTCAGTTCAGTTCAGTTCAGTCTCTCAGTTGTGTCCGACTCTTTGCGACCCCATGAATTGCAGCCAGGCCTCCCTGTCCATCACCATCTCCCGGAGTTCACTCAGAATCATGTCCATCGAGTCGGTGAGGCCGTCCAGCCGTCTCATCCTCGGTCGTCCCCTTCTCCTTCTGCCCTCAGTCCCTCCCAGCATCAGAGTCTTTTCCAGTGAGTCAACTCCTCGCATGAGGTGGCCAAATTACTGGAGCTTCAGCTTTAGCATCATTCCTTCCAAAGAAATCCCAGGGTTGATCGCCTTCAGAATGGACTGGTTGGATCTCCTTGCAGTCCAAGGGACCCTCAAGAGTCTTCTCCAACACCACAGTTCAAACGCATCAATTCTTTGGTGCTCAGCCTTCTTCACAGTCCAACTCTCACATCCATACATGACCACAGGAAAAACCATAGCCTTGACTAGACGGACCTTAGTCAGCAAAGTAATATCTCTGCTTTTGAATATACTATCTAGGTTGGTCATAACTTTTCTTCCAAGGAGTAAGCATCTTTTAATTTCATGGCTGCAGTCACCATCTGCAGTGATTTTGGAGCCCCCAAAAATAAAGTCTGACGCTGTTTCCACTGTTTCCCCATCTATTTCCCATGAAGTGATGGGACCAGATGCCATGATCTTCGTTTTCTGAATGTTGAGCTTTAAGCCAACTTTTTCACTCTCCTCTTTCACTTTCATCAAGAGGCTTTTTAGCTCCTCTTCACTTTCTGCCATAAGAGTGGTGTCATCTGCATATCTGAGGTTATTGATATTTCTCCCGGCAATCTTGATTCCAGCTTGTGTTTCTTCCAGTCCAGCGTTTCTCATGATGTACTCTGCATATAAGTTAAATAAGCAGGGTGACAATATTACTTTGGCTTTAATTTTAAAACAAAGCTCTATGTTTTTTTTTTTTTTAATTGAAGTGTGGTTGATTTCCAGTGTTTCAGATGTACAGCAAAGTGATTCATTTACATATATATCCTTTTTCAGATTCTTTTGTTTTAGGTTATTCTAAAATATTGAATACAGTTCCCTGTGCTTTAGTAGATCCTTGTTGTCTGTTTTATTATAGTAGTGTGTATCTGTTGGTACCCAGTTCCTAATTAACCTCCCACCTTTCCACTTTGGTAACTGTAAGTTTGTTTTCTATGTCTGTGAGTCTATTTCTGTTTTGTAAATATGTTCATTTGTATATATATATATATTTTACAGTTTCACATAGAAGTGATATCATATGATATTTGTCTTTTAACTTGGTGGAAAAAGAGGAGATATTTCCTGTATATGTATTGAGATGAGATGAGCTAAAGAAAAATAGCAGAGCTGAATGTTAGGTTATCTGACTAACCTTTGTCAGGCCTTCTGCCTTGATATGGTTCAAATTTCTGCCATATATTTTGATACTCTCTGTCTCCATAGCAGTTGCCTCGGAGTGTGTTGCCAGAAAGGACACTGAAAATGCAATCAATTTATAAATAGATCCTCCTATTTTATAGATGTCATTATTTAAGAAGTTTTATGAGGTATTATGAGAGATTGAACATATAGTGAAATAGTTTATTTGCTCAGAAAAATATTAATAGTTATAAACATCAAAATATAACCAAGCAAACATCAGACAGATTAAATTATTATTCAATATTTCTTTCATATGGCAAAGAAAAGATTTAAAACTGATTTTCTGTTTGAAAAATGTCAGTGGAAATAAACAAATGGGTAATTTCTAACTCTTATTTTCTATGTAAAGGATGAAGAAATAAATTACTTATTTTAGAAATATTGTTCTGTGATATTGACAAATATCACAGTTTAATATAAACACTGACTCATAATAAATACTATCTTTGAACTTAGTATGTATTAAACTAGGGTTAACATTTTTGCCCTTAAAATTTCATCACTGATGAATCCTAGATGTCTATTTGTACATACATTACCTTATGAATAAAAGGGTTTGTGTGAAATGTTTTAAATATACAATCTGTCTTGAAAAGAAGACAATCAATAATAAATAGCAGAAATAAAAGTTGTCTTTCTAGAATCTGGGAATCTCTCCCTCCCTTCTCTACCTATTTTCCATGGGTTGACATATTAACTATTATACAATTAAAATATTAAACAGTGAGTATCTAACTGTTTAAATTCTTTTCATTGAGGGTGATTTGCCTGATTTCTTAGATGCAATTAAAGGGAGAGGGTAAATGTGGTTTCTTAAAGAGTGCTTTTCTTTCTTTTGATTTTATAAAATTGTTTTAGGAATAGCAAACTCAGTACATTAGTGGTGTTTAGTTCTCATAATTTTCTTTCAGACCTTTTAAAAAGTAAACTCTATGAGTAATGTGATCATATGCCCAGGAAACTGAAATTAAAGCACTCAAACTGTTGTGACAAATAACAGATATTCAGGGTCAGTGCAAATAAGGCTACAGATAATCACTCCATCTGCTCCACTGTTGGCAAAAATGAGGCCCAGATGTTGCAGTATACCTTTTTATTCTCCTGTACCTTGGCCATTGGCACATAAGATTCACAAAGAGAAATATAAATTGCTCAGGCTTTCCCTTGAGATCATATAAAAGAGTTCCTCTCCATCTGAAGTATTTTATTTTCCTGTTGATTCAATAGGTTGGGCCACTAGATCTGTTGGAAGAAAGTGGAGAGAAGGCCCAGATGAAGCCTTCCTCAGGGTACGGTTGGCTGTGTCTATGACCACTGAGCTGTTGTTGCTTTTGTTACCATGCCACTGAGCCAGCCCTAACAGATTCTCCACCCATTGCTCAAAGAAACTTAGATTTAGGGAGAAGCAGCCCACTTATGCTATTCTTCTTTTTTTCTAATATATAATTATATAATGTCTTAAGATTCCAAGCTTGTATTTCTTTGTTATGTTCATGTAGGTGCTGCTGGTCTGCAACTTTGCCCTGTGTCTTTTCATTCTAAGATTCAGGCTGAAGGAACAACCCCTACATGGGGTGTGCTGTCCTCATGGCAGAGGGAAAAGAGCTGGCGGAAGCTCAAGATGCTTCTTAAGAGTTTTTGCTTTGAAACTACATATTGTCACTTCCCCTCACTTTCCACTGACCCGAGAAAGTTTAGACAATGGGGCAAAGCAGTATATCCCCTCCCCACAAAAAGGCCTAGAAATTCACTTGTAAATTTTCTAGAGAAAGGAGTGAATTGTTAAGGGCAATAATGCAACCCACCTTGGTATATAGTGGGCAAAATGCCTATGCCCAAGGCATAGCTTTCTCCTTAGCATCAGTGTTCTTCTGTATCTTTTTTTCTTATCTAAAATGAACTACTCTCAGTTCATCTTAATTTTTACAGCCCTATAAGGAAGGCAAGAGAGATTCAGTAGGTTCAGAAAGAAGTGAGAATATTTCCATATGTGTGATTTATTCTAGACTCTGTCCAGTTTCGGCTTCATTCCTGAATATCTTGTTATGGAAGAGTAATAGATGCATGGTACACTCCTTATGCACAAGTTTATTTACCTAACTTTAGCTTAGAGAATTCAAGCCAATTATTGGCCCCTTGAACATGCAGTAAAGAACAACATCTGCATGTTGTTTATGCAAAAGTCCAGAGTCATACATGTCACTTGCAAGCAGACAGAATGTGGGCTGCATGTGGACTGGATATGTCAACGCCTTGGTCACTTCACCTGTCATTCAGCTTTGTCATATAAATTAACATCCTAATGACAGACCCTCACTGCATTCACTCTTTGCCCTCCATAACTCCGTAACTTGTAGTAGGTAGCGACGTTTCCAAACATCATTAGATAATTTTACCTCTTCAAAGCTCTTTAATTTGAGCAAATTTTATCTGTTTATTTTAACAGATGTTAAACATGTTATTTGTATTCCCAGAAATTTACAAGTTCTAATATGGTCATTAAAACTTAAGTTCATAAAAGTAAAATATGCTCAGATCTTCAAGCAGATCCCTGCAGGAGCTAGGTGGAACAAAAAGGTGACAATATTGCTGTTAATGGCAATGTTGGAAAACTGCTCCTGTGATTACAAGTGTATCAGTGAAACCATCCATTCTCCTGTGTCTTGTTAGTACAAGCCATAGGCTAGACTGGCCAGTAGGGGTTACTCTATGCATTATGATCTCAGAGTGGTGAATTAGAACTTGAAGACATAATGGCAGTATCATTTAAAATAGCTACCATCCTGGTGAATTTAGTTATAAGATTCAGAATTTGTGATAACTTGCTTTGATTACTATTTCAACAGCTTTTATACCATTCATATGCCTTTGAGGCGTGTTTCAATAATTCATTCAGCCTTATTGATTGTCAGTCCTACATTAAACAAAATCCAGAGGTCAAAATTTTAAAGTAGCTCTATAATTCCATTTTAGCATCTTGTTTTCCTAGGTAGTATTCTCTATCCCTGAGGTTTGGAGTCTAGATATCCTAGAACACAAAGCAGTCACAATGCTGATTTTTAAAAAGGCAAATGTACAATCCCTTTTAGTGACTCTAGAATAGCACCTGCTCTCTGAGCAAGTGGCTCTTCAATTTTAGAAAATAAATTACTTTTGAAATTTATAGAGGAGATTGGAGAGAAAAATTAGCACAATATAATTCTTGGAGTCATTTGTCCTTGAGGGAGAGAAGATAAATGAAAGTCAGTAGCTTTAAATACAATTTCTACAAAAACTAAAGAAAAATTGAAAAGGATGAGTTTTTTGTCTGAAGCCCAAATTGGTATGAATGAGTTCTGCTTGCCAAATGTTGGACAGGAAGACTTCATTAGAATAAAATAATATTACCTCTAAGATAAACAAAGAAATATTAACATGTATTATCAAAGGGTTGAAATGTAAACATTACTAATTTTATGTTTTTTTTAAAAATTTATTGGTATTTTATTGACATAATTCAATGATTCTTTTAAAAAATCAAAGTTTTCACAAGACACTTGCAAAAGAATGGGAGTCCTCGCACTCTCTATGTCTTGATGCGTATGAAACCCACGGATGCACAGCACGGTTCAGACCATGCCCTGCACACTGAAGCAGAAGTCTGCCCCTTTGATGGGTAAGAAAGGAGGCATTATAATAAATGGCTTATTCCAAATATGGTTAAAATTCTTCAGGCAGTTCTGCATCACTGTTAGATAGTGTAGAAGAACATCATGTCACAGAAAGGGCACAGCTACAACAAAGTACTAAATAGAAACAGTATTTTTGAATAGACCATCCTTACCTGTTAAGACTTAATCTCTTCTCTCATAGCATTATTACTGGGAAGACCCAGAGGCTACACTTTGAAAAGAAAAGCATTTCTCAGTTGTGGATTTAGTTTTCATCATAGTTTGCCCTACTCAGTTTGTTGTTAGAAGAAACCAAAATGCAATTACATTCTTCTGTACTAACACTGTTCCTAACTATGTATATTTAAAAGATTTTTCTGCCTGGCTTCTTCTTACTTCTTGTGTAATGGAATCATTTTAGGGCTTTATTTCCCTTCTGTTCAAAGTTCTCTTTTAGTTCTTGGAAAGAAAGGTTTGCCATATTTGCCTTATGTTTGCCAGTGGGGAACCAGTAAGTGTGGTCACCTCCCTAAGTGATTCACTCTAAGCAGTTTCTCCCACCACACGTGTGTTTGAAATTTGCGAAAATTTTTATTTACTGACTAAAACACATACCTTCCTAGCTTAGAGATCTCTTGAATTTGTAGCTTTGTATTGAAGAGTGAAAGCTTGGCCTTAAAATATTTAAGTTGCATCAAAATTGTCTAAAGAAAGTATGAAGATATTTTTCAAACCATGCAGTAACAGAAAATCTTTGGCACTATCATTTATAGTTATGAATTTCTGGAGTCATTCAGACAACATAAGACACCAAATGGCCTATTTGTGAAACTAGCTGTCCAGCTTGTAAGTAGGTGGTACAGAGTCCATTTCAAAGTTTGGGGTTTGAATTCAACAGACATGAGGATCTCGGCACCCAGGACTAACACTTGCTTTAGTAAGTAATATTTTAATAAGCTTCAGGTTTTCCTTCCTTTCTTTAGGTACAGCAATGATAGGGCTTCCCTGGTGGCTCAGTGGTAAAGAATATGACTCCAAGGCAGGAGACGTGAGTTCAGTCCCTGGGTTGGAAAGAGCCCTTGGAGAAGAAAATGGCAACCCACTCCAGTATTCTTGCCTGGAAAATCCCATGGACAGAGGAGCCTGGAGGGGGCTGGAGTCTATGGGGTCACAAGGAGTGAGACATGACTCAGCGACTAAACAAAAACAATAGTAATGATAACTCTCATATAATTTTTTAAGAATTAAATGAACTTATATATTTAAAAATTATCACTCTACCAGGCATAGAGTAAACACATACTGGTTTTTTAAATTTTATTTTTCATAAGTGTCATTTGTAATTATTCTTTTTATATGTTGACTCTAATTCAACAAACCAGGAGGAACCTTAGCATCCTCTTTCCCACCCATCAAAGGGCCAGCCTTTTGCTCCAGTGTGCTTGGCATGCTCTGAACCACCATGTGCATCCTTTTATTCCATATGGACCAAAACATGGGCAGTTAGAAGACTCACTCTCTTGCAAAGAACAAAATTTCCCAGAAACCTACTTATAAGGATGCCTAGGGAGTTTAAAGCCAATATGTATTTTATGTAATAAATTCAAATGTTTCCATATTTGTTATGGTAAGGGCTATATTAATTTCTAAAGCAGGGTAACATAAAATACTGAATAAATTCAGACTTCATGATATTAAACAGTGATTATACATTAAAAGTATAATTCAGAAAAAGCCTTATTATAATATATAAAGTATATTAGCACTCTTAGGCATGAAAATGATTTGTGCATCCTTGCATTTATTTTATGAATCTACTGCTATGAGCTAATAACCTGTGTGTACCAGCTAAAGAATGCAGATGATTTTACTGAGTAATAGTCTGCATGAATCAAAATACCAATAGATTAGCACATAAAATCTCTGTCCTTGTTAAGTTAAAAATAATTAGATAGCATACATACACATTAAACATGTATGTGTGTATGTATATATGTGATATACATACTGTTAAACTTACAGGAAAAATGCAGAGCTGCTGGTATTTTTTTAGAAAACAAATGATGAGATTTATTTTTCATTAGAAATTTAACCTAAAACTTCTGTTTGTTCAGTGATAGAAATTCATTTTAAAGATTTGGAGAGTATGATACAGGTGCACCCTTAGTTTGTTCATGATAATAATAAGTCCACTCATTGGCAAAATGGAGAAGAAATCACTAGTCATGTATAGAATTGTTTGATTCCTCAGATTTTCAATTTTGCTAGTAATTGTGAAAAATAAATAATTGCACTTTCTGAGACATTCTTCAATTCCATCAATTATAATAGCAAAGAATTGTTATTATTCATGGTAGTTATTCGTAATGTAGCAAGTGGTTATCATATTTCTTATAGAGATACTGCTTCCAGTCTTTCAGTTTTTCTTTTCTAATTTGTTTTTTAAATATCTCAAAAAATTATGCTGTGACTACAATTTGAGTGTATATTAGGCTGATCAAAAAGTTTGTTCGTATGGTGTACTGGAAAAACTTGAACATACTTTTTGGCCAACCCAATATTTTGTGAAAATGAGAATAATTATAATGGTAGCTGCTGCTGCTGCTGCTGCTAAGTCACTTCAGTCGTGTCCGACTCTGTGTGACCCCATAGATGGCGGCCCACCAGGCTCCCCCATCCCTGGGATTCTCCAGGCAAGAACACTGGAGTGGGTTGCCATTTCCTTCTCCAATGCAGGAAAGTGAAAAGTGAAAGGGAAGTCGCTCAGTCGTGTCCGACTCTTCGAGACCCCATGGGCTGCAGCCCACCAGGCTCCTCTGCCCATGGGATTTTCCAGGCAAGAGTACTGGAGTGGGGTGCCATTGCCTTCTCCATAATGGTAGCTGTAGTTGTTATTTAGTCACTAAGTCATGTCAGACTCTTTGCTAAGTTGTGTCCGACTCTGCTAAGTCATGCCCAACTCTTCCATGGACTGTAGTCAGCTAAGCTCCTCTGTCCATGGGATTTCCAGGGTGGCCATTTCCTTCTCCAGGTGATCTTCCCGACCCAGGGATCGAACCCATGTCTCCTGCATAGATTGGTGGATTCCTTACCTCTGAACAACCAGGGACACCCTAATGGTAGCAGTAGATACCATTTATTGAATTCTCACCATGTACTTAGCACTTTATGTGAAGTATTTGCTCTTAGAACTTACAAAAGCTATAGGAAATAGGTTCTGTTATTATCATAATAAAGACACTGAGGTTTAGAAACATCTAGAGTTCTCATAACTGATGATGGTCTTATGGCTAAGGACTTAGAAATGCCAAAATCCTCTCCTATATGCATATGGTAAAGTATATAGTGATAAATTTCACTATAGTGATAGATAAGCCTGTCACTATATGTTTCAACTGTTTGCACCCTACATACAGTTTAGATTTGAGGCAGGGATGCCTACTGTCCTCAGATCCCATCTCCAAATCTTTGGCTCTAATCACTTTCTTGTCAGCCATACATCACGTGGACTTGAGAAGTGCTTTCTAGCAAAGGAGATGGCACACCTTGACTCTAGTTACAGACCAGTCCTGGAGGAAGGAAGGCTAAGAGAGAATGCAACAGGTCCCCTCATCACACTGAGTCCCTTCCCTAGAGAACTTGGCCCAGCGCCTTGTAATCTGATGCTTCAGATTCACAAACTTTTCTTCCCTTGTGTATGTAGGTGTAAGATATAAATGTGTGAAAGATCTGCGTGTGGTATGTGTATATATGAATTTCATGTGCATCAAATTTTTATCTGAGTGTATTATGAGTAGAGAGTGTATGTATAAGTATTGTTCTGTAAAGTTTATGTGTGTGGCTTGTATGTGAGGTGTATGTGTGTGTGTGTGTGTGAATGTGTTCTGTGTGCTTGTGAGGTGAGTGTGTGTATGTGAGGCGTGTATATATATGTCTGTGGTTTGTGTGTATATGTGTGTTGTGTGTGAACTGAGGGTGTAGTTCAATTATTGTGTGTGGTGTGTGGGAGGTGGGGTTATAGAAAGGAAAGGCAAGAGTAGAAACCTGAGGACATAGGGACATAGTTGAGAGCCTACCTTTTACTAGAATAGTTGTAACTGGAAGTGTTCTTGACTTGAACTTTGGAGTCTTGGAGTCAAGTCCTACCCAACTCTGTAACTATCTATTAATATTTGAAAGCAGCTTAACCTGTTTGAATCTTAGTTTTCTCACGTCTAGGAGAAAGGACTTTTAAATGCTATGAAGGTTAAATGAATAATTTTAGGTTGAAGTGACTGATAAACTGGAAAATACTACATGAATATAAGGTATTGCCTATTTTTATTGGTAATGATGTTATTTTCCAACATGTTTTATATTGAATTTCCAGAACAACAATATAACATTCAAGGGGTTATAATAGGAAATATATCACTAGGCATTTTTAAGTTAATTATCTTTGATAATATATGGTATGCTGTATCGAGAAGAAGAAAGACATATGCTGTTATAATTCCATGTCTAGAGAATGTCTGGGATATTAAACACTTGTTGTTGTTCAGTTGCTAAGTCGTGTCTGACTCTTTGTGACCTCATGGACTGCAGCACTCCAGGCCTCCCAGTCCCTCACTGTCTCCTGGAGTTTGCCCAAGTTCATGTCCATTGAATCAGTGATTTTATCCAACCATCTCATTAAACAATTAACAGTGTTAATTCATGGAACAACAAAGGCCATTTTAACTAGGAGCTTTGCTCTAAGGTGTGGGGCAGCAAACTCTACCATAATAGAAGGATTTTGCATTGACTATTTCAGATCTTTATTTTTTAGGTATATGGGAATGGATGAAAATGATATAGAACATAGTCATTTCTCAAGTAGTTAAGCATAAAATGTGATCCAGCAATTCTGCTCCTATGTATATACCCCCAAAGAATTGGAAACCTGTTCTCTCAAAAACTTGTAAAGGAATGTTCATAGCAAAATCATTTATAATAGCATAAAAGTAGAAACTTTCCAAATGTCCAAAAACTGATGAATAGATAAATAAATGTGACAAATCAGTAAAATGAAGTTATTCAGTATTAATACTTGGTGTTTTATGGATGAACCTTAAAAACATGGGAAAGAAGTCAGAATAGTATATTACCTGATCCCATTCATATGAAAGGTTCACAATAGGCAAATCTATAGACACAGGAATATATTATTATTGAAAGGTTGGAGGTGAGGGGCATGAAGGATTGGAGGTAGATGACTAAGGGGTGAGAGATTTCTTTTGGTTGGTAATGAAATGTTCTAAAACTATGTTTGGAGGGAGAGGGTGGGATGATTTGGGAGAATGGCATTGAAACATGTATAATATAATATAAGAAACAAATCACCAGGATACAGGATACAGGATGCTTGGGGCTGGTGCACTGGGATGACCCAGAGGGATGGGATGGGGAGGGATATGGGAGGGGGGTTCAGGATTGGGAACACGTGTGCACCCATGGCGAATTCATGTTGATGTATGGCAAAACCAATACAATAGTGTAAAGTAAAAAAAAATATATATATATATATATAATATGGATAAACAAGGCCCTACAGTATAGCACAGGGAATTGTATTCAATATCTTCTGATAAACCATAATGAAAAAGAATATGAAAAACAATGTATATATATGTATAACTGAGTCACTTTGCTGTACAGTAGAAATTAACACAATATTGTCAATCAACTATCCTTCAATAAAATAAATTTTTAAAAATAAAAAATAAAGCTATGTTTGGGTGTACAACCATATGAATATATTAAAAGTCATTGAATTGTATACTTTATTTATTTATTTATTTATTTACTTTTATTTTACTTTACAATCCTGTATTGGTTTTGCCATACATTGACATGAATCCACCACAGGTGTACATGCGTTCCCAAACATGAATCCCCCTCCCACCCCCCTCCCCACAACATCTCTCTGGGTCATCCCCGTGTACCAGCCCCAAATCCATGAATTATGTGGTCTTTGAATTATATTTTTACAAAATTGTTAAAAAAATATAGAACAATTTTCCTAAGAAGTGAACCCTCCCCGTTTATTGTGCCAATAGGTCTGGGAGACACCGGGCCTCACCCTCCTTGACAGATAGACTGGGAGGCAGTTATACTAGCAAGGCATTCCAGACCACAGAGTCAGCCTGTAAGCTGGTGCCTTTGTCAAGGGTGGATGACCAGTAGGGAATAGATGAACAACCGTCAGCTTTTTAATATAGGGCAGTATATTCTGGAACCTGCGGGCACTGAGAAATGCTGTGTGAAGACTCATTCTCTTTTCTCCTCCTATCCTCTCTCCTTTCATCCTCCCCTTCCTCCTTCTCCTCTCCTCTCTCCCTCCCTCACTTCTCTGTTTTTTCCCCATAAATTGCTTAAGCAATTAATTTGTTAATTTAGAATTTATTAATTCAGAATTATATTTGAATGTGCATTTGAAGTAACTGTTTTCTTGCTTCCATGGTTTTGAAGTACTTTCTTAGCCATGACTGGGGAGAGTGCGGTGTTAGAGTGAATCTTCTGTGGCCTAATTGCTAACAGGAAGATTTTTAGGTATGAATGTCCTCATTCTTTGCTTTCTGTGACTTCTGTGTCTCCAGACCTACAGAGTAGTATATTCTGCTTCTAGTCTTACATTTCCACCTCATTCCACTTCCACATACAAATATCACATTCACCATGATTTTGGATGATCTCTTAGGATTAAAATGTATACTCCTATTATATTCTCACATATAATCACTGTTTTTTTAAAACCTTTTTTTTTTTTTTTGCTTAACATTTAATTAAAGAATAGTCAGCTCAATATGCTGCTGTGCAAATCTTACCAATAGCTATATTTTATTACTTTCAGTTTTGAAAGGTGGGATGATATCTCTCACTTTTAAAAACTGATATTTCTAAAAAGTGTATTTATTTTGCATTAAAATGGTTCTGGAATGTAACAGTTCAGTTCTAATAACTATGATTAAATATCCATGAATTTGTTTTGAATAAGCAGAGCCAGATAAGTGGCATTTATGTACCTTGCAACACTATTCAAGATTGCTTCCTCAGAACAGAAAGAATCACTGGGTAACAGATAAGAGAATTCAGCATCTCTTGTTTGTGAGTCTCACATTAACTGCATCTGATAGTTTCCATGGTGAAATTTGTAATTAAAAAAAGAGCATACAGCCAGTTTTGAATTGTTATATTTAAAATGAGTGTTTGCTGATCTCCAATTAATCGAAGTGTTGAGATTTAAAGAATGACTGAGGAATCAAGGTTTTATATTCATAATTTCTCTTCTGGGAGAAAATAAACGAGTAGAGAATAAAGTCCTGAGATCTCTACTATCAAATACACAGTCATAAGGAAGTTAAAAAGCCACAGTGAAGTGTACACATCTTAATTACATTTACATCGATATCTATCTTAAATAGATACCAGCATTAGCTGTAGGAGTTTCATGTGTTTTGCAGGAGGGAGTTCTCACAGTGTACTCAGTGTGCTTGTCATTGCAGACCGTGAGCTTACAACGCAAACATATTGTGCAAGCAGAGTCCAGGCTGGAAGGTATCAGTGCAGCACTTATGTGGCCTGTCCATGGAGACGGGCAGAATGGAAAATATATGGAGAGCTGGAAAGGCTTCCAGGGTTTATTTTTTTCAGTGACTTTCAGAGCTAAACAGCCAACTCTTAATAAAGAATGCGTGGTCCGAGGCAGGGACTAACTGTATGCCCACAATGTTCAAAAATGATTGGTTCACAGATAACGAAGCAGAGAAGCAGATTCCGAGAAAGAGAATTTCGGGACCATGCAAAGGAAGGGAAGAAAGCAGACCTGGAGAAAAGATAGAAGGACAAACTGGTCTGCAATGCAGCCTTGGAAAAAGGCCTCAGCAGACCCAGCAGAGAGTCCAGAAGGCGGGATGGGGCCTCAGAATTGTCCTGAACAACTCCTGAGCTGGACCTCTATACTCTCTTGTTTACTTGATATTAGATGCCTGGACAAGGTGACCCTCCTTAGCTGACACAATTCACAAAGAGAGCTGACAGCTGAAAGCCCTTCCTAAACCTGGGGAAATGAGTCATTCATTCCTGAAAGGGTTCTCATGGCAGCATCCACTAGGAATGGTGAGGTATTTTGGAACCAGGAGGCACTGGGAAATGCCTTGTCTGATAGACTCTTTGCTTCTTTCATTCCTTCATTTCCTTCTCTGTCTCCCCAACCCAGTGTTTTTCCAAAAATAAAGGACTAGGCTGTGAGTTATCAGGAAGAAGGAAAACAAATAATCATTTTTATAAGTCCAACTGTTCTTTTAATGTCAAGACCACTCAACAATCATTTTAGTTTTCTATGGAAAAGTTAGCTTCATATATCTGATGACCCAAGGACCTCCTGTGACAGTTCCTATATATATGATACTAGCATCCTGACTGGAGAAGGCAATGGCAACCCACTCCAGTACTCTTGCCTAGAAATCCCATGAACAGAGGAGCCTGGTGGGCTGCTGTCTATGGGGTCACACAGAGTCGGACATGACTGAAGCGACTTAGCAGCAGCAGCATCCTGACAGCTAGATGGAATGTCAGGAGGAAAGTACAGATAAAATTATTTTTTCCTTTGTTTTGAAGAAAAAAAGAAAGCATATTTATTGAGTGTCCACTAAATGTGACTTCAAAGATTTTTCTTATCTGTATTAGAAGTTGATAGCGAATGAAACAGTATATCGATTTGAAAAGAGTTTTTTCTCTTTTTAACCATTATTTTTATAAAATAAAAAAATCATTACCCAACATGTAAAAATTTCATTTTATAAAGTTTGCATCATGTTTATTTGGGCTGCATTGCTGTTTCAACTATTCAGTTTTACTTTTTGGGTTTTTTTTAACCTATTGTATGACTTTTGATGCACCAGAAATTAGCAAATGCTGGAGAAGTTGGTGAATGGATATATAAAATCAGTATATTGAATTGGCAACAGAATGACATTGTTTATTATATGCTTTTTAGCAAGGCATTATGATAAGACAACTTTACCATTAAAATAGTATAGAAACGACTAACTGGAAAACTTCTTAGGTCTTTAAAGTTTTTTTCAGTATTTGTTTTCATGGCACTTAGAAGTGTCACTTAAATACTCGCTAAGAATGGAGCTAAAGGCTGTGTCCTCTTTTTAAATTTTCATGATTTTTTTTTAAAGATCACCCCTCAGTCAGTTTAAGAGAGTCATCATTGCCGGCTATACAGCACAATACAAATTTAGCACTTGAAGACACACAAAGATAACTCAAGGAACTGATTTCTGCATCTTCAGCCACCTTATTCCATTAACTCTTAGAATTAGTTTCCTCCAGACATAATTTGTATGAATTAAAAGGAGAGGAAAATTAGAACAGCTACTGAGGCTTTTTGGTGACTAAAAGAATGGTTATTTTATCAACAACCGTTAAGTGTTAGATTTACAAAAAGGAAAAGTGTCTTAAATGAACCATTCTTCTAACTTGTGCCTGTTAGTTCTGAAAACATCTGAGTAAAAATCATATTCAGTTCAGTTCAGTTCAATCGCTTAGTCATGCGACCCCATGGACTGTAGCACGCCAGGCTTCCCTGTCCATCATGTTGCCGACTCTAATTTGAAAAAGTAGGGGAGGGAAAGCACTAGATTTTTTCTTTGTTAAAATTACATGTTGTTTGCAGTGTTAGATTGGCTGTATTTTTCTTGTAAAAGCTCCTGTACATCAAGAACAAATTCAAAGTAGTTTGTTTAAAACAGACTTTAACATTGAGGCTCTTCAACTTGTAGACAAAAGTCTAAGCAGTTCTTTCAAAGAAACTCTATAAAATAAATTGTCAACATTTTCATATCTAATGGTCAACTTTTGTTTCTCAAAGTGATGGTTTTAAATGATTATTTTATATAAGATTAGAACTGTGTTTTTCTTCATTTATGCAACAAACATGTCCTAATAGATGCCAAGCAAATGGCACATAAATGTGCCATTTCTGGAACACTGTAAGATGCCTAAACTTTAATAAAGGCCTCTATTTGTTGTTATTTACAAACAGCCCTCCTCCATCTTCATGGGCATATTACTCCTTATTCAGGAATAGCTCTATCCATCCTTGTCTTTTGGTTTCCTATCTCAATTCTGCAATCTCCCCTCCAGCCATTAGACTCTTGAATCATTTCAAAATCCTGCCTCCCAAAGTAATCTGTCTAGTTTTTCTAATCTTCTAACTTTCCATTACTCATCATTTCAATTCTTCTTACTGGTTCCCAATTGCTTTGCTAACCAGTCTCAAATTACTTATCCTTATCTTGAAGGCCTATTCACTGCTTTACCCCTGCTGATGTCTTTTTCTTTATCACTTCTAAGACCTCCCCTTTACTCACACTTCTACATGCGAATGCATTTCCAGAGTATGAGAATGCTTTGGATTCAGGCTTTTGCCTTAAAAAAGCTTTAGTTCATTTCTCCTTAGAGAAGAAGAATTAGAATTGAGCTATGGTTTAAAATTCACTAATGCATCTGGCAATACAATTTTGTATTTTGTGTACAACTTATTCTGTCTGATACCTCTGGTCCTTTGCCTCCCGTTTAGCCTTCACTGATTGCTATTAAAGGCCATCTTTAGGTAGCTGCCCTACTATCAGGCTATGTCCTCTGCAGTGGCAAGCAATTATTCTTAATAAATCAGAGAATCACAGAATTTAACTTAGGCTTCACTGATGGTCTGACAGTTAAGACTCTGCACTCCCAGTGCAGGGGGTCTGGGTTCGATCCCCGGTCAGGAAACTAGATCTCACATGCAGAAACGAAGATCTTGCATGCCACAACTAAGAGCCAGTGGAGCCAAATAAATAAACGTAAACAAATGAAAAATGAATTTAATTTAGAGATAGGGATTTCCCTACACACAAGAACCCAAATTCCCACTTAGCATAGAAATCCCTCTCAGAACATTCCTGATGCCTAAATGATCTTTTCAAGAGGGAAAGTCAACTTAAGGCACCAGCTCTTTCCATGTTGCTCACAACTCATTTTGCGGAAAGTATTTTTTGTGCTGAGGCTTTCTGGTTTCCTATTACCTCCTCTTGGTATCACACGTGACTGGAGAGACATAAAATATTTCTAATGATTTCTTTTTTGCCTTGAAAACACAACCAAACACAGCCATCATGTCCTCCATGAAACACATTTGTTTGGAGATGAATATCCAAGATGCTTCCATAATTCCTCTAATGGCAGAGTTTTCTGAGAAATCCCATGCTCCTGCCTCACTTTTTATATAGTTTGATCAGCAGACTTCACAATAAGACTTTCTTTCAGTGTCAGGCCTAATGTTGTTGTCACTTACTGCTCCTGTCATTGGTATTGAAGGTACATTTTATAACCTTAAAATAAATGGTTAGTTATCCTTTTTGTCCTTTAATGAATTTGAAAACTCATATTCAGAGTATTTTGGTTACTGAAGTATCCCTAGGCTCAAAGAGTATTTACAATTCTCATATAATGATTTTGAGCACGTAGAGGTAACATGTAGTCATATTTGAGACTGTCTTGGAAAAGGACGGTGGTTTTTAGTCTGGTACTTTGAAGAACTATTGAGATGTCACTGAATAGTATTTTTAGAATTTTCACATTGCTCACACATGAGCACTTTGGGAATTGTTCAGTGAATATGTCTCCTGAGCACTTTGTTCCTTGAAATTATCAAAATAATCTTGGAATTTATTTTTCTCCCTATCTTGTGATGCGTGGGTAGAACTGGGACAGCGCTATCACATTTAGAAGTTCATTTCTTTTCTTTGTTCTTCCCAATGAAATTGCTCTTTTCAAGTTGGAAAATAAAATAGGTTAAGTTTATGGTTTTTTTTTGTTTTTTTTTTTTTAACTCTTGTAGGGGTTCTGGAATCCTCTAAGCATCCGGTGAGATATAGCAACACTCTTGTGGAAATGATTCATATAGTCATAATCACACAGAGAATTTGCCTTTAATTTTAGGGGTACAAGTGCCACTGGGATCATATACATGTTACCATTACTGGGTACTGATTGTAGGTTAAAAATCACTGAGTTAGTTATACTTCAGTTTTCATCTATCTCTTCCTGTAAAGATGTATAAAAATAAAATTGTATTAATAAGTTATATGTTTAGTAGTTCCATTCAATAACCTTTAAAGCAGATTGTTTCCTAAATGAATTTTAATTCAAATCTTTATTTATAGAATATTGAGTTTCTTAATGTGAGCACATTTGTATAATCTTACGCTTCAACCTTTTCCTTCTGAATGCTTTCTTAAAGTAGTCCATAATTAAAAGAATTAAAAATACTTTTTCTCTGTAAACCCTCACCTCCGACCTTCTTCAGTTTTATTTGAAGTTATTGCCTGCATGTTAATTGATGTGGTAGAATATACATCTTAAGACAGGTTTTAATTCTTTGAAGTGTGTCAGGATACCTGCATATTTTATAATAAAGGTATATTTTATACTGGTATAAACATATTTGAAATCACTGTTTTCTTTATTTAAAAAAATTGAGATTCCTCAACTTCAAAAATAAAATTTGTAAATGTATATTTACAAATAATACACAAGGAAATGATAGAAAATTACAGCATACTTACATATTCAGCATATCTAAGTTCATAGTTTTAAATATAATAATCTTATTAGCTACAGATAAACTTTTGATGAGTGTTTTGATAATACTGGCCTTAGTTTACCAATGTTAACCTATACATTATTATGCAAAAATGATACGTAATACCAGTTCTATACTAACAATTTTTTGTCATGCGTGATTTATGTAATTTGCTGAACCTGGTGAAAACATCCATTTTTCCTCCAGTCTGTGGCGATGCTGAGCTCTGTGCAGTGTGTAGGAAGCAGACTTGTGAAATATATGGCTTACAAGTTTTATCACTTTCGGTAAGAAATGTACAAAGCCCATCACAGTGTCAACACTAACATATATGTTTGTGAATATTTAACCAGAGAATTGTCAAAATGTACTGCTATACATTGAGAGCATAAACTTTGTTTTTATATGAAACAGTTTTAAAAATGCACTTCTGGAGAACTATGCATTTACAACCAATAGTTGTAAGGCAAATTAAATTCATAATGTATTATGAGGAATAAAATATTTGTATCTCACTGTAATCAAGAACAGGGGGCAGTCTTTTAATTTTAACTAATTTATTTTTAGTTTGGCAATAGGAGTAAGCCTATTATATTCCTGGAGGACCACCAGAATGGGCCCCTAAAAATGCTGAGTATCACAATTTGGTGTTGCACAAACAGATTCATAGTCATTGTATTCCTTAGTCGTAATGTAAAGGAGGTGACTTCTGCATATCTCAGGCTGACTGTTGTGGTGGACAGGGGATGACTCCAGATTTTATGACTCTTGAGTCTTACAACTCAGGCAGCCCACTTTGAGAGAAATGAATACATTAGGTAATAGTTGAATACTTATTTAGACGAAAAAAGGAAATCATGACTAATTACCAATTTAATAAAGCTGACTAATTCCACAGGCATCCAGAATCTATAAAATTATGATTTGTGGGGGGGAGATGCTTTATCGTTTTCAGCTGTGTGCTCTCTGATTAGCTCTTCATGTTGACCGTGATGCTATAATGTTTTCTATGTAGAGAGTGACACGGCAATGCAGTTGTGGAACAGCTAGCAGTAACCTAAAGATACGGGGAAGAAGCTGAGACCCACCAAGTAATAATATCACCCAACGTAAACCAAATGCATCACTAGTTCAACTTTTAGTTAGCCAGATCCCCAAAAGTTCCACAGTCACTCCAGTGACGCCCACCCTAAGGGGGAGTATTAGTGTGTAGACAAAGTCAGTGAGTAGACATTGGTCATGAGTACAGTTAAAATAGCTTGCTTTTGCAAAATTCCTAAATCATCTGAACACGTCAACCCAGCCTTCCCCAGAGCCTTGGAGAGAGGTCTGAAGCTTTGCCTTTCATGGTAAACCTGTTTTTGTGGTGGACAGGAAAATATCTAGACCGTAGCAAATTGCTGAAGGAAACAAAGAAGTTGGCTTTACAGTTATATACAAGTAGTTCTGTTTTTCTTAGAGTTTAGCCACCATATCTCAAATATTCCAACGAAGTTCTTTTTATGCATTCTCCTCCAGAAGGTTTTTGGTAGTCAGTGTTTCACAAGTTATACCACTTTAAGTCACCTCAGTCATTTAGTATTAATAGAAGTCCTTTGGCAGAGGGAGTAGAAAAACAGCTCCAGTAAGCTTTAAATGTGCCTTTGTTTCCCAGTATTATGAGCTGCATAGGAAGAAGTGATACCTTTATAGGAAATGTTCCCCTTGGTTTATTTTAAAGCACAAAATATTATGTGAGAATAGGATGTAAACCTAATTCAGAGAGTAGAATATTCTATTTATGATCTGGACTGTCCTTTAGGTTTTTCAGTGTAGTCCTCAAGAAGTTGAGAATTCACCATCGTCTGATTAACACACACACACACACAGGTGTGCATATAAATACAGATTTTACAAGCATACATATCGATGGGCAGAGTGATTCATTTGAAAACCTGAAATCAATGGTGATGAGAACCTCTGGACTAAGTTTCAGTGTAAACAAGTGGGTTATTTAAATTCTCTCTCAAAATAGAAGCTTCAAGTGAGCAAGGCAGCGTGACTGTGGGGCCATAATTCAGGAACAATCTGTAAAGTGAAAGATAGAGGCACTAATTGTGTTGCCTTTGCAGCCCACAACACTGAGTTTATTCCTGTTATTCTGGCTAAAGATGAGTCAGGGACCTCTAATATAGCCATTCCTAAATGACAGTAATTGATTCAGAATGTGAGCCTGAGAGAAATCCTAGAAGTCTGACCTTCAGATCAGTTTAACTGTAGATCAATAATACATTATGTAGACCAATGCAGTATCCCAAACTCCCATAGTCAACTGCCAAGATAATATTTTACCTCAAATTGGTTGACAGCAGTCAGTATAGATAATTTTGTCCCAATAATAATTTTCTAATTTAGGAACATCCAACATCCAGCCACAATGTAGATAAGGCTCAGGCCAGCCCCATGGCATATACTCACCTGGCTTTCCTATTTTCCTACAAATGTCCTATTGGAAGAATCTCTCTTAATGTTCAGTTAAGCCAAAGCTTGTTTTAAATTCCCTAGACTTTACTTCATGTATGATTATATCTATCTTGGCATGAAACCCTTTCTCTCTTGGAGTTAATAGCATTGATGTATCTTCTAGAGACGCTAGGGATCGTAAGTATTATGGGTAGAGGAAGGTAAGCAAACTCTAGCATATGCCTTTATCTGCTATTAGTGAATTACAGTTTGTTAGAGTGATGAGTCGTGATTAAATAGTCTCACATTAGAAAAAACTTTGATCCAACAAAGAAAACCACCAAAAATTTTGAAAATAATTTGCTACATCTGGGTACAAATTATAGAGATGTTGCAATGCAGGAGACCCAGGTTCAATCCCGGGGTCAGGAAGATCCCCTGGAGAAGGGAATGGTTACCCACTCCAGTATTCTTGCCTGGAGAATTCCATGGACAGAGGAGCATGGCGGGCTACAGTCCATGGGGTCACAAAATGTTGGACATGACTGAGTGATAGATATACTTCACTTGCTTGCTTATGATGTCTTTGGAGAAGATGAGATGTAGATGTGAATCGATCCTAAGTTGTATATATGGAAAAGTTAACTTTAGCAATATGCTATCCCATCAGTCCATTTTAAGTCATATATTTTTCTTTACAAAATTATTTTAAGAACTTCATTGCAATAAAGCCATATCATTATCAGTCATGAAAGGAATGCTAATTGGGTCATTTCTAGAGACATGGATGGACCTAGTCTGTCAGAGCAAAATAAGTCAGAAAGAGAAAAAATATCATGTATTAATGTGTATATATGGATTCTAGAAAAAATAGTACCAATGAACCTATTTGCAGGGTAGGAATAGAGATGCAGACATAGAGAACAGATGTGTGGACCCAGGGCAGGGGTTGGGATGAATTTGGAGATTGGAACTGACTTATTTGTGCTGCTACGTGTAAACAGCTAGCTAGTGGGAAGCTCTTGTATAGGACAGGGAGCTCAGCTCTGTGATGCTGTATGGTGACCTAGATGAGTGGGGTGGGGGAGGGGAGAGAGGTACAAGAGAAAGGGGTATATGTATACATGTAGCTGCTTCACATTGTAGTACAGCAGAAAGTAACACAACATTGCAAAGCAACTGCTGCTGCTGCTAAGTCACTTCAGTCATATCCGACTCTGTGTGACCCCATAGACGGCAGCCCACCGGGCTCCCCCGTCCCTGGGATTCTCCAGGCAAGAACACTGGAGTGGGTTGCCATTTCCTTCTCCAATGCATGAAAGTGAAAAGTGAAAGTGAAGTCGCTCAGTCGTGTCCGACCCTCAGTAACCCCATGGACTGCAGCCTTCCAGGCTCCTCCGTCCATGGGATTTTCCAGGCAGGAGTACTGGAGTGGGGTGCCATCACCTTCTCTGTGCAAAGCAACTATATCCCAATTAAAAAACTAATATACAGTATATTGCACATATTTAAAGTATATGTGTGTGTGCACGCGCTCAGTATGTCTGACACTTTACACCCCCATGGATTGTATACAATTTGGCAAATTTTGATATATGTATCTACACCTGTATTACTAAAATCAAGATAACAAGCATAACTATGACCCTTAAAAGTTTTCTCTTGCCATCTTGTTATCCCTAACTCCTGCCCTTTTCTAGAAACCTCGTTGTCCCCAAGCTGATGGATGCTCAGCTGGAGACTGGAGGGGAGCCAGTGCAGACGTCCCACATTCTCTGTGTGACCTGCTCTCTCCTCTGTCACTCTGCTCAGCAAACTCCACCGACTTTGATCTCCCCAAATTCCTAGCTCCATCTCCTCAATGTAACCAATTTACTAACAAGTGTTCATATTTCTCCTAACTTGCTGACATTGTTCACTTATTTCTTTCCTTTGTATTAATCTATAGACAAGTTGCTAGATCAAAAATAGTGTTCATTTAATGTTACAGTAGTTCTAGCCAAATTATCCTCTAGAAATCTGTAGTTTTTCCCCAGCAATATAATAACTGTCTGCTTTCAAAAACCCACTCCAGCCCTTAGCATTTAAAAAAATTTTTGGAATCTTTGCTAAAAAGACCAACTGAAGTGAATCCCTGTGTTATTTTAATTGTCATTTCTTTGCTCATTGGTTAGATTCAACTTGTTTATCAGCCTTTTGAGGAAGAAGGGGAATTCTTTGTCTATAGACTTTGTTATAGCTTTATATTGGCTTATTCATCTTATTTTTTAATTTGCAGCAATTCATCTTAAAGGTTCTTTCTTCACCCTTGGATATTTTTGTCACATTTTAAAGAAATCTTGTTGTATTTTTCATTAAGATAAAATTGAGTTTATAGAGAAATTGGAGAGGGCTTGGAGTCTGAATAAGGTATGCCTTCTGCAAAGAAAGTAGACGGTGTGTATGGAGGAGAGATTCAGAAGAAACCTAAGGGGCATTTAGGAATGATAGATGTGTTCATTACTTTGCTTGTGGTGATGTTTTCACAGGTATATACATGTGGCAAAACTTGTAAAGCTGCACACTTTAAATATGTGCAGTTGACTGTATCTCAGTCCTGGTCCAATAAAGCTGTTATTTTGAAAATGACACCAAACATTCAATCAACAGCTTTCCACCAAAAACAAGAATTGAGTTTGATCAGAATATTTTCGTGTTATCTTGTTTAGATTTCTCCTGTCGCAGTTATAATGGCTTTCTAAAATAAATTGGGAAGCCAAAGAAAGTCACTTTCACCTTCAAGATTGAAAACAACAACAACAACTGAACCAGTAAAATAAGTGCTTCTGAATCAGACTCAGTCTAAAAAAAAGCCTGGAAAGTAAATATGACTTCAGGGTAGCATTATAAGGGAATCATAGTCAATAAATCCCTGGGAATGAAGGAGAGGAAGCAAGGGAGAAAGAGATATAGGGTTGCTTTAAACCTCAACCATGTTGTTAAAGAATGAAAATAGCCTTATAATACATTTTTAGAGATTTTTCAGTATTGAAAAAGAGAAACACTTAAAAATATTTCCTTTTAGTTTAAAAGGTGAGCACCTAGTGATTCCACAGAGCAGAATGGGCTTGAGTTGCATCCATACTTATCAGGCAGGATTTATGGAGTCGAGGATCACTGAAGAAGGCAGGAGAAGGACAGGTTACTAGAAAAGGATTCCAAGTAATATCCACAGGGCTGAGAGTAAGCCAGGACTTAAAGTCTGTCCCAGTGGGGCAGCAGGCTGGATTTTCATAGTGAGAATGGACTGAAAGTATCTTGCATCAGCTCAGCTATGCACAGTACAAAGGCAAGACTTTTATCAGTTTTCATGAAATGACTTGAAAGTTTTCATGCCATAAGAATGAGATAAATTATGAATGAACATAAATCAAAATAGCATGATTAGAAGAAGGGGGATAAAGAGAAAGCGGAGCAGAAGACAGTAAAGAAAAACAAAAATGATGTAGTTGCAAGATAGTGGGAGAACTCTGGTGTTGGATTCTGAAAGGTAGGATTCAAGTCTCGACTTTGATATTTACCAGCTAGGAAACACAGAAAAAAACATTTTAGCTTTTTAGAACCTGAGTTTCCTGCAATTGGAAAATTTGTAACAAAAATGTACACACTTTTTAAGGTTATGGTAAAAATGTCTTGATGAGGGTATAAATGTCTTTTCAAAATATAACCCTACTTTCCAGTAATGTTGTTGGTTCCAGATGCACTTCGGTTTTTATTCATTAAAAAAAAATTTTAAGTTTTTATTTCATATTGAGGTATAGCTGATTAACAAGGCTTCCTAAGTGACTCAGTGGTAGAGAACCTGTCTGCCCATGCAGTAGACACAGGAGACATCAGTTCAATCCCTGAGTTGGGAAGATCTCTTGGAGGAGGGCATGGCAAACCACTCTAGTATTATTGCCTGGAGAATCCCCATGGACAGAGGAGCCTGGCAGTGTACGGCCCATGGGGTCACAAGGAGTCAGACATGACTGAGCCACTGACCACTCATAGCTGATTAATAATGTTGTGATAGTTTCAAATGAGCAGTGAAGAGACTCAGCCATACATATATACACATATCCATTCTCCCCTTGCATTGAAGCTGCTATGTATCACTGAGCACAGTTCCATGTGCTATATAGTAGGTCCTTGTTGGTTATCCATTTTAAATATAGCAGGGTATACATGTCCATCCCAATGCACTAAAATTTGAGGGGTGAAAGGAGAAGGTAACGGGAGCAAGGAAATGCTCGCGTGAGAGCAGGCTGAGTCCTGTAAAATCAAACTAGATTTCATTGCATTCGTCTTATATGTAGAGATCTGAGCAGGTCTCTGTCCTGGGACTTTATTGTGGTTCTGCCTGTGCCCTGCCTGTTGACTGCTTTTACCAGGATGCCTCGAAGCCACCTCCAGCACAGCATGTTCAATTTGGAACTCATTATCTACTCCCCAGTTGTTCAGGCTAGAAGCCTGCAGGCCACCCTTGACTCTTCTCTCTCCTGAGATCTCTCCTCTGCCCCATGGATCAGTCTCCCTGTCCTGTCACCTTCTGAATATCTTTTCTGCCCTTATCACTTGCACTCCTGGTGCTCCTGCCTGAGTTCAGCTCACAGTCTTCTCGTTGTTTGGTCTCCTCTCTCCCCCAATGAATCCATCTGCTTCATTGCCACCATCTAGAACTAACGTTCTAAAATACCAACTATCTTTCCAAAACACAAGACTTTCCTCTACAGGAATTTAGCTTTCGGGTGTATTCAGGTAAATGAGCCAAGACGTCTGTTAAAAATATGTTCGCCTTAGTGTTCTTTATAATAGGAAAAAAAGGAAAGAACCCAAAATGTCCCCAAAGAAGGGACCAATTATACCAATTGTTCTACCAACAGTCTGTAAAATAACATTAAAATGGTGGTACAAATCTGTAAGGAATAATTTTAAAAATGGTTAATGTTAATTATAAAAATTAAACTACTGAAAAAATATTCATAAAATTATAAAGAATATATTATAAAGAGAGATTTTGGTTGGTAGAATTCAGCTGGAATTTTTCTGGTCCCACTTTCTCAAAAACCAAAGACAAAATGAAAGTAAAACAGAATGAAAATTCTCCTATGTGCCTTAAGAGTATTATTAAAAGTAATACTCTTGGTAAGGATTTAAGTGACCAGCCCAAATCCCATGACTTAGCACAACAAATGTGAAATGGCATACAAGAAATTCACTAATTTCTTCAAAGTTGTGAAAACCAAAGACTTCGAGCCATCTCATATCTTCTTAATTTTTTTCATGAAAATTTTTGTGCAGTCTCATATAAAATACTATGTAGTGTCTTCAGTTCACTATGGTTTACTCTATCTGTTCATATTTATATTTATTTGTTAAAATACCTGTGTTCATACATACATATTTTTGAAGGCCAAAGAAAAATAATGCCATACATGTTATTCGTTCCTTGTTTGGTTCTCTGTTTGTCTCTCAACTAAGGCTAAGAGGTGGACATGACTGAGCGACTTCACTTTTGCTTTTCACTTTCATGCATTGGAGAAGGAAATGGCAACCCACTCCAGTGTTCTTGCCTGGAGAATCCCAGGGATGGGGGAGCCTGGTGGGCTGCCATCTCTGGGGTTGCACAGAGTCGGACACAACTGAAGCAACTTAGCAGCAGCAGCAGCAAGGCCATGATAGAAGTTAGTTGTCCTCAAACACTTACATTGGCTGATTCATTATCTATTAATGATCATTTCTAATCAATTTTTTAATGGTAGTGGAATCTGGTATTGCATATAACCTTGCTCACAGAAGGCTTAACAGACTAAGGTACCCATGGGTATGCATGCACACACACACACACACGCAGTAGTTTTGCAACTTACATGTTTTGACACCTGTGGAACTATTCATTCATTTTTATAGTAATGCTGTGATTGAATTATATGTAATGTGGTATGTTAGAGGTTTTTCATTTTTTAATAACCAGCTGTCTTATAGTAAACACCTTAATCATTGTCAAGAAAAAGTTTATTAAAGCTTAATTTCTTCTCAGATCTCTTCACTTTCTATGTTGTTTTCCATCTGCCCCCACCCTTCTTCTTTTATATAATGAATTATAACAGGTATGAGTAATGGATTAAGTAGTATAACTATTTATTGGTATAAATATCTGCACACAAAGATTAATGGAGGATTCTGAAAAAATGACAACTAAATAGTTAATACTGGCATTTTTTTATATCTCCATGGTTACTATCCATATATGAAAGAAAGGTCTTTGAAATGTATAAAAGAATATGATTGTGAAATACTCCATGGTAAATAGTATTTAGGGCTTTGAACGTAAGTATTGATTTTTTCTTTTACAAATAGATGTGTGTTTTTACAAATAGATGTTCTCTGTTTGTCTCTCAACTAAGGCTAAGAGGTGGACATGACTGAGTGACTTCACTTTTGCTTCCCTTGTAGCTCAGTTGGTAAAAAATCTGCCTGCAGTGCAGGAGACCCAGGTTCAATCCCTGGGTTGGGAAGATCCCCTAGAGAAGGAAATGGCACCCCACTCCAGTATCCTTGCCTGGAAAATCTCATGGACAGAGGAGCCTGGTGGGCTGCAGTCCATGGGATCGCAAAGAGTCGGGCACGACTGAGCAACTAACACTAACACTCATACATATATATGTACATGTATAACTGAAACTTTATTAGTTTTGCTTTAGAATTTTAAAAATTACCAGTGTTTCTTATAATCTTTTGTTCAAAAGCAAAAGTAAAATATTGTATCGATAGTAAACAAAACAACAACCTCATAACCGTCTCTCTTTTTTTGTAAGGGGATATGGTGAATTGAGAGGGATTATGATTAAGAATACAGACTGTGGGGTGCAATCAGTCTGGGCTCATACCCACTTTCTAGCATCAACTAGCTGCATAACTTTAGGCAACTTGCCTAAACCATTTAAGTACTTGTTTACTTCTCTACAAAATGACAATATCCATAGTATATAACTGGTCATGTAATTATGAGATAATGATAACCAGGCAAAGTGGTTGACGGTCTGTTTGGTACTCAAAAGATATTTTTAAATCATTTTTAAAATCTCTAAGAACCATTGTTTACAGATAGTAAAAATTATGCCTTTTGCTTGCACTTTACTCTATAGTTCACAAAGTACCATCACAAAGGTGATCTCATTTTATCCTCACCTTAAACATGATGCAGAGAAACTATAAATGAATCTTAAGAAAATTTAATGACTTAGCAAAGATTCCACAACAGGTCAGTAGCAAGACTTCTTTGTCTTTGTAAGCAGGACAAGGTACAATAGTTCCTTTGAAGGTCATACTGAAGCTAATGGATATATCTATCTATATCTAATCTATACCTGCATCTGTATCTACGTCCTAGAATATATGGATGTATTTTATGCAGGCAGCAGTTGTATCTCTGTATGTTCATTTCTGGCACTGGATGCTATTCCTATTATAAAAGTTGCGACCTTGCCACTTACGGAACAGATGGCATTGCTTGATTAAAGTCAGGCCATATTTAGAACATTTCTAAAAAGCCTTTTTCATTTGGATAAATGTGTCTGCCCACTGAAATGGTTTCTTTTCATCAACTGAGCACACCAAATCATAGACTATCTTCTCATAAGAGCTCTCTGCCATCCATTCTCAGGAGAGCAAGTGTTGAACTTATATTTTCAGAAGTGGACTTTACATACTCTCCAGAAGAGAACGTCAGAGCTTTTCTGACAAAGGTGAGGGTCTGTGAACATGCATACTTACCCATTAACACTGGAATTATCTGTCCTCATGGAAATAAGACTTTGAATGATTTGTTGTCTTCTGAAGCAAGTAAAAAAAGAATATCAACTTGTACACGTGAAAGATGAGAGAAAGTGGTGGGGGAAGAGACTAAGAGAAGAAAATTGTGCATTTTACATAACACAGCTTAATCTTACCTAAAATATCATACAGTAGCCTAAACATGTACTGTATGTTTATGTATGTACATATGCAATATGTGTGTGTGTGTATATATATATATAAAATAGATGGATAGGTATAGCTATATAAACAATCCAGAGGCCAAGATTTATATATTATTAAGATAATTAAAAGTAGAATTTGTTTTAAACAAAAAGCCAAATAAGACATTTCTGCTAGATTTTAAAATTATATTTTAAGCAAAACACTATATTAGCCGTTACTGTATAAGGTAATGTTATTAATATACAATATTAATTTTTTAGCTCGCATTGAAGCAGCTATTTGTGGAATCAGGAAAAGATGAGCCCCAGCAGTCAAAGAGTAATATCAAGAAGACAACATTTAGGTGCAGCAGTCAGGCCAATGCAGATTTCTGCCACAGAACAGCAAAATTTCCTCAGGCAGGTTTCTTAATCTCTTTAACCTTAAAATACTCATCTGTTGAATGAGGGCTCTGATGCCTGACCCATAGGAGAGCTTTGAGGATTAAAGGACATGCACAATTCACACAGCTTGTCCATCCAAGTCCACTTGTATTAGTTTGCTAGCGCTGCTATAACAAAAAGTACAGACCAGGTGGTTGAAACAATAGAAATTTATTGTCTTGCGGTTCTGGAAGCGAGAAGTCTGAGATGGAGGTGTTGGCAGGTTGGTTCCTTCTGAGCACTGTGAGGGGAAGTCTGTTTAAGACCCCTTTTTGGCTAGTGGAGGGTGTTCTCCCTTTATTTTTGTCTTTCCTTTGTATGTGGTTCTGTGTCCATATTTTTCTTTTTTATAAGGACACCAGTCATGAAGGATTAGGGCCCACCATTCTCCAGTGTGACCTCATCTTAACTAATTAGTATCTGCAACCATTCTAATTCCAAATAAAGTCACATTCTGAGGTACTGGAGGGTGAGGACATCAACATCTGCATTTCAACCCATTACACTGTTCAAAGGTTGCTTTTTCAGAGAAATCGTGTTTGACCACCTCTTCTAAAAATGCTTCTATCCCTTCTCAACACACCCATTTCCTTGCCCTAAAAAAAATGTATGAAAGTGAAAGTGTTAGTCACTCAGTTGTGCCCCACTCTTTGTGACCCCCCGGACTATAGCCCGCCAGTCTCCTCTGTCCATGGAATTCTTCAGACCAGAATACTGGAGTGCGTAGCCATTCCCTTCTCCAAGGGATCTTCCTGATCCAGGAATCAAACTTGGGTCTCCTGTCTTGCAGGCAGATTCTTTAGCATCTGAGCCACCGGAGAAGCCCAAATAAAATGTGTAAATATATATAATAAAAGTAATCATATAATTATTTTCTTATTTTTTTCTCTCTCACACACTAGCCTGCTTTATGAATCGTTCTATCCTGGGCCCCACCATGTGCCTGGTACAGAATAGTCCTCCAATAAATATTTGTAAAAAAAAAAAGATAGGTTTTCTGGCTCAAGATCTAGCACCAATAAAATGACAAGTGCTAGAACTATCTTAAACAGAGGGTCATTCTCGATGCAAATCAGTAGTCACGAGCCACATGTGAAGGAAACAGTTTTAAATTTTGTTTAAATAGATTTAAATACCCAGTTGCATCTAATGGGCACTGCAGATATAGAATACCTTCATTATTGCAGAGGATGCTGTTGGACATTGCTGGACATGGAGAGAGAACCGTCTATGTGGGTGCGTAGACGAGGGTGTCAGAGAAAATGCAGTACTGAGCCGGTGCTGCCTGATAGAATCCGACCACATTACCCTGCATACTAGCTCTCTTATATCTCTTTTCTTTTTCTTCCTTATGGTACAGGTATATTACACACATTCTTTTCTTCAGTTATTAAATTAAAAATATAACTTGAAGTTTTAAAAAGCTCTAAAGGGATTGTGTTGAGAATCGCATTAACATAATTGCTGTGGATTCTGCAGCAGCAATTTTTAATTTTAATTCTGTTCCTCTTTGCTATTCAGATGAGTAAGAGGTAGGTGTAGATGATTAATCTACAGATTCTGTTTTACAAACTTACAAATAGCTCTTTGAGAAACACAATCTTTAAGGACACAGAATGGAGCTATTTCTTTGCTTAACGAGCAAATGGATATACAGGTGCGGCTAGTGAGGAGCCAGCAGGTGTCTGCGTGTGGGCTCAGTTCTTCTCTCAACCCCGGGAAGTATGTAGATTTTCACCACTCCTGTTCAGCCTCGTATATGAGTAACAACCTAGACCCAAAATTTTTATGAAAACTCTTTTCGCTTCATATAGAAATTTGTCTCATACTTCACGGCAATAGCACACTTTCAAATGCATTTCTGAAATCCCAGACTATGTACTTCTTAGTGATGGACTCAGTGATGCTACCTGTTAAAGAAAAAGGATGGAGTGGAGCGGAAGGCAAAACTAATGAAAAAATGCAATTAGACAGTTATGGAAAACATATTGCTTATGTAAAATGCAATGCCTAGGTAATCATAAAATAATAAATATATGTAACAGTGAACGTAGAATATGCTCCTATTTGGAAAACTAAATCCTAGATTTTTAAAATAACCTCTTTTTTTGTCATTTTAATCCTCATTTGAACAATAGCAAAATACCCATACCACCTGCTTGGTGACTTTTCTGAAAGGAATTGGTGGTCTCAGGATAGATGTTCCCTACTCTACGGGTGTTGATCTGACCAAATTAATCACAATTCTGTTTAATTAACTGATTCATGAGAAACGTTGCTTACCTCAAGTGAGCCAGGCATATTTACCCTAAAGAATGAAAAATGCTACTGGCGGGGCTAGACCCAGACTCTTAGTACATACGGTTTATTATGTCTATGACCTATAACGTGGTTGTGGAGCAGAGTATTCTCAAGCAACTGAATAGAGGAAATGTGAAAAATTAAATGCAAAATACAAAACTTCATCATGGGCCTATTGGACTGGTTTTCAAAAGAAGCAGAAGCTTTACCATTTGTGGATTGTGAAAGTAAGGAAAAGCAAAGTTGGAAAATATTAGATTTATGTTTTAGGGACAGGAAGCAATAGAAGTTTATACTTTCACAGGCTCTCAGAAGGCTTTCGTTCATCACTACATTTTGGTATTTCAGTTCACTGCTCGTTAAGGTTATTACCTTAATTTATTTAATCAAAATATTGACTGTATTCTCATGCTGCAAATGACTTGTGACATGATTTGGTTCTTAATATGTGTTTACCAAGGAAAGCTAAACAAACTAATGCTTATTTTTCATCATTAAAATACTAATATTTTAATTGTGTTTTTATTTTAGTTTAGAAGGTTTTTATAAAAATTTTTGTTTCTGTGTTTGCAAACAACAAACTTTGAGTTTATTTCACCAAAATTTATATAATCAGAATCTCCAAATTAAAAAGTTAGTTAAGTAATCCATTTGCCCTATAATTTATTAGCCATTTAATAACAAATCCATGATTCCCTATTACCAATTTGTTTTGCCTGAATTTCTAATAGATATTTATTTGAGTGTTTGAGATATGGAAAAGGCATCCCATTGAATACTTAAGACTCCATCTCTGACTTTATGGAATTCAGCAAACATTATTTTAATACAAATAAGGACATTAGCCATTAGTTAAATAAATTACCTTATTTTGAAATGTTCTAAGGAATCTCTGACTAATATGGCAGTCTAACTGATTTTTTTAAAAGAGACTTTTGGCAGAGTCTCTTTATTTTTTAACTTAATTGAGTTAGAAAACTGAATTGAGACTTTATTTTAAAAGAAAATTTGCAAATTAGTGTTTCAAAACTCTGCAATATTCCTTCCTCTTATCTACAGATATATAAGATTCAGCGACACTTTATCCAGATGCTTTTGACTGTATTTTACGTTGCTGCTTAACATATTACTACAAATTAGCAGCTTAAAACAACACCCATTTCCATCTTTCTTTTTGGCTCAGATGGTAAAGAATCTGACTGCAATGCAGGAGACCTAGGTTCAGTCCCTGGGTCGGGAAGATCGTCTCTAGAAGGTCATGGCAAGCCACACCAGTATTCTTGCCTGGAGAATTCTATGGACAGAGGGGCCTGTTGGGGTACAGTCCACGGGATCTCAAACAGTTGGACATGACTGAGTGACTAATACTTTCACTTGCATAGTTCTTAGCTCAGATATCCATGTTGGCAAAGACACGTTATGTGCTCCATCCCACAAGACTGAAATTAAGGTGCTGGCCACCTTTTCTTATCTGGAGCTCAGGGTCATCTTGCAGACTCAATCATGTCATTGGAAAAATTCAGTTCCTTGTAGTTGTAGGATTGAAGTCCCCATTTTCTTGCTGGCTGTTGGCTGGAGATTCCTCTGGCCTCCTAAGGGTCATCTCAGGTTCTTGCCCTGTTGGTTATCTCCACCTCAGCATTGGAGAACCTCTTTCCTGTTGAAACTTTCACACATTTCTAATCTCTCTGACTTCCTATACATCTTACACCCCCCAAAACCTCTATCACTTTGAAAGAACTAGACACACTGGAAAGTTTCTCTATCATAATGTCTACTGATTAGTAACCTTAATTATAGCTACAAAAATTCTATTTTCTGTGTGCTGTTGCTAAGCCACTTCAGTCATGTCTGACTCTGTGTGACCCCAGAGACGGCAGCCCACCAGGCTCCCCCGTCCCTAGGATTCTCCAGGTAAGAACACTGGAGTGGGTTGCCATTTCCTTCTCCAATGCATGAAAGTGAAAAGTGAATGTGAAGTCGCTCAGTCGTGTCCAACTCTTCGAGATCCCATGCACTGCAGCCTACCAGGCTCCTCCGCCCATGAGATTTTCCAGGCAAGAGTACTGGAGTGGGGTGCCATCGCCTTCTCCGTTTTTCTGTGTAACTTAATGTAATCACTGAGTAACACCAAGGCTGACTGCAGTGGGGCCATCTTAGAATTCTGCATAAGCCAAGATGTACAATTCTTGTCAGTTAAACAACAGAAAGAACATAAAAGAGAGTGATTGGTGGGATGAGATGACTCATCACCTTATATTGAGATGCTAAGACAAATAATACCATGTTCAGATTTGATCTAATAATAATATCTTAGGAATTGAAATATAAAAATCAGAACTGATACAGACAGATATAAGATTATAAGGATATGAAGGAATGCTGAGAGTTTTATCATTTGAGAAATGAACTATCAGGTAAAATGAAGAAATAACCAGATAATTGAAATGTTATATGAAATGATTCTTAATTATAAATGAAAGTATTAAAGTATTAGTTGCTCAGTCGTGTCCAACTCTTTTGTGATCCCATGGACTGTACCCCACCAAGGCTTGTCTGTCCATGGAATTCTCCAGGCAAGAATACTGGAGTGGATAGCCACTCCCTTCTCCAGGATCTTCCCAACTCGAACTGAGGTCTCCTACATTGCAGGCAGATTCTTTTCTGTCTGAGCCCCCAGGGCTTGGATCCAGAGGCAGAGGCCATATCATAACTCCGTGCATCGGTCTGCTTGGATACTTAGTCTGCTGCATGTTAAAGCTGAATGCTACTGTATATCTATGCCGCAGTGTATGTATGGACTCCCACTTCACCACTGCCTGAGGTCATGCTTTGTCCTGTACCGCACTGCTCCCCCATTGTTTCACGGGACCGAAGGGGTGAAAAAGGAAAGGGAGGGGGTTGGGGAGAAACAAATAGGTAAATTTGAGAGAGGACTTTTTGATTTGAGGTTTCTAAATGAGCATTTGTGGGGAGAGTGGGGAGAAACACTCTGAGTAGGGACAGGGACGTATGAAGGAGGGAGAAAATGAGTGTGCCAAAGGAAGAGAAGGAGAAAGTGCCAAAGGGTGCAAGTGTGGATAGAATCAAGAGAAAGATCCTCAAAGGTAGAATTAAGAGAATGCATGGGTTGATTTGCTTTGGAAAGGGGAAACGTTATTTCTCTGAAATACAGAAAAAGGAAAGAGAACAAGTAGTGGTTTCAGATGAGAGATGTTGAGCCAGGTCAGGTAGAGCAGATTTTATCCTGTCATTGTAATGAGACCATTTCATATATATTTCTTCTTCTCTAAAGTGACAAAAATAGTAGGACCAATAGAACAGGACCCATGTGAATATTAAAAACACATACATTATGCTTAGACTAGTGCATGACATGTAAGTATTCAGAAATCTTAGCTTTTGTATTATTATTATTATTATTTAGAAAATAACAGTAAAGGTAAATGAGATAAGGTTGTGAACTTAAACATAATATAATGATTTTTGTTGAACAATAGAACACCACTCCTGGCATTGAACTCCTGGTAAAAGTAAATAGCATTACGCATGGAACACCCAGTGAACATGGTTAATCCTTTTTCTAATAATAGTACTTAACAGCCTGAAAGGTACGGAGAAAGCAGTGGACATCAAGGTTTATAGAAAGTCAGAAATGAGTGCTCTATGATCTGGTTATTCTCACAAAGGTATATATCAAGTTCAGAGTGCACTAGGAAGTTTAAGTAGGAAAATAACAGATCTAGCTAGAGTTGGTAGTTGTGACTGTTTTAAGTCTTGGGGATGGGGACTGCAGAACTTAAAGTATTAGAAGGCAGGATTAGAGATGACCATCTGCGTGACTTATGCTTTCCAAAGTGAGGTGGAAATAAATATGAAAAAATGATCGCCATGATTAAGGTTGTGTTGGTAGCAGCAGTACCCACTAGGACAGAAAGAAAAAGTATGGCCCATGCATAAGGGTCTTATGCACTGTTGAAAGAAGTTTTAGATATTAGAAAATAGCAGACGGTATGGACTCCAAAGGAGAGACAGGGTTAGTTGAAGGAAGCTGTTGGAATGGTAGACTAGAAGGGCAATGGAGAACCAGTGATTGTTAACTACTTGCCAAGTTTCAATAACAGGAGAAACGTAAGTCCATTTTAAAATTGTAGGAATAATGTCCATTTAATGGAACTTAAGGATTCTAGTTCTGAGATTCTAGAACTGTGGTAACCAATGCAGCAGCCGCTAGCCACATATGGTCATTTACATGTTCAGGTAAAATAAGATTAAAATATTTATTGCCTCAGTTACACTAGCTACATTTCAAGTGTTTAATAGCCACATGTAATTCTACATAGTGGGCAGCAGAGATTTTAGAACATTTTTCTCACTGTAGAATATTCTAACGGATGGTGCTATACTAGAGGTATAGTGGACATGAGAGTATAGTGCTACAGAAAATACTGAAGCAGAAGAAAACTATGCTGAATGAGGATATGACCAAGGACATTCTGTGTTTTGACAATTTGAAGTATTCTTTTATTATAGCATTTCTGAAATTAGGATGAGTCATGCAATTGATGTGCTCACTTAAAAAGGTAGGGTTTATTTTTTTTTCTCATGAAAAACTGTTAACAAATTGTTGATGCATCTCACCATCAGTAGCATCTTAATATCAATGGGATAAGGTAAGAACAAAGCCAAAGGGGTTTTCATCTTTGGTGTTGATTGCAGCGATAAAGGATCAGGAGTTTAACAGGAAGACGGAGAGAGGTGTTGATCATGGGAAATGAGCTAAATTTAGTAAGTACTAACCCTGAGACACCATTCAGAACTTTGGAGTAATGATGTATTGGGAACAATTTAAAAGACTTTCTCGGGTTCTAGATTCTCAGATTCTGTTTCTAGATTCTCAGGCCTTCTGCCGACTGAGAATTGGGTTGATGGTGAGTGTCAGGCTAATATCCTCAGTAATTCTAAAGTACCATCTTGTGGTGCTGATCAAATACCTGGCTTTGATAGCTGTGGCATGGCTTCCTTAAGACTGGTCAGGGGAGAGGAAAGGGAAGAAGAGTAACCCCTCTTCATCTGGATGAAAGGGAGGATGAAAGGGAGAGAGCTAGATGTATGTCTTCATGTCAATGTATGCCAAAACCAATACAGAATTGTAAAGTAAAAATAAATAAATAAATTAATTAATTAAAAAAAAAAAAAGAAAGGAGAAGCCATCGTGAAAATGAAGATAACAATAGCCATACATCAGGGTAGCCAATATCTTCAGACTTGAGATCTGAACTTGAATGGAGATGAGCTACAAAATACTAGTCTCAGCAGAGGGGGATGCCAAATGGGAGCTGAATGTTTTGTTCTTATTCATTTTGTTCTGTTTTGCTTGTTTTGTGTTTTGATGTAATAACAACTCTGGCATGCCTTTTTACAGTAAATTATAATAGAATTAAATATATGTTAAAATTTATCTCTCATGATTAGTGACAGCTACCAAATACTTTTTTCCTGGAATTGTATGTTTTATCTTAATATATACATGTCTGCATTTACACATATTCTTGTGTGTGTGTGTGTGTGTGTGTGTGTATATATATATATATATATATATATATATATATATGAAAATAATGTAGTAGGAGGAATTTTGTCTTCTGAGTTAAAATATCTGATTTTGAACTTGGAGTCTAGTGTGCAGGTTAATTTCAGATTTAACTTCAGCCAAGTTTTATCTTTTGAAGCCTTAGGTCACTTTTTATTATTATTTTTTAGGTCAGTTTTACAGCAAATTGAGAGTGAGTTACAGAGATTTCCCACATACCGTGTGCCCATCACCATGCACAGCCTGCCCCTTTATCAACGTCACTCGCTAGAGTGGTACATTTTTCACCAAGGATGATCCTACATCAGCACACTTTAATCACCAAGATCCATGGCTTACCTTAATGATCACTCTTGGTGTTGTCCCTTCTGTGGGTTTGGATATGTGTATAATAACACATTGCCATCGTGATAGTACCATAGTGTTTTCACTGCCCTAAAAATCTTCTGTTCTTCAACCTATTCATTCATCACTTTCATTTAAAAGAGTTAATGTTGGTTTGGCCAAAAAGTTTGAGTTTTTCAGTCAGATGTTACCTGTCCTAACTGTTGTGAAGATAGAGGAAATAAGATATAAGAAAATATAAACTACAATGTATAGATATTTTCAACTGTAAAGTGATGTGCCTTTGCTGTCAAAGTTGTCATTTGTTGGTGTCCACCTCTCAAATGTTGCATGCTTTTCGGTACAGAAATATTGAACCTTTGACTTCCAGGATTACCCAGCCTAATTTAGCACTCTCTCTCTTTTCAAATTTTTAATTAGAGGATAATTACTTTGCAATATTGTGATGGTTTCTTCCATACATCAACAGGAATCAGCCATAGGTATACATCTTTGTATACCTTATTCTTTGTATATGTTGTTCTTTGCTGATTTATTATGTAGGGAAAAACATCAAGTAAAATCCTTTAGATACCTGAATCTAAGGAACTCTTGATATGTTAAAAATTAGACTTGCTAGGGGCAATATTATGAGTGTTTTTGTTTATAATCACAATTATTTTCAACCCTGGACCCCTCAGGGTAAAGTACTAGGGCTTTGTCACTGCAGGGAGAGAGAACAGAAAGTAAAATGTCACTCAGATTTAATCAGCAAAAACTGCCTGAAATTAGCCACAAGGCCAAGAATACGACATTATTTTACTGCTTTGATAAGCGGAAGGGTCATTGATGGACCTCACAGATTTGGTTTCTAATTGTATTCCAAACCTTCACCTGGATGAATGTCTATGAAAACCTATAATTCCAGGATGCTGAGGCCACCAAGGTGGAATTCAGCTGACTTCTTATTCATTGCATAGTGGATGGATGAAGGTGTTCTCTCCAGGTATCAGTAAGAATATCTGCCAATTTTGAGCTTTTATTTGTAAGACAAAGAGTAAACTAAACCACAACCACTGAAAGGGATTTGATCTATCCTTCAGTCTCTGGGGCTTTCAGTTCAGTTCAGTTCAGTCAGTCGGTCGTGTCTGACTCTTTGCAACCCCATGGACTGCAGCAAGCCAGACTTCTCAGTCCATCACCAACTCCCAGAGTTTACTCAAATTCATGTCCATCGAGTTAGTGATGCCATCCAACCATCTCATCCTCTGCCGTCCCCTCCTCCCCCCACCGTCAATCTTTCCCAGCAACAGGGTCTTTTCCAATGAGTCAGTTCTTCCCATCAGGTGGCCAAAGTTTGGAGTTTCAGCTTCAGCAACAGTCCTTCCAATGAATATTCAGGACTGATCTCCTTTAGGATGGACTGGTTGCTTGCTGGACTCCTTGCTGTCCAAGAGACTCTCAAGAGTCTTCTCCAACACCACAGTTCAAAAACATCAATTCCTCAGTCCTCAGCCTTCTTTATAGTCCAACTCTCATATTCATACATGGCTACTGGAAAAACCATAGCTTTGACTAGATGGGCATTGTTGGCAAAGTAATGTCTCTACTTTTTAATATGCTGTGTATGGATGTGAGAATTGGACTGTGAAGAAAGCTGAGCACTGAAGGATTGATGCCTTTGAACTGTGGTATTGGAGAAGACTCTCGCAAGTCCCTTGGACTGCAAGGAGATCCAAGCAGTCCATCCTAAAGGAGATCAGACCTGGATGTTCATTGGAAGGACTGCTGTTGAAGCCGAAACTCCAATACTATGGCTACCTGATGCAAAGAGCTGACTCACTGGAAAAGACCCTGATGCTTGGAAAGATTGAGGGCAGAAGGAGAAGGGGATGACAGAGGATGAGATGGTTGGATGGCATCACTGACTCAATGGACATGGGTTTGGGTGAACTCTGGGAGTTGGTGATGGACAGGGAGGCCTGGCGTACTGGAGTCTGTGCAGAGTCAGACATGACTGAGCGACTGAACTGAACTGAACTGAACTGAAGTTGGTCAGCTTTTCTTCCAAGCAGCAAACATTTTTTAATTTTATGGCTGCAGTCATTATCTGCAGTGATTTTGGAGCCCCCCCAAAATAAAGTCTCTCCCTGTTTCCATTGTTTTCCCATCTATTTACCATGATGTGATGGGACCAGATGCCATGATCTTAGTTTTCTGAATGTTGAGTTTTAAGCCAGCTTTTTCACACTCCTCTTTCACTTTCATCAAGAGGCTCTTTAGTTTCTCTTCGCTTTCTACATAAGGGTGGTGTCATCTGCATATCTGAGGGGTTTTTTGTTTTTTTTTATTTTTATTTTTTTGCATATCTGAGTTTATTGATATTTCTGCCGGCAATCTTGATTCCAGCTTGTGCTTCATCCAGTCTGGCATTTCTAATGATGTACTCTGTGTATAAGTTAAATAGCAGGTTGACAATATACAGCCTTGATGTACTCCTTTTCCTATTTGGAACCAGTCTGTTGTTCCATGTCCAGTTCTAACTCTTGCTTCCTGACCTGCATACAGATTTCTCAAGAGGCAGGTCAGGTGGTCTGGTATTCCCATCTCTTGAAGAATTGTCCACAGTTTGTTGTGATCCGCACAGTCAAAGGCTTTGGCGTAGTCAATAAAGCAGAAGTAGATGTTTTTCTGGAACTCTCTTGCTTTTTCAGTGTTCCAATGGATGTTGTCAATTTGATCTCTGGTTCCTCTGCCTTTTCAGAATCCAGCTTGAACATCTGGAAGTTCACGGTTCACGGTTCACGTACTGTTGAAGCCTGACTTGGAGAATTTTGAGTATTACTTTGCTAGCATGTGAGTTGAATGTAACTGTGCAGTAGTTTGAGCATTCTTTGGCATTGCCTTTCTTTGGGATTGGAATGAAAACTGACCTTTTCCAGTCCTGTGGCCACCGCTGAGTTTTCCAAATTTGCTGGGGCTTAGTGGTGTTTGAAAAACTAGCAAGGACAGACCCCAGTCTAAGAAACTAAATCCAAGACAACAATCTCAAATCAAGGAAGGAAATGATTGCAGTGTTGATTCTAGGAGTGTTTTGTAGGCCTATAGCTCTAACCTGGCCTGACTGAACTTTTAAAAAGGAGAGTAGGAATATGTTTGCACTCTAAGTCTCAGAGGAGAACAGAAGGAATTAGGGTTTTAAATGTTTTTCTAGGTTCCCATAGGAAAGAATTCTGACAGCACAATCCTAGTTCCATTTATCTTTTAATATAAACCACAGCATACTTAACAGAGTTTGAAATTCTTTATTGCTTTCCATGCTGGCAATTTTGCCATTCCCTTCATCTTCCTTAATGTTTTCTTCAGTATGAGTTCTAAAACCAAAAATATCCTTGTAATTTACTGTCTTGAGTGAATTTGGACTCCAGTTAGGCAAAACAGGCAGCAACTGAGCTTTGTGGTTCTTAGCCTTTGTGCATTTAAAAAATATCCGTGCTTTGTTCCTGTCCTCAAAGATTCTAATTTCACCTGGGCCTGTGTATTGAGTTTTTCTAGCTCTCCAAGTGATTCTAATGTGCAGCCAAGAATGAGAATCACAGCCATTTCCCCTCATCATCAACCTTCCTCAGGTCCATTGTCCTTGACCACTCACTCCCATGGCCAATGTCAAACCCTGTGATTGTCTAGAACTGCTCCAACCAACCTTGAAATCCTAAACATCCCACATCCTCAGCATATCTTCCTTTCTTTTTCATGCCTCTTATTGCACTGAAGACCCAGTAGTCTGATATTTCAGCTGCTCTACTGCTAAAACCTTCAGTGTTGCTCTTCCCTAATAAGAAGTTCAAAGTCAAGATTACTCTACCTGGCTCTCTCCCTGTTTTGACCCCTAGTATTTACAGAGGAAATTACAGTCACCTACAGTGGTGCCACAGAAAAGTCATAGTCTCTAGTCTCACCTGAAGGGAGCCTCAGTGCTACCAAACACGATTTGTTCCTCTTGTCAGCTGTGTCTCCATTTCTCCCATTCAAGGGCCCTTCTCTCCGTGGGAAGAACCCCTGTGCCTGGAATCCTACTCTCTTCCTCTTTAGTGGACTTACTCTTTCACCTGTAATTCTTGTGTCGTTGGCTTTCTCCATGTATTGGTTCTTTAACTTCAGTCTTCATGACAACGTGGATAAACCTGGAGGACATCAGGCTAAGTTGAAATAAGCCAGATGCAGTAAAGGCAAGCACTGCATAATCTCACTAATATGTGAAATCTAAAAAAGAAAAAAAAAAAAAAGGTAAAGATTGAACTCAGAGTAACAGAGGTTAGGGGTCAGGAAAGATATTGATCAAAGGGTGCAATGACTTTCAGTTATAAGAAGAATTAATTCTGGGACCTAATGTATTAATACACAGAAGGTAAAGAGTTCTAAAGATTCCACCAGCAATGCAGGAGACACAGGAGACTCAGGTTTGATTCCTCGGTCAGGAAGACCCCCTGGAAAAGAAAATGGCAACCCATTATAGTATTCTTGCCTGGGAAATCCCACAGACAGAGAAGCCTGGCAGTATACAGTCCATGGCGTGGCAAAGAGTTGGACGTAACTGAGCAACTAACAGTAACTAAACAGACTCTTCAGTTTATTCATGGTGCGCTCATTGTCAGATTCACAGATCAGCACTAGCTTTTCACCTCTTACTTGAGTCCATGTTATAGTATAATGTTTGGTGTGGTGACTGTGGAAGAGTGTTAAGTAAATAACTTTTATTATACAGGCTGCAGCACTGGTTTCCAAATTGTGCTCTGCGTGGTTGTAGACCCTCAGCCATAGCAGTTCTCTCTGTATCCAGTTTACCCAGAGAAATATTGTTGCTCGTTCTTGCTAAGTCGCATCCTGGTGTTTGCAAACCCTTGGACTGCAGCACACCAGGCTTCCCTGACCTTCACCATCTCCCAGAGTTTGCTTTGGGAGAGAAAAGTTGGAAATGTACCTATTGAAAATAAAACTTTTAGAAATGTTGAAAGATATATAATATATATATATATATGTCATAATGCTGATAGCAAATAAAGAGACAATCTATACCCTCAACAACTGGAAAGAAGAAATTTGATGGATATTTTTTTTAATGGCAGAAAATACAAAATATTATGTCCCCATATTACCAAATACTTTAAAGTCTTGGATAGCTGTATCATTATTAAATCTAAATAATACACTGATAAGTTAAATACTTTATTATCTTTGTTAGAATATGTATAGAGTTGGCCAAAAAAGTCATTCAGATTTTTTTCTATGTCATGTATGGACTTTTTGGCCAATCTAACATATGTACAAGAATCCTTTCCCATATTAATTTTAGCTCTTAAAATGCATAAAGTAGAAGAAAAAAAGAACTGTAATCTCCATGGGAGCAGCTTTATACCAAAAACTACAGAAGCAATTCTGTGTGCAACTTGCCAGAATATTAAATTTTATTTTTTATTTTATTTTATTTTTTTAATGTATTTATTTATTTTTTATTTTACTTTACAATTCTGTATTGGTTTTGCCATACATTGACATGAATCCACCACGGGTGTACATGCGTTCCCAAACATGAACCCCGCTCCCACCCCCCTCCCCACAACATCTCTCTGGGTCATCCCTGTGTACCAGCCCCAAGCATGCCGTATCCTGCATCAGACAAAGACTGGCAGTTCAATTCTTACATGATATTATATATGTTTCAATGCCATTCTCCCAAATCATCTCACCCTCTCCCTCTCCCTCTGAGTCCAAAAGTCCGCTATACACATCTGTGTCTTTTTTGCTATCTCGCATACAGGGTCATCATTGCCATCTTTCTAAATTCCATATATATGTGTTAGTATACTGTATTGGTGGTTTTCTTTCTGGCTTACTTCACTCTGTATAATCGGCTCCAGTTTCGGATTAACTGTTTATTTTCACAAATAAAATTGGAAAAGACCAGGGCCAGTGACCATTCCATGGTTTGGGAGAACTGCTAGTGTGCTTTATGTCATTGTAGAAACTCTGGTGACTTGGAGATAGCTTTTTTATAGATAGTTCCTAATTCTTTAATTCGATATGAGTTACCAGTTTGGAAAATTGCTATGTTATATTTATCACATGGTTATAATTTCTAATGGTTTGAAGAGTCATAGATCTGACCACATCAATACTTGGCTCATTTTTGAAATGGAAAGAAAGTGCTGAAACACCATAGTACTGTGCTAAATTCTTCAAAATGGAAAAACAACTGGTTTATATGTAAAGTAAAGTAAGAATCAAATGGGTGGAAATGACTGCATTTTTGAAATTCCATTGTAAATTACAGTCTAAAATATTTTTTAAAAATAGCATGTTTGCAAACATAGTTGACTTCCACTGGGAGTTAGAGGCCTTGTAGCTTGATTTTACTGTTCAGACAGATTGTGGACACTTATAGAAGATACATTTTTCCTAAGCCCTGGAAGGCCATTTTGAGTACATCTGTGGCAATTTTCTAAGTCTATTGGAAACTCCCTATTTGAAAAACTAAGTTAGATTAGACTGGTGTAAACTAGATCCTTTCCAAGGCCTTTCAAGTACTATTATAAAATCATTATACCCATCAGATATTTCACCATATCTCAAATACACAACTGATTTTGAATGCATCAAGCATAAATAATTATTTTACCCTGAACATAGATTTAAGGAATCAGGCGGGAGGAAAGAACTTCATAAAATGTTGGTGATACTTTATAAATCTTTAAATATTTTGAGGAGAGAACCCAGTTTAATAATTCACAATATAATCCTCTTTTGGTATAAACTCAGTTCTGTCTAGTTAACTAGCTAGTCGAGAGTGTAAGGTGGGCAGTCTAAAGAATTTTAAATTTCCTACGGTTATGTTCAAAATAAGCCTATAGCAAAAGCAGGATGTCAGATTATCTGGGGCCGCAGAGACTGCAGGGTGCACTGTAATGTTTGATGAGGTTCCCTTCATCACAATGGAAGGGGCAGAAAGACAAGTTAAGTTCAAGCAAACATGAGCACTTTTGGTCACATTGATCTTGTTTTGAATATACTCGCTGAGTCTATGTACACTGAGTATCCTGAAAATATTGAGGGGTCAGCAAGGCCTATTTGAGTCTGCTGTTTCCTAAGGTGTCTCATAGCCTTGAGTGGTTCATGGGGGATTTAATCCATGTGCTTATGATTCATTTACACTAGACTCATTAAAATGTCATAGGAAGATATTGAATGTCCCAGAAACCTTAAAGTTTACGAGGCCACTTAAATCATTTATCTCTGAACCAGAAAGTCAGAGGGTACCAGGAACACTCAGAATTCAAACGTAACAGGGGGGCAATTTCATATTTTCTAATATGTCCTAGGAAACCTTGGAGTAGATTCAAAATTTCTAAACTCTAAATTCTAGCCTAACATGTACATATACTAATGACATTCCAGTAACATGTGCAGGGCTGGAATGAGAATATTTAACATTAAAAATATCTGAAAGCCACATTTTGAATACTTTGTGTATCTGCACAGTGGCCTGAGGCCCTATGGATTTAAAGTTAAGTCCCTTCCAGGTGAAAGACCAGAAAAACACCTGGTACTTTTAAAATTTTCACTCCGTAAAAAGGACATTATTCCTATGTCAGAGTAATTCATTGACAGTCTATAATATTGTGTGATTTAAAAAATGCTTTAAAATGTATAATACATCTGATTAAATAAATGTGTCTGGCATTATAAACTCCATTTTTAAAAAAGAAAAATGGAATTACATGTATCTTTGAATATTGTTGCTTTAGTTGCAGTAATATATATTTGGTGATAGCTCTGAGCTGTGATAGTGTTCAGTAATAAAAGCAGTGCTGGCATATAGCCTGTGTAGCTCTATTTTATCTTTTCATTCATCATTTACACACTTGAAAGAAATCTTTGACTTGAGTTTTTAGTAAAAACCAAACCAAACTAAACCATAATTGCTCTTATAATACAAAGCATGACTATTATAATGGGTATAAAATTCAGTTCTAGTTTTTCTCCAAAAGTAAGATGTTTTCTCCAGCATAATTCTCTTCCTATCTAATTCTATATATTTTCATTTTAAAATGGCATTTTCCTACAGGGTAACATAACCCCAAGTATTCTTTGAACAAAATGTGTACCCCATGGTCATGTCAGTTCCATCAGGGCAGAAACTAAAAAAATAGGCCACAATTTATTTAAATTATGAAGTTGTTTGGAAGTATGTTTAACTTACACAAGTGTGTTGTGAAATGTGAGTGGAGAATATTTTTCTTAGTAAACTGTAATTCAGATAACTCATTTTTTAAAAAAACTGTGAGCCAAAGATTAAAATAGCTTCCATTGTGTAACATTATTAACATAATTTGATGACAGTCTTAAGAGAATTTAATTTTGGTGAACTAATTTAGAGTTGGTTAATTTTGCAGATTTCAGAATTTCTGGCGTCTCATTTCCATTTTTTGTCAAACCATTAAAAATAATTAGATTATTATCATTTTACACTTCTGTGTCAGTTTCTGCTGTACAGCAAAATGCATCAGCCATATGTATACATATATCCTGTCTTTTATGGATTTATCCCCATTTAGGTCACCAAAGAACATTCAGTGGAGTTCCCTGTGCCATACAGTGGGCTCATTATTTATCAATTTTATATACAGGCTTCCTTGGTGGCTCAGAGGATAAAGCATCTGCCTGCGATGCAGGAGACCCGGGTTTGATCCCTGGGTTGGGAAGGTCCCCTGGAGAAGGAAATGGCAACCCACTCCAGTATTCTTGCCTGGAGAATCCCGTGGACAGAGGAGCCTGGTGGGCTACAGTCCGTGGGGTCACAAAGAGTCAGACACGACTGAGCGACTTCACTTTCACTTTCACTTTCATGTGTATATGGGAGAAGGCAGTGGCACCCCACTCCAGTACTCTTCCCTGGAAAATCCCATGGACGGAGGAGCCTGGTAGGCCGCAGTCCATGGGGTCGCAAAGAGTCACGACTGAGCAACTTCACTTTCACTTTTCACTTTCATGCATTGAAGAAGGAACTGGCAACCCACTCCAGTGTTCTTGCCAGGGACGGGGAGCCTGGTGGGCTGCCGTCTACAGGGCTGCCCAGAGTCGGACACAACTGAAACGACTTAGCAGCAGCAGCAGCATGTGTATATGTAGATCCCCATCTCCTTGTTCACCCTCCCATTCCCTTTTGGTATCTTATGTTTGATCTCTATATCTGTGTCTATTTTCGCTTTGCAAATAAGATCATTTACTATTTTTGTAGATTACACATATATGTGTTAATGTTTTATGTTGTTGTTCAGTAGCTCAGTTGTGTCCAACTCTTTGCGACCCCATGGACTGCAGCATGCCAGGCTTATCTGTCCATCACCATCTCCAGGGGCTTGCTCAAACTCATGTTTTATCTCGTGATGCCATCCAACCATCTCATTCTCTGTCGTCCCCTTCTCCTGCCTTCAATCTTTCCCAGCATCAGGGTCTTTTCCAATGAGTCAGCTCTTTGCATCAGGTGGCCAAGGTATTGGAGCTTCAGCTTCAGCATCAGTCCTTCCAGTGAATATTCAGGACTGATTTCCTTTAGGATGGACTGGTTGGATCTCCTTGCAGTCCAGGGACTCTCAAGTGTTTTCTCCTATACCATGGCTCAAAAGTATCAATTCTTTGGTGCTCAACTTTCTTTATGATCTGACTCTCACATCCATACATGACTACTGGAAAAACCATAGCTTTGACTAGATGGTTCTTTGTTAGCAAAGTAATGTCTTTGCTTTTTAATATACTGTCTAAGTTTGTTATCGCTTTTCTTCCAAGAAGCAAACTTCTTTTAATTTCATGGCTGCAATCACCATCTGCAGTGATTTTGGAGCCCAAAAAATAAAGTCTGTCACTGTTTCCATTGTTTCCTCATCTAGTTCCTTATGAAGTGATGGGACCGGATGCCATGATCTTAGTTTTTTGAATGTTGTTTTAAGCCAGCTTTTTCACTCTCCTCTTTCACTTTCATCAAGAGATTCTTTAGTTCCTTTCTGCTTTCTACATAAGGACTTTGCCATCTGCTCTGAGGTTATTGATATTTCTCCCGGCAATCTTGACTCCAGCTTATGCTTCGTCCAGTCCAGGATTTTGCATGATGTACACTGCATATAGTTAAATAAGCAAGGTGACAATATACTTGACATATTCCTTTCCTAGTCTGAAAACAGTCCATTGTTCCATGTCCAGTTCTAACTGTTGCTTCTTGACCTGCATACAGATTTCTCAGGAGGCGGGTAAGGTGGTCTGGTATTCCCATCTCTTGAAGAATTATCCACAGTTTGTTGTGATCCACACAGTCAAAGGCTTTAGCTTAGTCAATGAAGCAGAAGTAGATGTTTTTATGGAATTTTCTTGCTTTTTCGATGATCCAGCGGATGTTGTCAATTTGATCTCTGGTTCCTCTGCCTTTTTAAAGTCCAGCTTGAACATCTGGAAGTTCCCATATTAGGGAAGTTTTTGACTATAATCTCTTCAAATCTTTTCTCAGACCCCTTCTCTTTGCTTCTTCTGGAGCCCCTATAATTTGACTGTTGTTGCTTTTAACGTTTGTCCAGAGGTCTCTGAGATTGTCTTCATTTCTTTCCTTTCTTTTTCTTCTGCTCTGCCGCAGTTGTGTTCGCCATTCTCTTTTAGCTCACTTATCTGTTCCTCTGTTATTGACTCCCTCTGGTTTATTTTTTCATCTCAGTTATTGTGTTGTTCATCACTGATTGCTCTTTAGGGCGTCTAGTTCCTTATTTAACAGTTCTTTTATCTTCTTGATCTGTGGCTCCATTCTATTTCTGAGGTCTTGGAGCATCTTTACTGTCATTACCCTGAATTCTTTTCCAGGTAGATTGCCTATGCCCTCTTTATTTAGTTGATCTTGTGCATTTTCACCTTACTCCTTCATCTGTCTAACTTACTGTATTTAAGGTCTCTTTTCTACAGGTTGCAGAGTTTTAGTTCTTCTTGCTTCTGTTCTCTGTCCACTGGAGGGTGAGTTTGGTCCAGGGGCTTGTGTAGTCTTCTGGGAGGGAGGGACTAGTGCCTATGTTCTGGTGGGTGGCGCTAAGTCTTTTCTGTCTAATGGTCAGAGCTGTGGTAGATTTCGTATTTTGAGGTGTCTGTGGGCTTACTATGACTTCAGGCAGCCTGCTTGCTGATGGGTGGGGCTGTGTTCCTTTCTTGCTGGTTGTTTGGCATGAGGAGGCCAGAATTGGAACCTGCAGGCAATTGACTGGAGCCAGGTCTTGGTGTTGAGATGGATACTGCTGGGAGAGGACATGCTGGTTAATATTCCCTAGACCCAGGAAGTCTCTGGTGATCCAGCACCCTGGATTTAGTGCTCCCACCTTGGAGGTGCTGACCCGTGGCCAAGCAGCCAAGATCCCACAAGCCACACAGCACAGCCAGAGAAAAATGAATGAAAAAAGAAAGAAAAAGAAGATGAAAAGACAAAACCCAAAACATGTAGCCAAAACAAACCAACAATAGTATCAATACCAGAAAAAGAAGAAAAATGAAAATGAAAAACAAACAACCAAAAAAAAAAACACAAAACCACACACAACCAAGGGGATGAAAAACTAAAACATGAAAACAATCAATAAAGACTAAACAAACAAAAAATTGATGAACAAAACAAAAACAAACAGTAAACTAAAAAATAGCAAAGGAAACCTAAAGCAAACACATAAAAATTATCGAAAACAAAAAGAACAAAACAAGGAATAAACACAAAACAACAAAAAAGTAAATATAGAGAAAAAATTAAAGATAAAAAATAATAAAACACCTGAACATAATGAAACAAAGAAAAATAGTAGTAATATTTTCCTGTGGCCTCCTCTGTCGGTGTCCTTGCTCCACAGTGAGCCACAGCCAGCCTTTGCTTCTCCAGGAGGCCCTGCACTACCACTTGCTAGGTATCTGGATTGCTGTGGGTACTGTGGAGCCAGCTCAGACTCTGACCTTTCTCAAATCGCTCATGTACTTGTCCCCAGAGGCCACTGCTGCTAAGCTAGACTGGTCTCAGTTGTGGGAGCACTCACTGTCTATTCAGATATTCCACTGGTGCAAGATTTATCAAACTGATTGCAGGGATTTGATCTGTGGCATGTATAGGTGGACAGAGAGATTTCCATTCCTTCACCTTAGTCATACCACCCTTGGAGCTCAGCTTTGGTTTTGCCTCACATCTTCCTGGGTGCCATCTGTTCTCTGCCCAGGGGACAGGGAGGCCAAAGCAACAGCTGATTAGAGCACACTTACTCAGACCCAAGAGAGGTTGGTGGCCACAACTGGTGTGTGTGCAAAAGTGTCTGTGGTGATGGCAAATGGCAGCCAGCTGCCTCAGACTTGGACAGGCCCGCTGTGGTGGAAATTCCTTCCAGTGCCCATGGAGGCAGGGGCTAGCAAGTAGGGGCAGTAGTGGCCCTGTCTCTTGAATGCCACTCAACAGTGGTGTCTCGTTTTGTAGTCAGACCATACTTCCTCTAGGGACATTCCTGGCCCATGGAGCCCCTCACTCCCACCCCTTTGTTGTATTCACGCAGCTAACAGCAACCCTTTTCCCAGATACACTCTTAACGCCACGCTTTAGCACTCGGCCCCTCCCAGCTTTGGTGGATTCCTGTCTCAGAAAGGGGCACTCAGGGCTTATTCCTGAGGAGGCTTTGGCATGGGCAGTGGTCAGGACTCTGGAGCCTCCTCAGGCTTGAGGAGGAGGCCTTGATTTGAGGGACAGACAAGTCTGCTCAGATGGGTGCCACTCCCAGTGCCCGTGGAGGCTGCAGCTTCTGGTGGGGAAGAGAGTTGCAATGTTGTCCCCACCTCTTGTGCACCACTCAACAATGATATCTTGCTTCTTTTGTGTCCTAGGCTTCCTCTGCAAACTTTCCTGGTTGTGGAGCTTCTTACTCCTTCCCCTTCAGGCTTTTTCACTGCCAACAGCTGTTCCTTCCCTGGGTCCTCACCCCAAACCTCACTCTGTAGCACCCTCGCCCCTCCGCAACAGGAGATGCACAACTCAGACTGGGGTGCGCAGGGCTGCGAGTGCAGGTCTGTCTTTGTCCAGCTTCCACAGACTATCTGCTGCCTTCCCGTCAGTCCCCTGAAGGTCTCTTTGTATCTTGGTGTCCTCACCCTTCAGGGATTTTCTGAGTGCTGGAATCTCTCCTCACCTTCAGCTTCCTGTCAGGGTGCTGGTCCCTTTTTTGATTTGTCTTCTATATTTTTTCTTTATTTTGTTCTTCCCAATAGCAAGGGGATTTTTCTTGTCCTTTTAGGTATCTGAAGTCTCCTGCTTCAGATACCTAATTCTCTGTGAGAATTACTCCACGTGTAGATATATTCTCGATGTACTTGTGAGGAGAGATGAATTCCACATCCTCCTATTCCATCATCTTGACTCTTCTGAGATCCTTTTTCTTCCTTCATTGTTTCTGGTTCATCAGCTGCTTGACTCTCCAAAATATGCAGCTAAGTTGAATGGCCATCCAGGTGGAAGTTTATTGGTATGTGAAGCCTCTGACCAAATAAAAATTACAAAGCAGGTATGTCTCCACACTGACACTCAAGCCCAGTCAAAGAAGAAATACTATCTTTACTGAGATTTCAGGGCATCTCATCCTCCTGGTTTTCCTTTCTACTTTGATTATTCAGTCTCATTTTCCTTTGTTGCTTCTTTCCTAGCTCCTCCGAATCTTAGCATTGATGTGTCTCAAGCTTAGTCAGTGGACTCTTCTGTCCTTTTTCTGCATATCTCCTACCTGACCTCATGTAATCCTACAACTTTAAAGTCTATGGGCTCTTGTCAGTTTTCTACCACTAACCTGGACTTCTCCTCTGAATAGAGACTTTAATATTGAACTGCCTGCCTACTATTTCCACTTGGATGTCTACCATATATCTGTAGCCTGACTCTCTCATAACCAAAGTCTAGCTCTTTTTTGACCAAACCAAGCTTCTCCTATGCACTTCCCCATCTCACGCCAAACTTTGCAACGATCACTGCCTTCTCCCCGTTTCTCTCCACCCTGTTCCCCGTCTAGTTCAGTTAGCAGATCCAGCCAGCTGCCTCGCAGAATATAACCCAGAATCTGACCATTTCTTACCACCCCCACTGTTACCAGCTTGGTCCTGGCCATGGATCTTTGCCACTGGTCTCTCTGGACATGCAGCCCTGCTTCCCCTGTGCCCACTTCAGTCTGCTCTCCACACATCAGGAAGTGGCACTGCTGAATCTGGATTGTGTCAGGTCAGTCCTTTGCTCAGAATTTTTCAATGACCTCTGATCATTATCAAAATTAAAATCCTTATAACAGCCTACCACCTGTGGGTTGTTATAATGCTGTGGGTTGTTGGCTGATTCAGTTCCTTTTCCTGCTGCGGTCCAGTCACACTGACTTCCTCCTATTCCTCCAACTCTCCAAGCACAGTCCTGCTTTGGGGGCTTTATAATTTCCATTACTTCAGACCAGAACCTCCCATTAATCCCTGCTTTATTTCCTTACATCGTTTGTTCTTTATTCAAATATTTTTAGTGAGCTCTTTCCTGTTCATCCTCTTTAATAATTATATCCACACCATCCCTGTTCCTGGAACTCTTCAGGACACTTCCTTTTAAAATTTTTCTCCTTAGAATTTATTGCAGTGTAAATAAGTCTATAGATTTTGCTTCTTTGTTTTACTTTCTGTCCCTCCTCCCCCAACTAGAAGGAGGGTCCTGGTCTATTTTATAGCTCACCTCCCAGCTTCTAGAGTAGTTCCTAGAACATGGGGTTGTTAAGAAATATTTGTTGAATTAAAGAATAATGAATGATTACTGCTCATCTTTCACTTCTTAAGTGGAAGCAGGAAATATAAAAATATGAATTATTAAATTATCAGAGTTTCCCATATTCATATGTAAATGTAATAATCCAATGTGATTGTTGGGATATATCAAAAATAATTGAGAACATGCATTTTTAAAAGCTTGATCAAACACTTTTTTTTAATCTAAGAAAGACCTTCTGTCAGTCAAGAAATCAGAATTATATTGAATTAATTGTTTCTAGGTCATTAGTGAACTTGATTGTGCTGTTACTCTCAAAGCACTAAATATAGCATATGTTGAACTGAAGGTCCTTCATGATCCTTGAAACTTCCTTGCATTTCTAAAGAAATACCCAGACTTATGGGAAGAAGTTTTAATGAGACATTGTACTGTTCAGGAGAGAGGAAATCATAGTCTTTGACCTCAGGGGCATTGATGAAATAATAGAGTGAAAGCTCTAGGGAAATTAGTTTTTAGGAAGTGGAATCCAGTGGCTCATTGCACATTCTAAATAGCATCAGAGTAAGAATGACAGTCTGGCTGATTGGGTTTAGTGATGTGGGTAGATTTGGCTGTTATATCATCTGAAGTAGATTGAAAACCCCCAAATATCAATGAGATCTTATGAAGGTATGAGGACTATTGAGGAACAATTCATTCTAGGATTCCATTTAAGTGAGAACAGCAGGTGGGCTAAGAGAGATCAGGACAGTTTCAGTATTGGATTTCTGATCAATGAGGACAGATAATCTTAAATATGTTCTTATGCCTGTCCTGACTCGTTCAATCCACAGACATTTCTGGCACAATTACTGTGTATTATGTACCATGGAATTAATAGAAAGGCAACACAGCAGTGCCCATGACAGAGACGTTCCCTGCCCTCCTGCAGCTTCTGTCCCAGTGAGGGAGTCAGACACACATGTGAGTGCTGATTGTGGTGGGTGCTTGAAGGAAGAATAGCAGGGCGAGAGGACAGCAGGGCCACAAACCAGGTTGTCACGAAAAGCAGCTCTACAGGTTCAATGCTAGCCCATGAGGCATTTACAGAAACCCTGTGTGTGGATCCGCTGTGAGGAATTCAGATTTGCCATCCACTCCCACTTCTTCCCACTCTTGAAGATACCCTGTCCCCTCAGCCCCTTCCCTTCTGCCAGTGCTTTCCATTCTTCTCCACTATCTCCTCACTCTCTGCCATTATCAGTTCTCTCCTATTTTGAAATAAAACCATCACATTTGAATTCTTCTCTCCAGCTTTATTTATTTTATTTCCTCACCACCAAAATCCTCCCACAGTCCCCTCTTAACCCCTTGTTAACTTTGTTTCATTGAGGTGTGTTTAAATGGGTTTTGGAGACAAAGATCTATGAAAAGGACTGATGCACATACATTTAAAGTTTTAATTCAGGATACCTGGGGCTGGTGCACTGGGATGACCCAGAGAGATGGTATGGGGAGGGGAGTGGGAGAGGGTTCAGGGTTCGGAACACGTGTACACCCGTGGCGGATTCATGTTGATGTATGGCAAAGCCAATACAATATTGTAAAGTAAAAAAATAAAATAAAATCTGAAAAAAAAAAAAGGAAAACTACCAAAAAAAGAAAAAAAAAGTTTTAATTCAGCCAAACTACTGACATCTCTGTTTCAGGTACCATGCCATTTTCATTAAATTATAAGCTGCTCCATCTTAAAATAATAACTATGTGATAATGTCAATTACTCTGTTTCTCACAATATGTGGCAGCTGAGGACAGATTAAACTCTTCGAGGCTAAAATAAAGTTCTTCCCCAAAGAATTTTAAATCCTTAAGCTGAGACTTGATCAAGGTAGAACCACATACTGCCACATGACACGGTGTGGATATGGAATGGATTATTATAATAAGCAAATAAATTAAATAATAAACAAATAATAATGTAATGGTGTTTTGTTTGGTGTTTAATCTCCCAGCAGGTGGGTGTAAATTGGTGGTGGTGGTTTAGTCGCCAAGTCGTGTCTGATTCTTGTGATCCCATGGACTGTGGCCCTCCTGGCTCCTCTGTCCATGGGATTCTCCAGGCAAGAATACTGGAGTGGTTGGCCGTGTAAATTAGGTCTCATTAAAATAAATTTTCCAGTTTGGGCAGCTGTATGCCAAGCTGCTGGAGAGTGAATCCAAGAGATTATTAGATAATCTCTCTCATCCAAGCATCTCTGAGTCTCTTAGGAGCAGCTGACAGTCACTCCTACGTGGATCTGCCTAGGATACACTGACCTCAGCTCTACCAGTGACATCAACCCACATTCCTTGGTCTCTAGAGCACTGGCAGGAGACACAAGCAAGATCATTAGCTGTTAGTGCTCTTTATTCCATCCAGGCTGGTGCCAGCATATTATTCTCTTTCAAAGTAGAAAGGAGAATGCATCCTCTCTTCTAGTTCTCTCAAGGGAGTCCGATTGCTGTGCTTCTTGATAGTTCATCATGTTTTAAGAAATTAGTAAAAAAAAAAAAAAAAAGTCTTCCTGTTCTCATGCAACCCTTTGTCTTTGCAGATTGTGACTGGGAGAGTTCATATGGCCATCACCATAGTCTACTCAAAATCATTGTACCTTTCCAAACCCAGGCTTTATAGCTGAGTCTAGTTATTCATACTAGATTTCTTAGATTTTCTTAGAGTTAATTCCTATCCAAACACTTAAACTTTCTGTTTTAGTGAGAATGGTCTACATCATGCTACAACAAAGAACTCCAAAATGTCAGCTGCTTAAAACAATATAAGTTTATTCCTCATTTATGCTGTGTGTTCATCATGGGTTAGAAGTGGATGGGGGAGGGCGTTCTGCTCTTTACTTGGAGACATAGCTAAAGGGAGACTTCACCATGTGCAAAGTTTCCAGTCATGGTGGCCACAGGAGGGGGACACTACATACTGGTTCTTAGTGGTTTTCCCCTGAAAGTGGCGTGCATTACTTCTGTTCAAGTTTCCTCGGCTAAAGTCAAGGTGACCACAGCTGACTTCAAGGGATCAAGAAAATGCAAATCCTGCCTTATCCATGAAGGAGGAGAATTGGGAATATTGGTAAGTAGTGCTAGTGACGATCACACCTCCTTCCTTGAAACTTTGCGTCTATAATCTCCTCCTCTCTCCCTGCCCATTCCTGCTGCTTATGATATAGCTCAATTTGTATGGCCTTCAAGCATGTAAATAGCTCAAAGTTCTTCCATATTTAAGTGAGTGGCTCTAGCTTAGGGTCTCTCTTGAATTGTTGGCTTGGACTTCAGTCATCCCAACGTCACTGCTTTTAAGGTCACTCATACAGTTGTCAGGCCTTAGTTCCCAGCCATGGGGGCCTCTCCATACGGCTGCATTTAATATGATATCTTGCATCCCCCAGGCTAAGAGATCAGAGAGAAAGAGACCTCTTAAGACAGGATGATGCTACAGTCTTTTTACTTTTATCTTGAAAGTGGCATGCCATCACCTTTTGCCCAATGATGAACCCTGGTACAGTGTGGGACAAGAGACTCTACAAAGATGAGCATACAGGGCAGAGGGTAGTAACTGGGAAACATCTTGGAGTCTAGCTAACACTGCCCTTCAAGAAGGTTCCTCACTTCCCATATAAATCCATGGCTGCAATAAAGCTTTCTGAATCTCAAGCAGTGTGCCCCACATAGAGCAAATATAATTTAGAATTTCTCTCTAGGAGGTCACTTCATTTAGACTTTGTTGGTCTTCTTGTTGGTCTTCTATCATTGGTTTTCTTCTATGCAATTAAATGTTCTTGTATCTTAATTATTTTCTGTGTCCCATATCTGGCAAGGTATATTTACTCTTCTATAGGACATTTGCTTTATTTATGTTCTAATTGCTGTTTTTAAGTCAGTGTTTAGGTGGCAGTTGTACTTTCAATGTTAGCAGACATAATATATAGCAAATAAGAGCAAATAAATACTTGATATTTTTCCTGCCCCTTTCTATAGAAGGATGAGCTATGTGAGCTAAACGTGACTTTAAATAGGATGCTGCGAGGAATTACAAATTGTGGCACAGTCACAGAAACCCCACATTACAATCCATCCTTGTCAGCACACTCATTCCACATACCAGCATTATTTTCTGGTTAATGGAAAAATCGTTGAAAGATATTAGAGGAAAAATAAAATTGTGTAAGGGGTAGGAAGTTCATATTTGGAAGGAGGGATTATATATGGCTATTATAATAACAGATAGGGGAATGCATATGCAGATAGGGGAATTTTTTGCACCCTTGGTTTTATTGAGCAAAAGTAGAGAGATTTATTTTCCTCTCTTTGTTAATTGGTCGAACAGAAATAAACCCTACTGTGCAGGAAACTAGTCACTCTTCCCTACTGTCTCCTGGTATTAAAAGAGTTTATTGAAATCCTCAAATCGGCTTCATACTGTGGCACCAGTGATGTCTCTTGCATTACTTCAGTCAAACCGTGCAGTGTGACCAATGCAGACAGTCTATTAGGAGCACAGGGATAGCTTGCCTTTTCTTCATTCTTTCTGCCTCGATTGTTTCTGCATTTTGGTTGCTTTTATCCTGCCATTTTGAATCTCTTATGCCCCAAATTATAGTATGCTCATTATATGCAAGGCTTCTCCTCCTACCCACCTCCTCTTTCTTCCCCCCAGCGACATCTCACTTCATTCCCAAGAAAAACATCACCCTCCCCTCTCAGCTTGCTGTGTTTACATTTCTCTGCTCTTTTCCTCTCTTCTCCTGGCATGCTGGTTTAATCAATTTTACCAAATGACTTTCCTGGCAGCCGTAAAAAGAAAACTCAGAGCCAGTTAATAGCAATCTGATACTGTACTTTTTGTCATTTCTCTGAAATGTATAGAAGTGTTTGGTCATTGGATTGATTTTTAATGATGTAAATGATCAGATGTCTCAATGCTGCACTGCAGCAGGCCGATAATAAATAGGAAAGAGGAGGAGCTTGGGTGCTGGGTGCTCACTCAGTGCCACATAAATAATCCCCCAAAGATCAGCCAAAGAAACAGCATAAAAGATGTCTTTGCCAAATCGTTTATTAGCATTGTTAAACAAAAGATACCTAGCTCTTGTAATTTTGTGTATGGAGGGACTGAAACAAGGTGTTTGGGATGAGGGTTTAGAGAGTCATTGATGGGTTTAGCAATCAAACTGCAGCCTAATTCTGTGCATATCTGTTGACATGAGCAGAGCATCAGTGAAATGCTTCCTAGCATCCCCAAATAGCATCTTGTCACCTCAGAGGTGGTGGGAAACATTGGTCATGTTTTATCTGAAAGGCCATAGAACTCTCAAACATATACAGAATCAGTAAATTGGAAAAAAAAAAAAAAGTAACTTGTTTTTTCCCCTCTGTAAGAAAAAAATAAAAGCTATGTGGAAAAGAAACAATGAAATATTATGAGCACCTCATCAGGCTTCTTAACTAGCTGTGTAAGCTCGGGTGACTTGCTTCACTAGCCTGGGCTTCGGTTTCCTCGCTGTGAAATGAACAAACTAGTAGGACTTTTCTGGATGATTAAATGGGGAACCGCAAGTCAAGTGTTTAGCATTGTGTCCGGCACTTACTAGCTATGCGGCTCATGATCACTTGTACTGCATCTATGGTCTCTATAATTGCCCTTCCCTACAATCCTATCCAGCCAGCTCTAAATCCACAGAACAAGGATACGCTCACCGTGCAGTAGGGAAAGTGGGTTTTGGAGTCCAGTTTCAGCTCAACCACTTACTTTCGGGGTCCATCCCCTCCTAGCCTCTTCAGCTTCCTCATCTATAAAGTGGGTGGTATTAATGCTGGCTTTATAGGGTTATTACAAATATTTAAAGAAATAACTCGTGTAAAAGTGCACAAAACCTTTCCCCTTCAAAGGAACTCCAAAATGTTAGCTTTATTTCACCCTTCTCCCCTCATTTCCTGTGTTTCTAAATGGTGTGTGGAAGAAAGCTAATTTGTTTCTTATGCTAATGCTTCAATTAATATGATACTCTTTTGAGAAGCTCAGTTCAATTTACATAGCTGGAGGTATAGAGATACACCCTACATACACACCAGGCTGATTTGAGGCTGATAATGACAAAAGAACTTTTATATGTTTTCTGTCTTTAGAGTATACTTTCTCCTTCAGAAGGTAGGCACTGTTTCATTTTAAAGGCTGGGTCTTAGTTACCTTCAATAAAGTAGCCAAGTTGGGCTGCCCACTGGTCTAATGAGTTTCTGTTGGATTAGTTCCATTTAGTCTGTTTCATGGCCTGGGTCAGACAGCTGACTAATGGAGGCGCTTAACGATGCCACTTTGGCCCAGATGGTGTGACTAAAGAGGCTCGGTTTCACTGCTGGTAAAAGTGACCCAGAGGCACTCTTTGCTGATATTAGGGACATTGTCTTTGTACCCGAAATCACCATCTCCCTCTCCCCATCCCATATTGCAAGAAAAGTAGATTCTACTAGAAAGAACAGGGCCCAAGAGCTGTAGTAACAGGAGTTTATTCCGTCATTTGAGAAATTTTGTGTTCCTAGGGTAAATGAGATCAATTTTGGCCTATAATGATAATACTCCCTATGTTTTTCAGATGTCGGAGAAAGTGTAGCAACATAGCAAAGCTCCACATGTACCATGGAGGGGGATGGGAGTGGAGACCAAACATAAAAGCATAAAACATAATTGAGTTTGATGGGTTGCTTTAATTTTCTTTAAATATGTTAAATCTTTAGAAAGAGACATAATCAAAAATATAAAAATATTTTACAAATGATTGAAAAGCTGAATATCAATTATATTGTAAAATATTTCAAAATTTTTAAATGGGTAGAAAAATCTGTTTGGATTGCCAATAATACATATTTACTTTTAGCCCTGAAAACAGCAAATCACCTGCACATTTAATAAATCTATGTCATTATCTTTACACATACTAAAAATACCTTGATAATTTGTTAATGTTTTGTATTTGTTAGTGTACATTTATAAGCATCTTTAGCCCTATAAATGTTTGGAGGCTTGGGAGGTATTAGGGAGGAGGGAGAAAGGACAGCCTGTCTAAGAACTCAGCATCTGGTCAGAGAGATAGAACCAGGATTCTTTTATTACTGTCAACAGTTCCCAAGTGAATATCCTGTATGTATGTGTGTGTACATGTGTGTATTTGCACTAGAGGAATCACTTTTGTAGGATGCTGCTGCTGCTGCTAAGTCGCTTCAGTTGTGTCCAACTCTGTGCGACCCCATAGACGGCAGCCCACCAGGCTCCCCTGTCCCTGGGATTCTCCAGGCAAGAACACTGGAGTGGGTTGCCATTTCCTTCTCCAATGCATGAAAGTGAAAAGTGAAAGGGAAGTCGCTCAGTCGTGTCCGACTCCTCTCGATCCCATGGACTGCAGCCTACCAAGCTCCTCCATCCATGGGATTTTCCAGGCAAGAGTACTGGAGTGGGGTGCCATTCTCCTGCAAATCAGAGTCACGTGTATTTTACATTTAGAAAAGTTTACTAAATTTTACTCCAAGAAAGTCTCTCCAATCTGTGTCTCCACCAAATGTTATAGGTGTACTTGTACACCACCACCCTGCCCCATCCACCAACATCACTGGATATTTTTAGTCTTTCGTTTTTACCAGTGTGACAAGCAAAATGTCTCAAGGTAGTTTGAGTTTATTTCTTTGGTTACCAGTGAGATAGAACATCTTTTCAAATTGTTATTGACTATTTGTAGTTCTCCTTAGGTGACATTTATTTGCATCCATTTTCCATTTGTCTTTTGGGTTGTTGGTCTTATTCTAATTAATTTATAGACTCTCCATAAAGCACATATAAAAAATTGTACCATAGCTATATCTGTAGCCCACTTTGCTATCTCTTCATTAATAATTGCTGGAAAAGCCTTTGCAAATTAACCTTTTCATACTTCTACACTATTGTTTTTCTTCTTTCCTAATTTAGCCTTCCCACCATTGCAGTCAGCAAGTTAGATGGCAAACATTTCAGGAGGGCAAGGGAAGCAAATATATATTGCTTCCTTATATGTGCTAAGTTGTTAACCTCTACCGTCTATTGTGTGGTCAATGTACTATAGTAATTCCAAACAAGTCTAATAAATAGATATCATTGTTTTCCTGATGTAGAAAGAAAAAAAAAAAAAAGGCTGATTCAGAGAAGGTTGAGAAGTGAGCCTAAGATGAAGGAAGTGATAAGAGACTTCAGGTCTGTTAGATAATACCCAGACTCCTTCCACCAAACCATGCTTCCTTCAGAAGCACTTCTGTTAACCTAGTAGCACCAATTAGCTTGGTACACTCAAGGTTCCAAGGATATATAATGCAGAAAGAGGCAACATTAGGGCTTAGGTTTACCAACCTCAAGCTTTGGCTGGGGACTAGAGGAGGGAGGAGGAGGCTAATGATAGGAAGGATATAGTCATCCTTGGGTTAACTTGGGTAAAGAGGGAAAATTGGAAAAGGCAATCCCAGTAGTACTGAGGATAGGGTACCCGAATCAGTGAGCTGGAGTTTGCAAACAAGAAGAGGGTAGAGACCGTCCAAGTAGAAAGTGCATATATATCAATGTTCCTGAACTATCAAAGAATCAGCATCGACAGAGCAATGACAACAACGTGGACTGGAGAACAGTTAAGATGAATGGTCCCTCATTATGGAATGGCATTCAGATAGCAGACTTTAAAGAAAAAAAAAAAAGTAGAAGCAACAGAACTTCATACGGCCCAAGTTCTCCCAGTAGGAAGAGTTTTCAAATGCTGGAGACCTACGTTTGTAGGAAGAGGATCAGTTATATTTGGCCTGTTTATCCAAAAGCAAAGATGTGGGTAGCAAGATTACTAGAAGTGTCTTCTTAGAGTATGAAAGACAATTATGATAGCTTAGGTTACTGGCTTTCAGTAAATTCCATCTGGTATTTTACAAATTAGCTCATTATTCTGCTGTTTTTATGAATGTGTTAGTCTGAAAACATATCATTGTCACAAATTAGTCACCTAGTGCTTCTCTGAAAGTGATTTAATACAAGCACACCCACATCATAATATGGGATAGTAAACTAGGTCCTGGCTTGACCCTCTAAATGGAATTCAGCATAAAGTCTGATTCACTTTGCAAGAGGATTTTGGCACACACACTACCTTCTGATTTCCTAAGATTAGAAATGTGATCACTAGAATGTGATCCTTGCCGTGAGTATTGACAATATCATGTGATATTAAAAGCCTGTTAGTTTCCCCTATGAACCTTGAGAGATCCCAGCCTACTGATAAATGATGAATTTACAAATTGAGCATAGCTGTGTTTGTTTTTATTTGCATTGGTTGCCGCAGGTGTCATCCAACTGTTTCAGTTCAATAATAGCAATTGCAATTTTGAGAATTATTGTAAACATCTGATTTTGAAAGAGTTTTTTTTTTTTTCTTTTAGAAGGGAAGCAGATGAGTTTACCCACCAGCTATTTAGAAAGAAAAAAAAAAAAAAACTATGTAGGAAAACATAAGCTTCCCTCTCCTAACTTGATTACCTATTAAGAAGTGCCTTGGAATATAATCAGAAAACTCTCTCAGGGACCGTGCCTTTGGTGCAAGCTTGGAGCTGCTAACTCAATGGCTTAATATAAACAAATAAGGAAGACGTAGGCTTCCCTGGTTGCTCAGATGGTAAATAATCTGCCTGCAGTGCAGAAGACCCAGGTTCAATCCCTGGATCTAGAAGATCCCCTGGAGAAGGAATGGCAACCCACTCCAATATTCTTGCCTGGGGAATTCCATGGACGAGAAGACTGGCAGGCTCCAGTCCATGGGGTCACAAAGAGTTGGACATAACTGAGTGATTAACACTTTCATTAAGAGAGAGTGTTTCAGTGATTATTTCTTGCTTTTTGTTTTTATTATTTATTTGCTTGTTTGTTTTTCAGGTGTAGTTGTTAAGAGGCTCAGGCACATCACCCAGATTTTGCTTACCTTCTTACAATGTTGTCCTTTTGCTCAGACAGACTCTTCTCATTATTGCAAAATCATGGCCCCAGCCAGGCACAAGGTCCAAAGTCAGAAAACAAACCCTTTCTTCCTTTGTGCTTCTCTTTTTATGAAACGCTTTTCCCAGAAGACACTTCAGCCAACTTACCTTCATATCTCTTTGGTGAGGTTTGGTTTTAGGACATAAAGGAATTACTGGGATTAGGCTGTTCAGGATTTACGGCTGTACTGGGCAGGGAATCACTTTCTCTGAGTACTTAGCTGCCACAAAAAGTAAATTCTTGTGAAAACAGTTGGGTTTCTGCCAGCAAGGAAGAGGGAGGGTGGATGTTGAGTCTTTACCAACAATGGTAAAGGAACCATGGTGTTACAAACATGGTAATAAATGTTAAAACTGAAGTTTCAACAAAGGCAGTGAGGTACAATAAAAGCCACATTCCAAAGTATGGTGTCTGTGCTAAGTTCCAAGTTTCAAAGTAGTTGGCCAAGAGTCAGTTTCATGACTTTGGGGCTTCTGATTCCAGGGCTCTTAACTCAGATCAAGGCGATCACAGTTCAAAGAGGGGGGAAGAAGAGTGACATGTTAAAAGCAATTCATTTTTTATAGAAAGAGATAACTGGGTGGTGCTGTGAGCCTTACCCTCTCTTACCTCAAACGGAGCTGTAGTCATCTCATTCACATCAGATGTGAAAAAATGTGAATGTGAATGTTAATCCTCAAAACCAGAAAAAGAGGATTCAATGGTGGGAGTTTTTCCCATGGACCAGATGCACACCACACTTGAGAGAGAGCTGGCCTTGAACCATTTTATTTCCTTCCTTAGAGGACCACCTGGAAAAGGCACTTGAACTTCACATGAAGTGTTTGGCTTTGTAGGGATGGGACCCCTAGAAAACCATGGGCTTGGAAGAGGGGGATGATGAACCAGCAGCACTCTGAACACAAAGCTCTGCCTGGCTCATGAGAGTTGTAGCCGGAGGGGCCAGTGGGCACACAGCTAATGAATCCACAAAAGTGCCCAGGAGACAAGGAGGCAACAGGCAACATCAGCCAGGTCCCCAGTACAAAATACCATCTTATGAACATGCCAATTCAGAAAAGAAATCTACCTTTCATCACCTATCTCCATTCTCTGACCTCAGAGTAGTCAGTACCAACAGCTGAGAAGTCAGGATAGGATGGAAGGGGTAAGATAAACCCTGCCCTTGCTTCACCAACTTACCATGTTGCAAGCAGCTAGCCTGCAGTGGGCCCAGCTGGGACCTGGAAGAAGATGTGAATTAAATCAAGTTTGGAGTTTCAGATTATAATTTGAAAGGATCATTCTAATATCTGAGTAAAATCTGAGTTGATGGTTTAAAGAGAATGTGAAGTTCTCTATTGCCTAAGAGTGCCCAGAAAAGTCACATGACTTTCCCCATATAAAATTTTAAGGGGTAGTAAGAAACCAAAACAAAATGTTTTTAATACACATCACATGCCCTTATTTTCAACAACTTTGTTATAATATCAATACTTTAAAAATTTTTTTAATATTCTGACAATACCACATCACATTTCTAGTATCTAGTATCTCTATTTGCATGGTTTTCCTTTTGGTCATCCTCTAATATTTGAAAGGAAAATTATTTATACCTTCCAACGAATATTCTAATTTTTGAAACTCCTATGCACCAGTAGAAGAATCTCAAAGTAGATCTGCGTTAAAGATACGAGGCAGTAATTCACTGTGGGAAAGGAGGGAAAGAAGAAAGTTAGTGTTAATGGTAGTGCCCTTCTGTCACAGTTCGCTGCTTTTCATTGGCCCTTGTCTTTATTCACCCCTCTTCCTTTCAGACTCCTTAGGACTGGGAGTTTAGGATTGTCATCTGCTCACAAAAGATACTGCCCTTGAGGAGAGGTCACCAGGGAATCTTATTGCTGTTGTTCAGTAGCTAAGTCACGTCTGACGCTTTGTTTCTCCGTGGAATGCAGCACACCAGGTGTCCCTGTCTTTCACCATCTCCCAGAGTTTGCTCAGACTCAGGTTCATTAAGTGGGTGATTCCATCCAACCAAGGATTCTGGATTTTGACCCTTCTCTTTTAGGAACAAAAGTGTTCCAACTCTAGACACACTATGGCAGCCTCATCCAAATGATCTGCCTCTAATTAATGGATATTTGTTGGGCAGAAGAACAAAGGTGAGGAGTTTATATTTTCATTAACTTTGCTCCCACTTCCAGTATAACTTCCATTCTTTTAAAAAGAAAGCAGAAATTAAAAAGAAAAAATCAAAGAAGCTTGCTGAGAGTCCTGGTAACAAAGGACCAGATCCTCATCTACCTGTTCCGTCAACAATCTAAAGGGAAAGCATCAGTGAGAAGAGAGGAGAAATCTTCAAGGTTAACTTATTATTGGATCAGCTTTGCTACTATTTTGTGGAAAAATTTAAAATTCTTTTGTGTCTTCATCCGTTTTATAAACCAGGAAACTAAGAACAACAGATGAAATCGTGTAACATTCCATGTTGAATTCTTCCCCACTCATGACATGTTTCCCAGAGGGAAAAGTGTAAGCTACATGGTTAAGCAATTGGATCACATATTAGTATTTCTGGTTTTAATTCAGTCTTGGATGTGGTGTTTATGTTTGCCCATCTGAATCTGTTAAGTGAGCTGTATAGTCTGTAGGGACGTTTTTAGGGGTGGAGTGTGCCAAGAGAGGCAAGCTAGTTGATACTTTCAGGTGCTCAGTGTTATGGACTCTCCTCCAAGTCCGAGCTTTGAAAAGCACAGCAGGGCAGAAGGTATTGAATACTAGGTGAAAGAGGAGTTATCTGTCTACAGTAGGCAACTAGGATTTAATAACTAGACTTGAATTTATTTTGCACTCAAGTGTAAAGAATGTTTTAATTAATTATATAAAAATGACTTTAAAATTATTATTCTAAAAGATTGACTTCTGGTTTTAATATGTTTTAATATTTTGAAACTGTCAAGTGATTATTTTAAAATAATCATTTGAATGTTCTTTTTTCTCCCTAAAAAGGAATTTACCTTTTGAGTGCTAAATTTCCTTCCTCCATCAAGGTAATAAAAATCACACTATTGCCCCCCTTCATTATTCTCTGTCTTTTGCCTATATCTGAGACAAATTAACATTCACTGAAGAAAGTGATGAAAGGAGTTTAAGAAAAATAAGCCAATATTTTGACTGAAAGTATAATATATGTCAGTCATATAAAAAGGTTGTTCTCTCCAGAACCCCTATGCGTGCATGTAGATGTAGATACATTAAATGTTAATTTTTCTGGGTATGTTTTATGTAAGCCCCTTGATTGAGTAACCATCAGTTCAACGTCAAGCTAATTCACTTGTCTATTCAATATTACAATATAGCATTAATTTTAAGTTGTTTTATTTTTGGAGGGAGGGAAAGGATTTATGAATAGCAACATAAAATTTCTTATATGGTGACTCATCTAGTCAAGATTTTGATTGCAAGGAAAAGAAACTAATTTAGACTGGGTTCTGTGAAAAAGGAAGAATATAGTTAATGTAAAGATACAAACGGAGAAGGCAATGGCACCCCACTCCAGTATTCTTGCCTGGAAAATCCCATGGACGGAGGAGGCTGGTAGGCTGCAGTCCACGGGGTTGCTAAGAGTTGAGTGACTTCACTTTCACTTTTCACTTTCATGCATTGGAGAAGGAAATGGCAAACCACTCCAGTGTTCTTGCCTGGAGAATCCCAGGGACAGGGGAGCCTGGTGGGCTGCCGTCTATGGGGTCGCACAGAGTTGGACACGACTGAAGCGACTTAGCAGCAGCAAAGATACAAAAATCATGGAAACAAAGTGTAACTGGATCTTGTTGGATTTGTACAACTCTAGAATTAGGCAGTTCTTCTTTGTGTGGCTATGTAATCATTCATTTTTGTTTGTCTCTGTGTTTCAGCTCTTTGCCTGCTTCTCTATCTGTAATTACTGCAATTTTCTTAGTCATCACTTTGCATTTGATCCAAAATGGCTTCAGCCCCTAAGTCCACATGACACTTTGGTTCAAGCTCATCTGTAACTGATTAGATTCCCCCTGTTTTCTTATGAACATATGCATTTCAAATATGAATATTAATGTTTTCTATCAAGTGAATGAATCAGGTGCCAGTGGGTCACATTTTCATACCTATTGCAGTTGGATTTTATAAGAGTACTAAGGGTGTAGTTAAGGAAGGCTCTTTAGAAAGAGCTGTCAGAAAACCAAAATAATCATGTTTGGTGTATTGACTGATTCATTTATGATAATCATTCACTCCACAAATATCTCATTGAGCACTTATTATACACCGGACACTATTCTAGGCACTGAGAATACTGCAGAGACAAACCAGACCAACAAAATCCCAGTATCCTGATGGAATTTCTCTTATCATAATCTTTAACCCTTTATTTCAAAGATAATTGGAAAAAAAATAGAATAGCAGTGTCCTCATACAGTAAATACAAGGTATTAAAATTAACAATGTATGTGTATCTGTCTTTATGTGTATGTGTGATACGTACATTATAAATGTGCTAAACCGCTTCGGTTGTGTCCAACTTTGTTAATTGGCTATGCTGTGCTGTGCTTGGTCAGTCAGTAGGGTCTGATGCTTTGTGACCCCATAGACTCTTGCCAGCCAGGCTCCTCTGTCCGTGGGATTCTCCAGGCAAGAATACCGGAGTGTGTTGCCACGCCCTCCTCCAGGGGATCTTCCGGACTCAGGATCGAACAGAAGTTTCCTGCAGCTCTTGCATTGAAGGCAGATTCTTACCACTGAGCCACCGGGGAAGCCCTTAATTTGTAATATAGTCATACTTGCTTTTACTTAGTTAACTGTCAATGGTGTGTAAGTGGGAGTATGTGTGTGTGTGTGTGTGTGTGTGTTTATGTATTGGAAACAGTAATTGAGGTCTTTGGATTTTAAATGACATCTAATTTGGAGACTTTGATGTAGCCTCTTTTAACTGCCAATGAAAATGTCTATGAAAATATACCCTCCCCAAATTGCAATTAGAAAAGCACTTAAACCCAGGACCAATAGTGATTGATGCCAGAATATTAAAGAACCAATAAATTAGATTGAAAGTATAAATAATAGATCATCCATCTTATGTCATTCTACAAGTAGATAAAAATAATTCCTTGAATTTACCTGGACCAGAAACATATATACTATATACTGTTACTATAGTAGATATGTAACTATCTTAGGTTTTTTTTAAAGAAATGTACCAGCATACACAAAGTAAGAACAGAATTACACAGGAAGTATACAAGTTTGCAAATATGTACATATTTGAGCTGGAGTGAAATAAGCACATCCTGTTATCAAGATATGTAATCAGATATGTCATTTTGTAAGTAGGCATAGTTTAATGTCAGTGGTTCTAACTCTGAATCACTACTGCTTTTGGCCCCAGTTACAGTGTTTGTATAAACATGAAAAATAATAAATCAATTGTTCTTTTCTTTTTTAAGGCTTGATTTTGATTTAGCTAATAATGTTAGTGGAATATTTGAATTCATGAATATATATTTTAATTCTCACTGTTCAGCTTTGAGGTTAGATATTTCAAATCAGAGATTTTGAAATTATTAGAAATATGGTTTTGAAATTCCAATATATCTATGTTAACTATAAATGACTATTCTTCCTTAATAAGTACTAGATATATATTTCTCTTCATTGATGTCTCAATTATGATAATAATACATGGAAATATTCTCATTAAGAAGATTAATCAACTCAGAAATATGTAAAGTAAAAAGTGAAAATCCTTTTTTAAAGAGGCTTACTTTTACTTCCTTATCTCAGAGGTAATTAGTTTACCAGTATTTGGTGTGTATCCTTCTGGTTCTTTTCCTCTAATTGGCATAAATATATATCTATATTCACATGCACATTTAAATTCATATTAAGTAAGTCATATTAAAAATATTACTCTGAAAGGTTGAGATTTTTTTAAAAAGCTCTTCACCTACCAATATTTCAGATGTTTTTTCCAAGTCATTCTTAGAAATCTGTACTATCCCAGAAACATGGTATATATTGAAGCTGGGCCTTAAGTATTATATGAGAATTTAATATGATATGATTTAATATAATATTAATTTAAATTTGATATGATACAAAGCTTTTAGAAAAGTTTAAGGTAGAAATGAGATATAATTACATTTCAGAAGGCACTTCCAATACTATCCCCTTGTAAATTGCAGACCAGGTGAAGAATATTCTATTATATTTTCTAAAGATTGAATATGTGCATATGCGTGTCATGCTAAGTTGCTTCAGTAGTGTCCAACTGTTTGCAATCTTGTGGACTGTAGCCTGCCAGACTCCTCCGTACATGAGATTCTCCTGGCAAGAATACGGGAGTGGGCTGCCATGCCCTCCTCTTCCCAATCCAGGGATTGAATCCACCTCTCTCATTGTCTACTGCATCAGCAGGCGGTTTCTTTACCACTAGTGCCACCCAGGAAAAAGCTCAAAAGTATATGTGAGCAACATTTAAAGAGCTCTCTTCATGTTACAAAATATTTTCTATATTTAACCCCCAAATTTAAAAATTATAATAACCTGTAAATTTGCTATTATTTCTGTTACAATAAGGAAATTGAATCTCACAGACTTTTAGTGAGTTGTTCAAAATTACCTATAAGTGAAATGCAGAAACTGAAATTAGGGCTCACATCTTGAGACTCTAAGACAGAGTGCAAATTCGACTTTTGCTCTTCAAAGTTGTAGATTTTTTCCACATTTGATTTTTGAATAATAAATATTAATAGTAAGTTCTTTCTTTGTATCCTAAAATTAGTTATTCCAACACTTCTGCTTTCAAAAATATTAAAAGTCGAATTTAGCAAGCTTTCTAAATATCCCAGTTATGAAATGTGTTTGATGATATGAGAATTTTATCCTATAAATATGTTTAACATTTAAGATGGGAAAATTTAAGTTTCGGCTATATGATCCAAAGTAACTTGTTATATTAGTTAAATCATGAAAATTTCCATCAAAGCATCTCTTGGTTTTAGGTGATCAAAATAGGTGTTCCATGCATTTCGTTTACACTTTTCTGTTGGTGTTTGTAAGCTTGGTCATAAGAACATGTGGAAATTGAATGAACTAGCAATTTGCTGAAACATGACCCCGTTCCCTGATTCTTAGCAGTTGAAACCATGGCTTCATGAAGTGCTCCTCTTATTTCAGTTATAAATGTGCTGAACAGTGTGCCTTCAGGCTTTGCTAGACTTTGCCAGAAATGAGAAGCCATCACTATCAACATGGTCATTAGTTAACATTTGTCGACTGAGTGCCAACAACGTTTTTGGTGTTACAAATACACAGAGAAAGACACTGTTCCTTTCCAGAGGGATTGGTTTTCTGTTAGAGGGTGGGAGAGAGGATTTGGTCTGAATGTTCTTTTCCTACTGGGAGGTAAGGGCGGGAATGGGATGACTAGCAGTCGTCTTGGGTCTCATTCTGTATACAGGGATGTCACTCTAACTTATTAATTGATAATACATATAATGAAGTGTTAGTCACTCATTCATGTCTGATTCTTTGCGACCCTGTGGACTGGAGACTGCCAGGCTCCAGTCCATGGCATTTGCCAGGCAAGAATACTGGAGTGGGTTGCCATTTCCTTCTCCAGGGGATCTTCCTGACCCAGGGATTGAACCTGGGTCCCCCACATTGCAGGCAGACTCTTTTACCATCTGAGCCATCAGGGAAGCCCAATATATATAATACATAGCACAAAACTGACTTCCCTGGTGGCTCAGAAAGGAAAGCATCCACCTGCAATGCAGGAGCCCCAGGCTCAATCCCTGGATTGGGAGGATAACCCTGGAGAAGGCAATAGCATGGCTACCCACTCCAGTGTTCTTGCTGGTGAATTCCATGGACAGGGCAGCCTGATGGACTACAGTCTCAGTTCAGTTCAGTTCAGTCGCTCAGTCGTGTCCGACTCTTTGCGACCCCATGAATCGCAGCACGCCAGGCCTCCCTGTCCATCACCAACTCCTGGAGTTCACTCAAACTCACATCCTTCGAGTCCATGATACCATCCAGCCATCTCATCCTCGGTCATCCCCTTCTTCTCCTGCCCTCAATCCCTCCCAGCATCAGAGTCTTTTCCAATGAGTCAACTCTTCGCATGAGGTGGCCAAAGTACTGGAATTTCAGCTTTAGCATCATTCCTTCCAAAGAAATCCCAGGGCTGATCTCCTTCAGAATGGACTGGTTGGATCTCCTTGCAGTCCAAGGGACTCTCAAGAGTCTTCTCCATCACCACAGTTCAAAAGCATCAATTCTTTGACGCTCAGCCTTCTTCACAGTCCAACTCTCACATCCATACATGACTACTGGAAAAACCATAGCCTTGACTAGGCGGACCTTAGTCAGCAAAGTAATGTCTCTGCTTTTGAATATGCTGTCTAGGTTGGTCATAACTTTTCTTCCAAGGAGTTAGCGTCTTTTAATTTCATGGCTGCAGTCACCATCTGCAGTGACTTTGGAGCCCCCCAAAATAAAGTCTGACACTGTTTCCACTGTTTCCCCATCTATTTCCCATGAAGTGATGGGACCGGATGCCAGTCTATGGGGTTGCAAAGAGTCAGACATGACTGAGTGACTAACACTGTCACTTTCATACATACATGCTGCTGCTGCTGCTAAATTGCTTCAGTCGTGTCCGACTCTGTGCAACCCCATCGAGCATACACAAAAAGTATACATAAATTTCATTTTATTGGAAAAATTTAAGAATATATTGCTTTTTTGGCTTTCAGTGAAAAAGTCATATCTCCCAGAATATCTAAGTGTCTGCATTGTCTATTTACTAAGCTATACTCATACCCATACTACTAATATTGAGAATGTGCTTAAAAAATTATGCAGAAATAAGAGTCCCTTGGACAGCAAGGAGATTAAACCAGTCAATCCTAAAGGAAATCAATCCTGTATATTCATTGGGTTTTCCTTGTAACTAAGCTGGTAAAGAATCTGCCTGCAATGGAGGAGACCCTGGTTTGATTCCTGGATCAGGAAGATTCCCTGGAGAAGGGATAGGCTTCCAGTATTCTTGGGCTTCCCTGGTGGTTCAGACATTAAAGAATCCACCTGCAATGTGGGACACGTGGGTTTGATCCCTGAGTTGGGAAGATCCCCTGGAGAAGGAAATGGAAACCCACTCCAGTATCCTTGCCTGGTGAATCCCATGGACAGAGAAGCTTGGTAGGCTACAGTCTGTGGGATCGCAAAGAGTTCACAAAACTGAATGACTTTCACTTCACTTCACTTCATAGTTACTGGAAGGACTGATGCCAAGCTGAAGCGCCAGTACTTTGGCCACCTGATGCGAAAAGCCAACTCATTAGAAAAGACCCTGATGTTGGAAAAGACTGAGGGAAGGAGGAGAAGGGGCCAACAGAAGATGAGATGGTTGGATGGCATCACCAACTCAAAGGACATGTGTTTGAGCAAACTCTGGAACATGGTGAAGGACAGGGAAGCCTGGCATGTTGCAGTCCATGGGGTCACAAAGAGTCAGACATGACCTGGCAGCTGAACAACAAATTTGTATATGTAAATATTTTTATACAAAAGTTATCCAGCCTCTCAAAAGAACAGGACACTTCTCTACATTATCTGAACTGACAGTTAGTATTCTTAAAAGATTAATTAAAGAGCACTTTTTAGACCCTTTTCTGTATCTAAATCTGGAGGAGTTTAACTTCATTTCACTCAAGTTATTTAAGAGGCAGTCACTGAGAGTAGCTGTTGGCTATAGCAAAATGTGATGGTGATAGAAAGATATACCTTAACACTTGAAATTAAAATTTCATTCTGAAAGTGAAACTCAGGGAAAATCAATGAGTTAAGTCATATCAGATAAGTGACCAAAGACTTTAGGAAACACACAATGTTTGGACTAAGGGTGTGTCTTTATTATGCTTTGTTTATATTAGCATAAAGATATAACTTAATCACTTATATTAAACTCATTGTGAAATTGAAAAGGTTTGAAGAAAATGGAGTCTTGAGCCTGGCAATACAAAGATAAGATTTTGTTTAGAAAGTGTTAATTTTGTGTTTCTACTGTTAATGTTTTCGAGAACATTTTTTAAAGAACTCCCCTTATTCACACCATACCTAGAAATAAAACAGGTAAACGCAAAAGAACTCTGGATGAAAGAGTACAAGGTACCTGGCCTTCACTTTGCCCTGAGTTGGCTTGAGGCAGCTTTGCGAAACCACAAGACTCTTAGGAATTCAGTTTGAAAACTATCATCCTTGGAAGCATAACCCCTAGTTATGCTTTAATTATAGGAAAAGGGCATGGGGACACTAACTAGTTAATTCTTCTGATTCTGAGTACAGTAAACAATCTCATGAAAATGTTACAGTATTCTGATTTGCTCAGGGTTTGCAGTTTATACTTTATCAATAAAATAGCATCCTTTAAAAAATTTTAAAAATCCTTTTTAAAATAGCTTTTGAATTTCTTTCTTATGTCAATCTTCTGAGGATAGTTAATGTGAGTCCAGCCTTGAAAGACCAGATATTCTTGTGCTTGTCTTGGTATTAAAATTTTAAAAAGGAGATGATAACTAGCCTTTTGTCTTTAGGGCTGAGCCTACACCATGGCTATAGGAAGTTTGTGCCAATCTGTACTGCCTTGTTAATATTAATTTGAGCTCTTTTATTGATTAAAATGGTGGAGCTGGGATCCACTATAAAAGTAGTATTTTATGCTTACTGCTGTACCTCTTAGAAGTTCTATGAAAAGATGATTACCTTTCAGTAGAAAAAACAGATTTGTATTGCCCCACTCCATCAACATTACTCATCTTTCAGATCTGTTTTGCAAAGTACAAATCTATTAGTTCTGCCTAAATGTTATTTCATGAAGACTACACATTTTTGAACTATTAAATACATTTTGTGAAGTATCAGTTTGTAAAATAGTGATTAAACTCTGAAGACCCTGTTTGTAATATACATGGGATAAAAATGCTAGAAATCTATTTTTAATATATGCTTTTTGCTTGGAGTTTTCAAAATACTCAGTTTAAGATTATTTATTAATAGGTAGTCTGTGGTTCCCTGAGCTGTGAAATAAATCTTATTTTTTCTTTCTTATCCCTCAAGCAGAAATTTGGCTTTTCTACTATTTGTCATAGCTTCTCACTTGTGTGTTCTTTCATTCTAATGTGTTACCTTATTTTAGACAGATGTGTCTTACAAAAATAGAAATAAAAAGCCAAGAATAGTTTACCTAAAAATATTCAGTTGAAATCTCCCCTTGGTTTAAATATATTTTAAATTTACATTTCCTCTAGTAATCTGATGACTAAATTGATTAGTTTTTTTTTTTAATTTTTAAAGTGATTTGTTATTTGCTCACAAATGGAAACATAGCTAACAAGCTATGAATGTTAAACTGTGTGGTAATTGAGAGAAAGAGAGATATTTTGAGTATTATTTTATCCATGGGTATCATGTTGGCATACAAACAGAGTAGAGTAGAATGAACTTAAAAAAAATGGAAATATCAAATAAATGCCTGTTTCAAGGGAAAATAAATTTCTACATCATTTAAAAAGGTATTTATATTTGCTGCTTTCCACTGAGGCCTTTTATATGTATGAGTTCTAAGTATTGGTTTTGTAGTAGGTTAATAACCATTATTCTATTATCACCATCCGCAAAGAACACTAACCTGTCACATAATCATGAAATAATCTGAATTTTCTTCCAGATCTACTACTAACATGATGTATGATGATGAACAAATGTTATCATTTTGGAGATTCAGCTCCAAAGGTGGCATAATAAATGTCATACTTTCCTCAGAATGATTCCATGAGGCTAAAATAGTACCTGTAAACATAAACTTTAGAAAGCATAGCACTAATGCATGGTGGTATTCTTCTCTACAAAGGCACCAAGATACAGTGGTAATGAGTGCAGGCTTTGGAGGCAGACTTTCCTGATTCAGATTGTAACTCTTACTTGGCTTTGAGCAAACTGCTTACTATTAGAGTGCCACTGTTTCTTCTTCTGTAGAACAGGGCTAGTAACAGTCCATCCCTAACAGTGTTGTTTTGAGGATTAAATGAGATAATATTGTAAAGCACTTAGTACAGAAGCAGGGGCATTGTTTAAGTGTTCCTTACTCTTAAAAAACAATATTTAAATATCTCATATAAATAACAAAATTTGAATTACTCAGTGATGCTTGGTTCAAGCATTTAAAGCTTGTCAAAAACAATTCAGACTGAAATCTTTTGGTTCAGATCACAAATGGCATTGTGGAATTTATTCCCTTTAGAAAAAGGAGATTGTGAGGACACTGCCTAGGCTACAGGAAATCCCAAGAAATATTCTCAAGTTTTTTTTTCAGCTTTGGTACCATCTTTCTGAACCTACAAGTTCAAACTGCTTTTAAATAAATCACTCAGTTCTTCCTCCTCCCAGTAGTACTTTCATCAGAAGCATCGTTTGATCAAAATGAAAACTCCCTAAATCATGGCAGTTTTCAAGACTAATTTTCTTTATACCTGGTTTTGAATTTGTGGGCAATGCACCCCCCCCCCCCCAAATCTCTGTAATGTTTTTTGCTATGACAGGGCCTCACTGGGGAAATCCTAACTGAAGATAATAGCCTGATGTATTAAATGTTGCCAGTATTCCATTAATATTAAGTAATTGCATAACAGCCTTTTTAAATACTAAGTTAAAAGTGATACATTAATATTGAGTACACTGCTACTGTAAAGTCCATTCTGATTTCCGAGTAACACCATTTAAGTGCCAACCTACTATTACAAGAGTTTACTATTTTATTCTTGCTCCAAAATGGCATCAACAGTGATGGGGTGCTTTCAGGGGATTGTTGAACAGAATTTTTGCAACAAAGGGGGAAGCTTGAGGAAATGCAGAACAGCTCCAGTAGGCATGCAAGGCTTTATCTCAGCACTTCTCAAATCCACACACCCCCCTAATCAAGCAAGCAGCTTTATGGCATGCGCAATTGCAAGTGAAGCCTAACGACTTCCGCAGGACTGGCTTCCACAGGATTTCCTGTCCAAAAAAGACCGGTGGTCCTCTGAAGCTAAATGGTTACAGAACCATCAAGTTAGCCAGGCGCCCCCTCCCCAGCCTGTGTGTGTATTAAAAACAAGAGAGCTGAAGTGACCAAACCCTGTCATTTGCACACTCTCTCTGTGGACTTCTTTATTCCCTTTCTCTTCATTGGGTAAGAGGGGAGAAAAAAACACCCAGCTGACAGAAAGCCTCCCTCCTTAGTATCTATTTGCTCAAGGTGTCTCTTCCCTGGGAGGTTATTCACAGGTTTCTCGCTGCTTAGCCTGGTGATCACTTACTGAAAGGAGAAATCTGCCCTTTCGGGGTGAGCTGTGCCTTTAACCCCTTTGGCTGGCTCTTCCTGGGAGGCGAGCGCGGAGCGCTGCAGTGTCTGGGAGCCCACCTAGAGGGCCCCCTTGACGCCAGCACATCCCCGGCCGGGCGGCAGCCTCTGCAGCCGAGCGGGCTGCTGCAGAGTTAATGTACAGTACCACGGAGCCTGCAAGTGTCCTGAGCTGTTCAGAGCCGGCTGGCGGGCACAGCCCGGGGCAGACGAGGCGGCTGCGACGATTCCAAAGGTTCTGCTGGAAATTCGGCGCTGGGGGACCCCAGTGGGAGCCTGTTGCCATTGTGTTTTAAAAGCATGCAAGGTCTGTATAGCTTGGGCGTGAGAATCTTTCAGAAGCTGTCAGAGCATCCGAGTAAATGACACCTACTGGGAAACTGAATTGGGGGTAAAAAAGAGAGAGAAGAGAGGAGAAAGACAGCGGGGGGGTTAGAAATTCTTAGACAACGTCTGAGTTGCAGCTGTGAAAATTCATTTTCTTTCCAAGACAAAATATGAAAAGCCCGCACATGGGTTTGATAACAACAAATTGGAGGGGTTTCTGCAGGGAGAGGATCAATAGCTTAGTCATTTGACTGAAAGAGAGCAGGCAGCCTTATTATGGGGCTTGGCAGCAGAAATGAATGTTCTCCTGACAGCACCTTCTGAAGTCATGATGGGAGCTCCTGGTGATCCTTGCCTTCCTACTTTTGCAGTTGAAAACCAGCCATTCTGAGACGGGGAGAGAAGTTGGCTTTTGGTTATACATGGTTGCTAGCCCCTCTGCCCAGGTCTTTGTCCGACACGTCTCAGAAGGCAGCACTGCGTTAAAGTGACCACACATGAATATGTGCCTCAGAAAGAAGAAAAAGCAATATTCATTTCTAAAGGACAGCATGGCCAAGCAACCTGAAGTTTTCCATTTCCCTTCTAACACTTCTTTAACAAGGATAACAAGAAACTGTCTTTTGACTCCTTTTTTCCCACATTCCAGAGTCCTTCCTGCAAAGATGCATTAATTTCCACTCCAGGCAGTTGGATTTTACTGGGACAATATTTGCCACCATTTAGGATTAGCGATTGAACTGGTTATTTTAGTAAGTTGACTAAACTAGTGGAACCTAAATGGGTGGACCCATGCCTGCAGTGCTCTGTGATATTTCTTTCTTCAAACCCTGGAAGGGCTTTTGTTGTTGCTCTTTGTTTTTTGGGGGGGATTTTTTTGGAATTCAATACTTGTTGCAATAATTGCCCATGATAGCTGCTCAAACAGGAGAGTTGGAATTCATCTTTGAAAATCACTACATGTAACATACAAGACAAGGAAAATATTAATGACGGAAGATCTGCCAACATGATGCATGTGAATAATTTCCCCTTTAGAAGGCATTCCTGGATATGGTGAGTAATCAATATCCCCTTCAGTTGGTAATACTCAGAATTATAAAATTCCATGACAGGTACTGGAGGTGGATTTGTCTTGAACAAGAATATCAGTCTCACGTGAGGTTGAAAAGTAAAACATGTTTAAAAACAAATATTTCTGAGAAAGAATTGGTTATGCAATAACAAATTACTTGTTAATATAAAAGCATTCCGAATAAGTCAGGTATGAGGACATTGACAAGAGCTGAAATTTCATAGAGAGACCAAAAAAAATAAAGCTACAACAACTTTGAGAATGACAACTATTTAACTAATAAGTAAAAACAAAAAGGAAGTTTAGGATTTGGTATTTATTCTTTTGTCTTTTTTTTAATTTGAAAATTACCTGGGGAAGGACACATACAGGCATCTCATGTCAATTTGCTTGGTGTTAGGTCTTAGAAAATTTCCAGAAGAAGGTTTAAGGGAAAACTTAGAATGCTGACTCAATTTTAAAATGATATTAAGATATGTTGGTGCCTGAGATTTAAGGAATATTTTAACTATTCAAGAAATATTTCTACCAGAATGAGCCAATTTCATAGAATTCTAACAGATAAATCATGAGGTGCTTTGGACTCTCATAGAACTTGCTTAGTGCAATAATATTTGGTCATGTATTAAGGTTCAACGTAATGAATTAAGGTCCACGGGCATGTGACATCATGTACCATTTCTTGTTAGAGTTTTTGATTAAACGTTTATAGGAATTAGATGCTGAGGGTAGTGTAAGGGCAAAGCTCACTATTTAAAAATTGCTTGTTTTCACCACACCTTTAGGGTTGACTGGATTCAATTTCTCATAGCAGAGACTTTGTGAATGTATGGAAGGTACATTTTCAGGTTTTGTGGCTTACTAATATGGTTTGGTTTGGATACTGCAATGTATCTCATTTTGAAAGTATATTTGTCGGGTATATTTTCTGGCTGGCCTTAGAATAAGTGATATTCATCAAAATAACAGGTTTCTGAGGGTTTTCTAGTTACTTTTATAACAGTATCTCAGATGAAAGCATCCTGATATTTTGAAACTCCACCAAAATCCCCTACTGGTTTATTACAGACGTTTCAGCTTGTTAGCTGAAAATCAGTTACAGAGAAGGGTGAGTGACATCCTCTGTCACTGGGCAGGACTCATTTTCTGTCAGTATTAGATGGATCCAGAATCAACACCGTGGCGTATCTTCCTTCTCTGCCATCCAGAGCCAGTGTCCCAGGCCCTAATGTGCTTGGGAAGGAGCCTGGGTGACATGCCTGCAAACCTCAGTGGCCCACTTCCAAGTGCATCATCAGAGTTCCCAACTGGGGAGCTTCGGTGCTTTCGCCTTGCTTGTCCTGATGGTGAGGGTCGGACACAGCAATGAGGTTTTTGTCATTCTTACCACTACAGTCAGATAGGTAGTCTTAAACCCTAAGATTGAAAAGGTCCTGGAAACAATCCTTGGCACATAGTAGGCATTTATCAAATAGTTTTTTCAACAATTCCTTATGCCTTCCTTCCAGGTTAATTTTGTACCTATTAAGATTCGTTTAGGGAAAAATAAAATTAGCATTCTCATTTCTATAAAGTGTACTTTGCTGTAAAGCAACAGTTTTTGTTCTGCCTAAGCTTTGCTGTTTGGGTCTATTTGTTTATGTTGTAACAGGAAGGATGCGATTTACTCTTTGAATGCCTAACATTATAACCACCTTTTATTTTATTTTATTGTTGTTGCTTTTGTCACCTCTGCTTTTGACTGGAAAGAAACGAACTATTCAACCCTGTAGTTTTTGAAAGAATGCAAATGTGCTTATTCATGCTCCTATAACCCTGTAACATATATGTTTGAAAACTGAATGCGAAAGTTGAGAGCCTTGGTGGTTTTCTTTTGTGCCTGAAGCTAGGTAACCCTTCATACATTTCACTGCATGACGTGCCAATGTGTTGATGTCGTGGCCAAACAGAGCCACTGTGGAGTGTTAGTGTTCTGTGTATCTATTCTTGCTTGGGCCCTTTAGAAGGCTTCATTAATAAGATATTGAACTCAAAGGAAGAAGGTGGTGACTTTTTCAGGTGACCAAATTAATGTTGTGCTTGGTCTCAACTTCCCCAGTTGTTGTTTCTTTCTTATTTATAACCTCGCCTCTTAATACCATGGTAAGAGATTTCTATGTTTCTAGGATTCTAGGTTTCTTGACAGAAAACCTTCTTTCCCTTTGTCCTGCTGTAGGAATCCTGTTGGATTGAATTCTATGCTCATGAATGGTCCTGCTAAGGAGAAAGGATTTGCCAAGTTGTTCTGCTTTGCATATCCAAATCTTTTTCCTCATTCTCACACGCAGGTCTTTTTTTTCCCCCACAAAGAGGGCAGATCAGAAGTTGGCAACAGCTCAATGCCTGGGAATAATGAACATTTTAAAGGAGATGTGTGCCTTGGGTTTCACAATCTAATCTCTGTGAGGACTCTAAACCCTTTGGATGGACAGGGTATAGAGATGGACACTTATTTCTCTTCTACTCTTTGAAGGAGCAAGGAGGGAAATTTGAGATGCAGGAGGTCTAAGAGGAGTCTTCAAAAGTTCATCAGAGGTAATGGTTCTAGTAGAAGCCTAGTGTAGAGTTCTTCTCGGATTCTCATCCTCCTGCCCTGGGGCTGGTATGTTGATGGTTGAGCAATAGTATGACAAATTCTTAGTTTATTGGTTACAAGTTAAAGTTAATAAGTGGTCTTATTACTTGTCTTAATAGAACACTACCCTTTTGAGAGCTAAAAGAGTGGTAAGAAGAATGTGCTTTCCTTGTTTAAATCTACATTAGAAAAATTTGCTGGAGGATTTTATTGCTAAGGCTTCTTTCCATTACACTTTTCAACCTTTTTAGTGCCAAACCAAACAAAGATAAGGGTTCATCTCACTCCGTAAATACGTACTGTATAGTTAGCCCTTATTTTTTTATTCTGGCTAGTTGTGAGAATATAGTGGTAGCCTGACAATTCAGAAATGGGCCTTCTTGCATGGCTGAAAGAAGAGAAATGTCAGTCAGCTTTCTAGGAATTTAAATTTCATCTCGTAGCAACAAAGAAGACTTTAGAAACACCAGGCACAGAATAATTATGCAGGGTTCCAATAAAGGACATAACATAGTGTGCCTAGCATGTGCTTATAGCTTTTCGCTTTATTTAAAAATACATAATAAGTTTGCATAATCTGATTTATAAATGCTCTGGAATTTCATGCCAGAAATGCCAGGGCCATCTTGTATGCAATTGAATTTTACATATATAAAATTTAGGAGGGCATTTTATTGAAATACCTTGGCATCCTTCTTATGATGAACACAGAAGACTCAGAAGACAGAGGCGGGTAGAAGCCAAAGGCCCCTGCCAGGAAGGTGGTTCTGTACTGCTCTGTGGGCTCCTTCGAGGAAACCTTGGGAGATTTGGGACCAGTGACTGTGGATGGTGGGTGACTAATTGAGGTTTAGGATTGTATTTTTTAAAGTCCACACATTTAAGTACTTTTATCAAACTCTCTTTATGATGCCGAGACCTCACTTTGATCAAGAGGCAACATGGGGTGATTATAGCACTTTGACTCAACCCTGAGGCTTATTTTTCCTTTTTCTAGGGCCTCACATCCTTTCATTGGACTTGCCCTTTCCCAGTTCCTAATAAGATTTAATCTAGTGGGTCACGATTTGGTTGTTCCTCAGTAAAGCAAGAGTTCACCTCACATACTAACTCATTTTGTTTTATTTTCTTTGAGCTAATTCATTTATTGAATGAAGCAAGCTATAAATCAATATATCAATAATAGTGTGTGCATTTATGTATGTATACATATATACATGTATATATATAAAATTTCAACAGTAAATCCAATGTGTAAATAATCAGAGAAAGGTAAGATGGCCTGCTTCTTAATGAAAGTATGGTCCTTCTTATCTAGACTGTTAAAATCACATCTTTGAAGTTTTTCTTCTCTTCGTATGTCAAAACTATAGAAACTCAACCCAGAATTGCGTTTCCTAGAGTTTAGGTTTTATTCATTACATGTAACAGTCTCACTTGTCTTATGAGAGTTTTAGTGGGTGGGAAAAACATTTGTGTTTGATGACTGTATGCTTTGAAGGACAAAATGGATTAAGTCTCCTGCAAGATAACAGAGCTCTGCTCATTTTAGTCAACCTAAAATTCTGCCAGTGTCTGCTTGTCTCCTAATGAGATTTCAGGTCATGGCTGACCTTGCTTTAGTAGCATCTCTTCCTCTGAATTCTAGAATCCACACACAATTTGTTTGTGAACACTTATGACCAGTAAAGTTTAGCTCTAGCTCGTAACTATACAAATGCATCATATTCACAAATCCCTGGGGCTCAGTGGTAAAGTCAGCCATTGTTTAAGGCATAAGTTCGGGTTTAGATACAACATAGCAAATATTTTCCTTTAGATGAAGTACTGATCCCATTAAACATCTATTGTTTTTCTCTTGGCTTTCTGTTTTACTCTCTTTTAGTACTTTTAGCTTATAGTCTCCTTAATTTCTGTTAGTGATACCTTCTAATTTAAACATGCAAATGAAAATTCATTCTTTAAAATTTTGTAAAAATTTGATTAAGCAATGGTGTGATAGAGGAGAAAAGTTGCCATTAGCAGTATCAGTGTGCCCACAACTTACGACAATGAAACGTAATTTTCAGTTGCAGCAGACTTTCCGCTGTGGAAAATCCCATGGATGGAGGAGCCTGGTGGGCTACAGTCCATGGAGTCACTAAGAGTCGGACATGACTGAGCAACTTCACTTTCACTTTTCATGCATTGGAGAAGGAAACGGCAACCCATTCCAGTATTCTTGCCTGCAGAATCCCAGGGACGAGGGAGCCTGGTGGGTTGCCGTCTATGGGGTCGCACAGAGTCAGACACAACTGAAGCGACTTAGCAGCAGCAGCATAGTTTGCTTACTTTACAGGCTGACAGGTTACCTCCTCACTGGGCAGAGTGGGTGGCCCAAGACAGGGAGGAGTCAGACAATGCCTACAAAAGAAAAAAGGGAGAAAGTGTTCTCCATCATGTGAAAATGCTTAGCTATGGATTTGGGATGTTTGGTTTCTATTAAATTCTTCACTTTCCACCCCTTTGTTTCTGCACTCACTTTAGCTGACTGTTAATGTGTTACTCCCACTAATGCTACCGTATCCAGGTTCCAAGAAAAACAGCAAGGAAGGGAAAAAGGAAAATAGATCAGAATTCCAAGAGGAAGATCCCAAGGAGGGAACTTAACCAGTTTCCCACTTGCCTCAGGCTAGAAGTTTCTTTCTTTCTTTCTTTGTTGAACAATAATCACACTTCCTCTCTCCTCTCCTCCTTCAGTCACACCCCACAGATATTTGTGCTCATAGACACCCTAACTATAGAGTTATCCTGCCTTTTTTTTTTTTTCACAATAGCTCCAAAATATCACCAGGCCAAAGTTAATTTCTGTAACTGTTTACCACTCCATGGACTGTTCGATGGGCTTCCCAGGTAGTGCTAGTGGTAAAGAACCCACCTGCCAGTTCAGGAGACTCAAGAGAAGCAGGTTAGATCCGTGGGTCAGAAGGATCTCCTGAAGGAGGGCACAGCAACGCACTCCGGTATTCTTGCCTTGAGAATTCCATGGACAGAGGAGCCTGGTGGGATATAGTCCATAGGGTCACAAAGAGTCGGGCACAGCTGAAGCAACTGAGCATGCACTCACACATGTGCGCTCAACTAGAATGGTGTTTCTAGTTGTTACAGAACTTCTGCTGCTGCTGCTAAGTCGCTTCAGTTGTGTCTGACTCTATGCGACCCCATAGACGGCAGCCCATCAGGCTCCCCCATCCCTGGGATTCTCTAGGCAAGAACACTGGAGTGGGTTGCCATTTCCTTCTCCAATGCATGAAAGTGAAAAGTCAAAGTGAAGTCGCTCAGTTGTGTCCGACTCTTAGCGACTCCATGGACTGCAGCCTACCAGGCTCCTCCATCCATGGGATTTTCCAGGCAAGAGTACTGGAGTGGGGTGCCATTGCCTTGAACTACCAGCCTATAAACATTCCCAAGGAAATATATTTCACCTGGAAACTGTATTGTGTAAAATTTGAGGATAAATGTTTGGTTTCAAAGATGGATAATCCAGATTCTATATGGTAGATTATTGGCTGGGGAAAAATAATAAAAAACAAAACCCTTCCAGCTTTCTAACTCTCGTGTTGCTGCTTTGTGTGACCTTGTGAAAGCTCTCAGAGCTCTTCACCACCTGTTGAAAACAATTCAGTGGCTATTTAACAGCTTCATTTTGAAGAGTAGACCATTAAAGGAACTTTCATAGCACATTGGTAAAAATAATTTATTAAACTGTTAAACAATGGCATGCTAAAGTCTCTTGGGTGAATTTCTTAGCTATACATAACAAATATAACCACTAAACATTTCATGGATGAGATCAACACTGTTTGAACCCAGGCCACATGTTTTCGCATAAATTACATCCATTAATGGCAACAGTAACTTTCAGAGGTGGGTCTTATTTGCACCCCTGTTGGCAGATGAAACTAAGGCCCACAGAGGGGAAAGAACTTGCTCCAAGTCACAAGTCTATTACTTAGGGAAGCTGACCCACTGAAAAACAGTTCTGGCCTCATTTGAAAACCCAATGCCTTTTGATTGACCATAGTGTTCTGTGGCAGACGCCTGTCTGTGGACCTTCTGGAAAATAGCTTAGCAATATCACCAGAGAAAATAAGCAGATTCCCTGTTAGTTAGCAAGCTGGGGAAGTACACAGAGTGCCCAGTGAATATCAAAGACCTTTCTCTGAGAAACCCTTCCTGTTCATGTTCAGACTATGACCTGTACTTTGGCCATGTCAGCAGATCTTTTTGTGTTTTCTCAAAATTTTACAAGGAATTTGAAGTGACCCTTGTTACCAGGGCCACTCTTGTCCTGTAGGATTTTTTTTTCTGTGAGTTAGGGAAAGGTGCTTCTCTGGGCAGGTATATTAGGAGAGATGGTCCACATCTCACATACTAGGCAGGTGAATTAGAACTGCAGACTGTGAAACTTGGTGAATGGATAGAGCTTCTGTGCAAAGCCAGAGGCAGCCCTTCCTTTGCCCATGGCACAGCCCTGGCCCTCCTTTGACTTGAGTTACACCACTGCCTCAAAAGCAGATGTACCAATCAGATGAAAGTACTTCGCTGCCAATAAAAATCATTCAAGCTTTGGGTTTTGCTTCCATCATTATTACTTTCTTCTACATATTCTAATTACAGGTCTTTAGGAAAAAAAATTTTTTTGCACAAGTAAAATATATTAACATTTTCTACAATCAGAGCTAATGCAAAACAGCCAAAGAAACATTCTAATCATAATATAGCTGTTGAAATGCCATTCTTAGTGAATTGGATTAGAACACGTGGATTAGAACATGCTGATCTATTTGCACACGGGATGCCCAGATAAATATGATAACAGTTCTGCCCTGAAGATACTCACAGACGAGTGAGGAGAACATCCGCAGAAACAAATGATTGCAGAACGGTGGGGAGCACGTTGGTACAGGAATGTACAGAATATTATGGGAGTTTAAAGGAAGAAACACCTTAACTGGCTAGTCTAAATCCTTTTGAAAAGTCTAGAAATGAGGGAATAAAAGTATGTCTGATGGCTTCAAGAGTTAGTAGTCACTGGCAACACCTTGGAGAGTAGTTTAAGTTGGGGAGAGTTCTAGTTCAGGGGGTTATAAAAGCACAGAAAACTGGTACAGACTACTTTCAAAGTTTTGGACAAGAAAGACACAGAAATGGGGAGAGAGGAGGGAAGAAGGGGAGGAAACCCAGCAGTTAGTGAAGAAAACTACATACTTTTAAGCATCAGGGAGTATACCCCAAAGGAAGGAGCTAGAGATAGGACTTGAAGACTACATGCAGGACATTCCTTCCCCCAAGTAAGGAGGGGGTGAAAGAGGATGGAGCCAACCTTGTACAGACTAGGGAGTTAGAAGGGGGACACAAGGCGGTTTGGTCTCATGCCTTCTGTTTTCTTTGGGAGGTAGAGTTCAAGATCAGCATAAAATCTCAGAGGGAGGGCCACAGAAAGGGAGGTGAAAAGAGCTGAGTCAAGTTACTGGACAGTTTCTGTGGGAATTGGAAAGGCTTCTGAAGGTGGAAGCGTCAGAGTGTCCAGTGAATTGGAAAGAGTTGATGATGCTAAATGGATATGGGGAGTCAGTGAAGGGTGTTTTACTCTGCTTTGGAAATTACTCACATGAAGTATTATGTTAAGAAAAGGGACAGCTGTGTGACAGAAATGAAGCAATCCTTAATTACTAAATTAGAAACTGTTTTGTAATTAGTATTTTCCTTGTTGATTGTATTTTGGGAATTCCAAAGAATGCAGAACTGACTTTATCATTGTTGTCTTTTCCTTGGTAGTGGTGGAAGCTGTATTATGAACGTGTCAACTAGACTGTAGTTCCAGTTTCATGACCTGATTTTGGATTGTGAGATTTTCTGAGCTACCTGGAAATAACTCTGTGGTGACAAACAGAAGTTCTAAGATTTGCACCTTGAATTTTATCTTCAAATGAATAAGAATCACAGTGGGAAGAAAAGGCAAAATGATTCAACTTTGCTCACTTTTTACTAGGAGCCTACCTGTCTGTGGTTTATGTTGTAATGTCACACATCCATATAGATGTAACCTGCTTTTACAAAGATTTCTTCAAAATCCTTCTGAAGTTGACTTGAAAGTGTCACCAGTCTGAGAAACTTACTGAAAGCAACAAAACATCATATGACTTTAGCCAGAACCAGTATAGCCTAGTTTAAATATTTATAAATTTAAATTCTCTTTTATGTTTCCATGATACCTGAGGTATAGGGAGGGGGAGAATGACAAATATAAGGTGTAAATTGAGGGACCATTTTAAATAATCTTATAATTTTTTTAGATCATAATTATAAACCCTATCATGTACGATGAGTTTGGGAAATGTTATGAATTCCTTTTATCTCTTCTCATTACTAGAACTTTCTCCCAGTTTAGCAGAATTTCTTCTTTAATATGCTTGGTTTTCAGTGCTCAAAAATATTTTGTACAGGGCTTTTTTGTAGGTATTCTGCTTCAGCTCCAAAGCTCTAAATGAGGTCCTGAGCAGTCCTAGTCACTTATAAGGAAACTTCATTATGACCTCCATGTTAGTTCATGTTTTTCTTAAATCTGAAGATGAGGGCGTTGAACTGAATAATCACTGTGGTGCCACAAAAAAAAAATACCTACTCTTCTAAAGATTGCCTTATCAGTTTACTCATTTCTGGCTTGTCTAAGTATAACTGACCTTCAGTTAAATGGAATACTGTGAAATATGCATTGATCCATAAGCTACTTTAGGGCTGAAGTCTGATGTTTTCCTGAAAAAAATAAAAGCCCCTCCTGCAGAAAATCCTTTGTCTCTCAGCCTTAGGTATTTGGCTTCATTCCTTCTACATGAAACTTTTAAATAGAAGCCTTGTTCATGGGTAAGATGGCAACTTTATGTCTATTAATGCTGATATCACCAGTAATTGGCCACTCTGCACCATGAGGAACTTGCTCAACCAGGGATGGAACCCACGGCCTCTGCAGTGAAAGCACAGGGTCTTAACTACTGGGCAACAAGGGAAGTCCAAATCACCAGTAACTGAGAAAATATGTCTTAGGTACAATTTTTGTGTCCATTATATTCCCAACTCTTCTCTTGGTCGATGTTCTCAAGCTTATCCTTGTTCATCCAGCCTCTGTCTAGTCTAAGAAATGACATGGAGTGAAGTTCTCAGTATCAGATATGTAGTTTTGAGTTTCTTTGTGTATGAGTGCTTACTTAGTGCATTTAAAACAAATTGGCAATGTGATGGAGCAGCTGTTGATGCTTTAGTGAAGAACTTTGGCAAGTTGATAGTGGGCAAATTGGTAAGGCCCCATGGTCACTAAGAGTAGTGGAAGAGACTTCTTACACATCATAAAGTATGGCATCGGAGTCTTGGGAATTGAGTTCTAAAAGAAAAAAAAAATTGGAAAAAAAGCACATTTTCTAGAAAGTAATCCAGGCAAGTTTAGTTACGAGAAAGTAAAATCTTCTGGTGGATCAGGATGTCACCATTTTAAAGACGGCTAACATTTGGCCAGGCCTTCCTGCAAATCTTGCTTCCAGGACCTTTCTGTGACCAAGCTAACCTGAGACTTCATGGTAACAGATCACGTTCCCTTCTCTGCATGATAGTAGCCATCTGGACCACTTTGTTCTACTTTCTATCCTGAGCTCTGGCACAGTACTACCACCCACAGGTGAAAGTGAAAGTCGCTCAGTCATGTCTGACTCTTTGCGACCCCATGGACTATACAGTCCATGAAATTCTCCAGGACGGGATCCTGGAGTGGGTAGCCTTTCCCTTCTCCAGGGGATCTTCCCAACCCAGGGATCTAACCCAGGTCTCCCACATTGCAGGTGGATTCTTTACTAGCTGAGCCACAAGGGAAGCCCAAGAATACTGGAGCGGGTAACCTATCCCTTCTCCAGTGTATCTTCCCGACACAGGAATCAAACTGGGGTCTCCTGCGTTGCAGGCAGATGGTACTCTATAAATTTTTCCTCAACTAATGAGTATATATGCAAAGAAAAGGATGAACAAAAATTATATAGTTGGGTGTTATTTAATTAAGTAACCTGCTTTATTCAAATGATGTTACTGTGCCATGTGTTGAGATGAAGCAAGGGAACTTATGCTATTAAAATAATAAAGATAATAATAAATATAATAAATAATAAATATTTGAGATGTTAATGCCAGGTTTAGATTAAACTTTTTATATACAGTGTCTCATTTAATCCTCCCCCAAATTCATGACAAGGGTGTGTTACCAAATTTAAGGTGTGTAACCTTGGGTAAATTATCTAACCTCTTTTTGTGTTTCAGTTTTCCTCCTTGTGAAGTAGGTTTAATAAATAGTGCTCACTTCTTTGGGTGACCTGAAGATTAAATGAGAGCACTTGCCACTCAATAAGGAACCAGTGAATTCTGGCTTTTATTATTGTGGAGATTAGGAGAATAGGCTCTGAAAGCCTAACCAGGTTGCCTAAGGAAATCTGCTTGTTTAGCGGCAGGCCTCTTTTAACCTAGGTCTTCTCAGTTCTCGATTGTTTGGAGGACTGGCTGCCTGCTTCTTGGGTATCATATATTTGGAACCCTTCAGCATGTGCTAGAAAAACATCTTGGGCTGAGTTTGAATTATGGGGAATAATGCATTTCTCCTCGTCTCTCTAACCTCAATAAAAATCATCTACCCTTAGAAAACTTCTAGAAATTTCCATAACAATTGTCATCTTGAACATAAATACTTCCCACGCACCTTGGTTTCTGATACTCAGGAGAGTTTAACCACGTCTGCAGAGGCAGCCATCCTGCTGAACCGTGTTTATCTACACAATCCAAATGCTGTTCTTCCAAATCAACTCCTTATCTAAGGTACTCATTATTTCTTTAAAACCAGTAACCAGTTTATTCAATTTATGGACAGGAATCTTTCTTTCCTTGAAGATGTCTATGTTTTCTCTTTCTGGGAAGACAATACTGGGTAAATTAATCTGTAGCTGGTCCATATTTTTATTTATATGTCCATTAAATATTTATATTACATTTTAATTATTTTTTCACAGTACATGATACAGTTCTCAGACATAACCAAGGCTCCATGTATGGGTCTTCTCTCCTCTTTTCATACATCTTACACCCTCAAGCTCGGCTCCAAAATAGTCCTCTCCTCCATGCCTCTTCTTTGGCCTGGAAAATGTATTGACTCTGTATTGTATACCATGAAAGCTTGCCAGGTGACACAGTGGTAAAGACTCTGCCTACAAATGCAGGAGGTGCAAGAGATGCAGGTTTGATTCCTGGGTCTGGAAGATCCCCTGGAGTAGAAAATGTCAACCCACTCCAGTATTCTTGCTTAGAGAATTCCATGGACAGAGGAGCACAGCATCACAAAGAGCTGGACACAGTTGAGCAACTGAGCGCATACATTGTACACCATACTGAGAAGGCCCTGTTCAACCGGGTTCTGCCTTTCTAGTCTAAAGCATCAGCTTCTGTTAGTTTTAACGTTACTTTCCTTCCTATTCCGGCATACGTATCCTTATACATATCCTTGCTTGTGTTTGTGCTTAGTTGCTTAGTTGTGTCCAACTCTTTGCGACCCCATGGACTGTAGCCCGCCAGGCTCTTCTGTCCATGGGGATTCTCCAGGCAAGAATACTGGAGTGGGTTGCCATGCATTCTTCCAGGGGATCCACCCAACCTGGGGATCAAATCCAGGTCTCCTGCATTGCAAGCAGATTCTTTACTGTCTGAGCCACCAAGGCTCAGAAATACAGCCATCTTTAAGGGTATGTTGGAGAAGGAAACAGCAACCCACTCCAGTATTCTTGCCTGGAAAATCCCATGGACGGAGGAGCCTGGTAGGCTGCAGTCCATGGGGTCGCTGAGGGTCGGACACGACTGAGTGACTTCCTTTTCACTTTTCACTTTCATGCATTGGAGAAGGAAATGGCAACCCACTCCAGTGTTCTTGCCTGGAGAATCCCAGGGACGGGGGAGCCTGGTGGGCTGCCGTCTATGGGGTTACACAGAGTTGGACACGACTGACGTGACTTAGCAGCAGCAGCATACCCTTAAATACATCCATCTTTAATATTTTTCTTCTCAAATTATTAGGCATTTTTTAAGTATACTGTGGTGGCTTAGATGGTAAAGAATCAGCCTGCAATGCAGCAGACCCAGGTTCGATCCCTGGGTTGGGAAGATCCACTGGAGATGGGAATGGCTACCCACTCCAGTACTCTTGTCTGGGAAATCCCATGGACTGAGGAGCCTTGTGGGCTATGGTCCATGGGGTTACAGAGTCGGACATGAGTGAGCGACTGAGCATGAGCTTGAGTGCTGGGCATGCAAAATTTAGGAAGTAATTGTCATCTTTGAATATCTTACTTGAATATGTACTTAACTCTCCATGTGCAATTGTTTAGGTTTTTTTTTTTTTTTAAATCAGGAAATATATTTTATCAGACCTGTTTCCTATGGATTACTTTTAGATTCATAAGTTGTCTCTGATTTTGGCAAATATATAAAGTCATGAACCCAAACTTTCTAGCTGTGTCACCCTGACAAATTGTTTAACCTACATGTACCTCGGTTTCCTCACCTGTAAAATGGAGTTTATAGTAGTTTTTACTTAATAGGCTGTTGTGAGAATGGAATGTTGTAACATATGTAAAGTGCATTTAACAGGCCTGGTGCACGGATGCTCTACCATGGTTAGTTGTTACTGGAGCTGTTGTGCATCCTGTCGGCTTGAGCTCCCTCAGAAGCAGACCCCAGGAGAAGGACTTGAGTAATAATAGTTTACTCCAGGAAACACTGTGCGGGGCGGGGGGGGGGGTGTATGGTGGTGGTGGAAAAGTAAGACAGGAAAGGGGAGAAAGGGCACACACGGTGCACTAATGATCAGATAACTGAAATAGGCACCTGAGCCCGAGTCCTGCTGGAAACCTCTAGGAGATGATATAGAACTTGTTTCAGAGTTATCCTCTTCAAGAGAGGAGGACACTGCAGGATTTATCCTCTGACTCCCATCTTCATTGGCTGATGGATGCTCCTAGGAATAAATTCCTGGTATTCCACTCTGACCTGCATGCAGGCAAAGCCTTAGGTAGAGCATTTACACATTATACAAGCTTATACTAGGGTTCTATCAGCATGTTACTGCCAAGGGGATATAGGCATAGCTCTGACAGTGATTGCTACAGAACTGTGAACAGAATTCTCTAGGGCTTTCTTACGATTCTGTTTTATTTTGCCTGGCCAAGTACCAGGCATCCATAAATCTCTGTGGAATGAGGGAGTGATCGAGTACATGGATTTCTTCTACTTGACCTTCAAAGCTGTTTGTATTTATTTCTCACTCTGTCTTTAATTCTCATGATTTCAATTTCATGATTCCCTCTTCTTTAGTTGTATCTGTCTTCTCACTGTACCCAGACACATCCATTTGGTTTCCTTATATGGGATGCTCTGCCCTCTTCTCTAACTCAGCCCTACTCCAGTTCTTCAAGTTCCCCCCAGCCTCCAACATTTTCTTTCTTCCTTGAAACCTTCTTTAAACTCAGCTCACTTCTCTGAAGTCCCATTAACACAGAAAGACTACACATTCTAGTGTTTGATTATTTGCTGGCTGGTGAGGTTCTATAATCAATGCAGGTTTCAAGGCTAAACAAAACATCCAGGTCTTAAGTACCTCTTGCCTATTTCACAAACTTGAGCACATCATATGTAGCAAGTCCTATCAAATACCGAGAAGCAGTAGTGCCTGGAATTTGGGGTTAAGACAACCATGATTACATCCTTGTGGTTTTAGTCATGAGCTGTATATGACCTTGGTTGGTGTTGTTTAGTTGCTAAGTTGTGTCTGACTCCCTTGTGGCGTTATGGACTGTAGCCCACCAGGTTCCTCTGTCCATGAGATATCCCAGGCAAGAATACTGGAGTGGTTGCAGTTTCCTCCTCCAAGGAATTTCCTGACCTAGGGATCGAACCTGCGTCTCCTGCATTGTTAGGAGGGTTCCGTACCACTGAGATAACAGGGAGGCCCATGTGACCTTAGGAAACTTTAACTTACTTACATCTCTTTTTCCTATCATCTGGAATATGTAGCTAATGACCTTATATCATATTGGTTAAAGATTAAGTGAGATATTTTATGTAAAATGCTTAGCACAGTGCTTCTCAAGAAGTTGGTCTTTAATCTGTAGAATCTGACAGATTCTTTTGATTTTGCAGTAATAAATATCTTAGACTTTTCTCATTATGCTTCTTTAGTTTTTCATTTTGCAATCACTTTGGTTTTTAGTTGTTTTAAAAAAATGTTTAGTGACATCTTGAGACAAAGATTAATATTTGAAATGTTGAAAATTTTAGAATTTTCTATGAAAAATAATTTCTCAGTTGAACCTTTGCAATAAATATGTTGTTTTTTCATATTTTATTTAAAATATCAGTCATATTTATTAGTTAAGGTGAATTGAAAACTTGGAAGTCCTTTGCATAGTAGAATGAAGTTCTGCTTTGTCATGAAAGAACATCAAGGACTATTTTATATATTTGTGATTTTTTGATCAGTGCATAGACCGAAAAATTAACTTCAACTTTAGCATTTTAAGTTTTAGTGCTGTAGTTCTCTGGTGGAGATGATGAGGGTTAGAAAAGGTGTCTTTGGGGAAAATAATTGTAACATATATTAGAAATTCCTTCAAGAATTTGTGCAAAAGCCATTCCGCCCTCATCTTATCATCCCAGTAACAAGGACTATCAGAATTTGATAGTGAGGAAGGGATGGATGGGAAGACGAGATGGCATGTGCATTTTGACTTAAGTATTTGAAAGATATGGTATCTGATCTCTTAAAAGGGACCTATTCTTTAAAGCCATATTAAACTGAGTTCAGATTCAACTCTGATAATGACTGGCTCATTCTGAGCAAATGATCTGACTTTTCTGAGTATCATTTTTCTCATTCAAAAAAGGAAAATGCAGTAGTACCAATATCTTATTTATTTGTTGGTTTAAACTTTGCCTTGTTCTAGGAAGCATTCAACGTGGCAGCAAAGGTGTATTACCTACAGGGGAGAGTGGTGAGGGCAGGCCAAAGGGAAATGAAGTATGTATTGATACTCACATGTTCCTGTAATGAGGTGAGGGATTATGTTACCTTCACAAATGTCACTGAAATCTTCTTGGGAAAGAGAACTGCCTTTGCTGGGAAAAATACTTTAAAGATGCCCTTAGGGTAAAGAAGAGAGTCATTGAAGATTTGGCTGTCCATGGGTGCTCAGGTGCTCCAAGGGGGAATTAACTAGGATGGAGAAGAGGAAGAGATTAGAAGTGAGGAGAGGAAGAGAATCCTGTCAAAGGCTGCAAACTGTGTGGACTCAGTCCATACACAGACCCCTCCCCACTGACAGAAAGGGAAAAAAAAAAAGATCACCAATGTGTGTATGTCTGATTTCAAACCTCAGGAGGGCTTGAAGTTAGTGATTCTGGTAGTGTTGATGGTATGCAAATCAAAAGGAGTAAAGAGTTGTATATTTACAAGAGAGGTCAATAAAGCCCCACCCCAAGAAATGATCACATATCAAAGGGTTAGTTTGGGAACAGCTCACTTTTGTCCGATCTCCAGGGAGAAAGAGAGCTTTCCAGCTTCTAGGAGTTTAACAGACCGTGATATCCAAAAAGATATATTCAGAGAGAACATAAAATTCTTAGCAAAGCTTCCTAGAAGCTGGTGTAAATCAGGAAACTTATGTACAAATCCCAGTGTCCATTAGATATAAACTCAGTGGTTCAGAGGAAGCACATCTGTTTCTGATGCTAAGATCCAAAGGAAATTTGTCCTAAAGTGTCTGGATACAGAGGAATGAGATATATAAAAATCAGAGCACCCTGATATACTTAGGATGTCTAGTGTATCTTAGTTTCCTCTTGTCCCTTTCTTTCCCCACAAGTTTCTGTGAGGATTGAAGTATATTTGGAAGCTCTTTGGCAATCATAAATACTATTATTACTTTGACTTCCCGTATGGCTCAGATGGTAAAGAATCTGCTTGCAATGCAGGAGACCTGAGTTCATATCCCTGTTACTTAATAATCCAAAGAGAGTTGTATACCAGATTTTATTAAAATTTCATTATATATTATTGAAAATATTGAAGTGTTCATAAAAGGCTAATCTGAAAAAAATATGTTCTTTATGAAAAAATCTATGTCTTTTCAAATTACTGTCTTGGAATACGATATTTTCCCACACTTTGAGGCCTCTCAAAGGCTTCATAGGGCATCATGGCACCAGGTTTAGAATCCTGAGTCCTGCCCCATTTGTAACGGCAGCAGTAGGGTAGGGTGATGTAGGGTTGTGTGATTCTTAAGGAGATCTGCATCTCAGAAGCAAATGTTCTCGAGTTTGTACATGACTATTGTTGTGTAAGAGCAGATGTTTAAGTCAAACTTCTGAGTGAGGTTGCTCCCAATTGGATCTGTCAATTCATGTCAGTTCACAAGATTGCTTTCCTGTGCTTGAAATGTTTCAAGAGCAAATTCATATGATAAGGAAAATGAGAACCTTGAAAATGCTTATGAAATAACAAGCATCCTAGAAAGAAGATGTAGACAAATGCCAAGGTTTCTGGAAATTTTGAAATTTTTTACATTTATGAGATCATGTCCAAAAAGTTGTTTTTCAAGAACGTGTGATGTGACTGCCATTTATTTCCCCCCAATACAGTTTCTTTAGTAGTTAGATTACTACATAAACCCAAAAAGAACAGAATTCTAGAATATAAGGTATAAACGCTCCATAGATTTTTCCGCTTTTTATCATTTCTTCATTTTTTCCCACCTAGGTGAATTGGCTATTAAATATTGAAACTAAGATTTTGATTCTAACACTAGAATAGTGTTTGAATTAGCCATGAATAAAAGATCTTTGATTGACAGGTGAGCCCATTTGTATCAAGCATCTTTACCTTAAGAAAAATCTACTCCTTTGAAAGCAATAACACATCAAAAGCATTTGGAAGATTATGGTCATTTCCCCCCTTCCTCTGCTCAGAATCTATTTTTATTCAGCCTCATCACAGGCATCTCCTTTGGGTAATCTGAGTTGCATGATTTCCTCACTTCTTCTGTATCCTTAGTGTCTTCCGAGCTTCAATCAAGACAGGCGAAAGATAAAAGAAAATAAAAAGGTTTTATTTCCAGGGAAATGGCTTTTCAGGACCTGATTCTTCACGCCTATTCATCACTGCTAAGTGCTCCGAAACTGCTGAGTACAGTATTCAGGAAGCAGCTAGTACATTAGTCTTACGTCTATTGTTCTTAAACTGAGGTCCCTGGTGCCTTGCACACTGTATTTTGTGCATTAACAAAATGATGTATATAGGAGCCTTTATGTCTAGTGTGGGAAAAAAAATCCCCTTCATTCCTATGCCTCCTTAAAAAAAAAATCTCAAAATACTTCAGGGAGAAGCAAATTGTTGTTTCATATATGCTTTAGTGCATAAGAGGAGTGTACGTGTGTACCTGTTTCTTGGACGTTTGGGTAAATTAGCTTGTAAAAAAAAAAAAAACCAGCATCATTTCTCTTGTAAGAAACTAAAAATTAGGTATTTTTATGGCTTTTTCCTTTGCTAATTTATTCAGATGTAGTCTTGATTAATCTATTATTTTGTTAACATGTCTACTTGATTAATATGTTTTTCCTCTCCTCTGATTCTGATCTACAGATCCTACAGCCATTAATTGTATTATTTAATCTAAGTCCACTATAAATAAATTCCTTAAGACTAATGTTATTCATCTTTCTTGATTAAAGATACCAATAATATCACTAAGTAGCTTCTTTCAGATAGGAATTTGGCTGGCATTAGTTACCTTTTTTTTCATTTCCTTTTGGAGATTTGTCATTTTTTGGCATATTTATCAGTGTTGTGTATTCCTGAAAGCATTAATGTTTAAAATATCTGTATCTTGGTCACTAGAATTGATAGAGCTGAACCAGGTGGATCAATGACAGGAGTTTTAAGTGCGTTTCAAGGAAATCTATCACCTTTATTGTCCTTTTAATCCAACACAGTTTTCACAATTTAAAAATGAAATTTTATATACAATTTTATATATTTTCTATGAAATGAGAAAAATATATTCTTTGGCACCTGAATTTTAAAGTGCTCTTGAAGTATTCATTGATTAATTCTGTATGATATCAGTATTTATTAGCCAGGCAGTGATGTTTCTCATGGAGATACATTTACTTTAAGATACCAGAAAATACCAAGATATTAAATATGGAGATTAAAGAGTACTCTCTTTTATGTTCAGCCTTGGTTTTATGTCTGTATAGCAAGAACAAACAAAGGAGGTGTGTGTGTTTTTTCTTTTTTTTTAGTTTTGTTTTTGGCTTCTTTATTTCAGAATAAGGAAAGGATGGAAGGTGTGCCATCTGAGAGAACCTCTGGCTGTGCTATCACAGTAGGGCTGTGATACATGACTACTCAGAGCCTCTAGGGGGCCAAGTGTGATATTCATGGACAAATAATAATGTGCTAACCTCATTCACAGTAATCACAGATAATGTAGTATTTGTATCCACCATCCTGTTTTGAAGGCAAAATATGGAACCTATTTTGAAGATTTCACATAACAATGTGGGTTACATTAATAGAACTAGAATGACCCAGAATAAAGAGGCAATGAGTGCACTCCACCCTGCGTCATTCAGACCTCAGCTGGAGTGATGTGCTCACTTCTGGGCTGCAGAAATCCAGGAGAGGACTCGGAGGAGAGTGGCAAGGATGGAAGCAAACTTGTACCTCGTCATATATAAAGTAATCGAAGAACTGCAGTAGTTTAAGAGAAGAAAGAAAATGATGCAGTCATAATTGAAGGACAGGTGCTTAGATGATACTACTTCTTTGTACCTGCAAACCTGAAATGTAGCTGCTGCTGCTAAGTCACTTCAGTCATGTCTGACTATGTGCAACCCCATAGATGGCAGCCCGCCAGGCTCCCCCGCCCCTGGGATTCTCCAGGCAAGGACACTGGAGTGGGTTGCCATTTCCTTCTCCAGAAATGTAGCTAGTAAGAGAGATTTAACCCCAGAATGCATATGGATGTTCTCATAGTCAGAAGAACCATTTCATGTGATATAGTCTGGTCCAAATGGTGAAGTGTTAGTTGCTCATTCATGTCTGACTCTTTGCGACCCCATGGACCGTAGCCCGCCAGGCTCCTCTGTCCATGGAATTCTCCAGGCAAGAATACTGGAGTGGGTAGCCATTCCCTTTTCCAGGGGATATTCCTCACCCAGGAATTGAACTCAGGTCTCCTTCAATGCTGGCAGATTATTGTCTGAGCCACCAGGGAAGCCCAGATGGGGGAAGTAGGGATGAACAAATGAACATTGTTTGCCAGGATCAAAAATTGTAAGCAAATGATAACATCTTATCAGTTTGCTGAAATTCATCTTTTTTTCTGGTTGGTTAAAAAGTTGTCTTTCTTTCCTAGTTTGCCTTCTATTTTTTTTTTAAATCTTAGAACACCAAATCATTCTTGACTCTTTTCTTTATCTTTTTGAAAGATGCATCCATATAGGGAATACTCATCCCCGTTTTAGTAAATTATAGTACACTTTTCTTTAAATGAGTGGTCATGTATGGATGTGAGAGTTGGACTGTGAAGAAGGCTGAGCGCCGAAGAATTGATGCTTTTGAACTGTGGTGTTGGAGAAGACTCTTGAGAGTCCCTTGGACTGCAAGGAGATCCAACCAGTCCATTTTGAAGGAGATCAACCCTGGGATTTCTTTGGAAGCACTGATGCTAAAGCTGAAGCTCCAGTACTTTGGCCACCTCATGCGAAGAGTTGACTCATTGGAAAAGACTCTGATGCTGGGAGAGATTGAGGGCTGGAGGAGAAGAGGACGACAGAGGATGAGATGGCTGGATGGCATCACGGACTCGATGGACGTGAGTCTGAGTAAACTCCGGGAGTTGGTGATGGACAGGGAAGCCTGGTGTGCTGCGATTCATGGGGTCGCAAAGAGTTGGACATGACTGAGCGACTGAACTGAACTGAACAATTTAACCTGGCTTTAATTGATGGTGTATAATGTGATCTAATATTTTCTAAAGAAGTATAAAGAAAGAAATTAGTCATAGAGCTTAATAAATGAAGGAAGCTGTGTATTTTTGTTTAACATAATTAACTATTTGATTATGTCAGTAAGAATAGGATTTACTATTTAATCTTATCGATTAAAATTAAATGTATAGACTTGTAGGGTTTCTTTAAAATCAACATTCTATTTTGAAACAGTTTTGGACTTATGGAAAATTTGCAAAGATAGTATATATACTGGATACTTTCCTCTGTTGTCCCCCACTTTCCTCTGTTGTCCCCCACTTTCCTCTGTTGTCCCCCACTTTCCTCTATTATTAACATCATATATGAGTATGATATTCTTGTTATAATTAATGGACCAATACTAAAAGAGTATTGTTAGCTGAAGCTCATGCTTTGTTTATATTTCCTTAGCTTTACTAATACTCTTTATTCTGTTCTAGGGCCTCATTCAGAATAGCGCTTTGCATTTACTTGTGATATTTTGTTAGATTCCTCTTGGCTGAGACAGTTCCTCAGATTTTGTTTTGATGAACTGGACAGTTTGAAGGAGTATTGGCCAGGTATTTTGTGGAATTTTCCTCAACTGGGATTTTCTGATGTTTTCCTCCTGTTTTGAGGAAGAACACCACAGAGGGTAAAGTGCCATTTTCTTTATACTATCAGAATGACTTATTGTTATTCATATTAACCTTGATCACCTGGCTGAGGTGGTTTTGTTGTGTTTTTTCACTGTAAACGTGTCATGTTTTTATTGTTTTACTGTGTACTTATTTTTTTTACCTTTTTTGCGTACTGTTATCTTTGAAAGGAAGCCTCTATGTACAGCTCATGCTTATGGAGGAAGGAATTATGCTGAACGCCCTTGTAGATACAGTATCTCCATGAAGTATTTGGAATTCTTCTCCACAGGAGTATCTCTTCTCCATTTATTTAATCGTTTATCTAGTCATTTGTGTACATGGACTCATGAATATTATTTTCTACTTCAGGTTATAATTTAATACTGTGTTGTGACCCAAATTGTTCCAGCTGTGGCCATTGGGAGTTCTTTCAATTGGCTCTAGCTACTCTTTGACATGTTCCAACACTGTGAGATTTTTGTTTTCTTAGCATTTAATTACTGTCTGGCATTACAAGATGATGCAGGCTTATCTTAGACATATTCTTCCCCAGTCATAGATTCAACCATTTCCCAAGGATCCCTGGTTCCTTTCGTTGGAGAATGGTATTTAAAACCAAGATTTGGGTGTTAAGTATTCTCATTGCTGGGACTTCACTGGTGTCTCAGTGATATAGAATCTTGTGCCAGTGTAGGAGACCCAGGTTCCATCTCTGGGTCCAGAAGATTTCCTAGAGAAGGAAATGGCAACCCACTCCAGTATTCTTGCCTGGAAATCCCATGGACAGAGGAGCCTGGCAAGCTATAGCCCAGGGGATCACAGAGAGTCAGACATGACTTAGAGACTAAGTGACAGCTCAGAAATCCTCATTGCTATTGGGTATCATTGCTTCTCAGCCCTCTTGGCTGACAGAGCAAGGAAATACGTGTGTATACTAACCTGTGAAACTATCTATATATACGGTTAGACGGAGAGATGGGTAAATAAAAAAGCATGAGTTTACACTGGGTTACCATATGGATCATTCTAGCCTATTCCCCTTGCTTCCTTGTAACCTTCCATTCCAACTGTAAGAAACCTCACTCCCAAAGTGTACCATTGTTCCATTACCGTGGAATTGTTCCAGTTATTCTAGCTAAAGTTGAAATACATAGATAAAAGTTGCGTTTTTATCAAAGTCTTAGAAAAATTCAGTAGTACTTTTTTTTTCTAAAATAAATCTTTTTACCCTGAAAACTCATGACTTGAAAATAGTATCTGGGTTCCAGACATTTTTCTGTATGTAAACATTGACATAGTCAACTTTATATTGTTCACAGTAATTTGGGTTATAGATCATGTCAATTCTCAGATATTTCCACAATTTAAATTTATCTGTTACTTTAACCTTTCTTTCTAACAAGCGTTCTCCCCACATGATAACTATATCTGGAATAAGAAAATTGGCTAATTTGAACTTCACCTGCTTTGTGTATACATCTTTGCACTTCCTGGGGAGATGCCCAAGGCTGGCATATTGGCCATCTCTTGTAGGTAGCTCAAGGAGAGAAGTAACTTGCAGGCCCTATCATTAGCGTTTGAACATTGGCCACCTCTGGTTTACTGAGAGGCCTTGTAATCACAAAGGAAAACAGGGATTTGGCTTTAGACATTAAATCAAGTCTTTTTGAGTGGCTGCTGCTGCTGCTGCTAAGTCACTTCAGTCGTGTCTGACTCTGTGAAACCCCATAGACGATAGCCCATCAGGCTCCCCCATCTCTGGGATTCTCCAGGCAAGAACACTGGAGTGGGTTGCCATTTCCTTCTCCAATGCATGAAAGTGAAAAGTCAAAGTGAAGTCGCTCAGTTGTGTCTGACTCTTAGCGACCCCATGGACTGCAGCCCACCAGGCTCCTCCATCCATGGGATTTTCCAGGCAAGAGTACTGGAGTGGGGTGCCATTGCCTTCTCCATTTTGAGTGGCTAGATGATTAGAAACACACTCAAGAATGGATTTTCAATAATAAGCCATACTTTCAATGAACGTCCTAAGGAAAATAATGTTAAGATCTTGCTTAAAATATTTAATATGCCTCCAATTCACATTTAATTTCGTGTTAGGTTGCAAGCTAATATAGAAAAACTTATGATGTAAAAATCATGGAACTCAAGAACACGTGCTTCCCCTTGGGCTCTAAGAGAAGTATATTCCCCAGCAGTGCTTTTGTTTGTAGTCTAAGATTTTAAGAAACTAAAAAAATATATAACTAGATTAAATTTTAAATAGCCATATTTTCCCACTCAGTCCAAAGAGGAAGAAATCCAAAGTGGACATAATACTTAGGATAGGTAAATGGTCAACAGGTTAAGTTGATTTTGACCCCCGTTTTCAGCTTTGGCTCCCTCAACCTCTTCCTGCACCCTGGTATCTCCCCATGCTCCCACACGCTTACTTCTGTTCACCATTTATTTACAGACATTGAGGGTAACATGGTGAGCAAAATCAGACACAGCTGCAATGTGGATCGCTTTCATGATCAAGTGGGGCACAGAAGTGTTCATCAAATTATCCCACCCACAACCATGAATCCATACCTGGGACAGATGCTGTGGAAGAGAAGCACACAGAGTTTGAAGGATCCATGAGGAGGCATTTGACCTAGTCCACAGATCAGGAACAGCTTCCCTGAGGAAGAGTTGTTTACAGCTGTGATTTGAAAGATCACTAGGAATGAATCAGGAGAAGAGAGACAGGAGAGATAACTTCTGTGGTTAATGAACAAGTGATGGGTGATGAATAAGAACCAGGCGGGAGGTCGACCCAGACAAGGGGACAAGGCTAATCAATGGGCAGGGACCAGACCAGCCAGGCCTGGTCAGGCCATGCTCAAGATGCTTCTGGTATCCTGAAAGTAATGAGCAGCTTGCATTTCAACATTAAGAATATACTTCTCATCTGTGTTCCTATGAAAGTCAAAATGTGGCCTATGTTTCAAAGGAACAAACCCAAATGCCACCCATCTAAGCCTGTAACACTTCCATTTCTCGAGGTGTTAGAAGAGATCATCCTGGTTGAGAGTGGTATCATTGTTTAATCTACACGTACATAGCCCTGTGTTTGTATTTATGTATAAAAATCTTATGTTTTCATTTCATTAGTGACATTAGGAAAGCACTACCTTCCTCTTTGAGTCTTTACGTTTTGTGTTTCATCCCCTTCTCTCTGTTCATTACCTCCTGCTGTCTTGGCTGTCTCCTCAATATTCACGCGCTCCCCTCAAGTCCCCAACTGTAAGATGAGGGGCAGGATCCCAGAACGCAGAGAAGGACCGCGAGACAGGATTGGAGAGACAAAACCATAAGGGGGCACAGTGCACTCAGGTGCTTTGGAGCTGAATTCTGCGCTGCTCACCTTCCCAGTCACTTCGCCATGTTTACCTGAAGCTAAGGAAAGTCTGGTGCTTCTCTTTTCCTCATCTGGCTTATGCCAGGGCCCATGCATTTGGACATCCATGGTCCGTGCAAAGGAGGTTCATGCGTCCTCTTGTTACGCAATGATACTGAAACCATTTTGCTTCTGTGTTCCATGCAGTAACTTTCTAAATACAGGCCTCAGTCTCACCAGCCATCCTGTTCTCCTTGCCTGTCCTCTCACAGGGATCTCTAAAGGGCTGAGCACTCCCATCCTGCTCTTACACATTCTTCTGTGGGTCTCCAGAGTCTTTAGGATGTGATTTCTCAACCTTGCATGCCCTTGTGAGCCTTTGGCCAATATTCCTTCTTATCGGAATGCCCCTCCCCACCACCTCATCTTCTTGGTGAGGCTTGCCCTTCCTTTGAGGCTCATCGGAAAGCTTGTCCCTTCTTAGAAGTCTTTCCCACTCCTGCCCCTGTGTTGCATCCACATTTCTGTGCTTTCCCTGCAGCCTGTGCATTGCTTTTTGATTTTTAATACCATCTCTCAAAGAAAATTGGGCCTGCCTTTTCCTTGTCTCTCTCCCTCATAAGAATGAATTTCCTGGGGGATCCTGTCATCTCTACCTTGTTCGTTGTATACCCTACTCACACCCAGCATAGGACATGGCATCTACTTGGTATCTGACAAATGCTTCTTTGATTGATGAATCAATCCATATTTTTTTTGCCCTTCTGATCAACCATCCCAAGTTCTCCTTGCTCATTTGGATCAGTAGAGCTCTAACTGGCGAGTATGTTCCTGGTCAGTGAGTTTCACCACAAATAGAATGAGTGTTCTTTAGTCAGGTGTCTCTCTTTTCCTACATTCACGGGTTTATACGAAGTGTGTGATATATATTGGTTAGAATGACCGTGGGGAAACTCTTCATAACTTTGAAACCTCCTGGTGACCATTGGAAGGAACCTCTCACTTCTAAGCTCAAATCGGACACTTAACCCTCTGGTCTGCTTGAATTGAACAGCCAGAAATTGTATTTCTGGCTTTCACAGATTTATTTCAGGTTCTTTGCCTCTCACCTGAAATCCTTTTTCCATCTCCCCCTAAGTGGATAATAACAAAAATAGTCAATGTTTACCTACAATAAACTGTGGAAAATTCTGAAAGAGATGGGAATACTAGACCACCTGACCTGCCTCTTGAGAAATCTGTATGCAGGTCAGGAAGCAACAGTTAGAACTGGACATGGAACAACAGACTGGTTCCAAATAGGAAAAGGAGTACATCAAGGCTGGATATTGTCACCCTGCTTATTTAACTTATATGCAGAATACATCATGAGAAACGCTGGGCTGGAAGAAGCACAAGCTGGAATCAAGATTGCTGGGAGAAATATCAATAACCTCAGATATGCAGATGACACCACCCTTATGGCAGAGAGTGAGGAGGAACTAAAAAGCCTCTTGATGAAAGTGAAAGAGGAGAGTGAAACAGTTGGCTTAAAGCTCAACATTCAGAAAACGAAGATCATGGCATTTGGCCCCATCACTTCATGGGAAATAGATGGGGAAACAGTGGAAACAGTGGCTAACTTTGTTTTTGGGCTCCAAAATCACTGCAGATGGTGATTGCAGCCATGAAATTAAAAGACACTCCTTGGAAGGAAAGTTATGACCAACCTAGATAGCATATTCAAAAGCAGAGACATTACTTTGCCAACAAATGTCCATCTAGTCAAGGCTATGGTTTTTCCTGTGGTCATGTATGGCTGTGAGAGCTGGACTGTGAAGAAAGCTGACTGCCGAAGAATTGATGCTTTTGAACTGTGGTGTTGGAGAAGACTTGAGAGTCCCTTGGACTGCAAGGAGATCCAACCAGTCCATTCTAAAGGAGATCAGCCCTGGGTGTTCTTTGGAAGGACTGATGCTAAAGCTGAAACTCCAGTACTTTGGCCACCTCGTGCGAAGAGTTGACTCATTGGAAAAGACTCTGATGCTGGGAGGGATTGGGGGCAGGAGGAGAAGGGGACGACAGAGGATGAGATGGCTGGATGGCATCACCGACTTGATGGACGTGAGTTTGGGTGAACTTCAGGAGTTGGTGATGGACAGGGAGGCCTTTTGTGCTGCGATTCATGGGGTCACAAAGAGTCGGACACGACTGAGCAACTGAACTGAACTGTCCTTGTTTGTGCCAGGTGTTATGCCAAGAACTGTACATGGCAATTTTACTTTATCTTCATGAATATCCTTTAAAATAATTTTTACTATCCTTGTAAATAGGGAAACTAAAGTGCAAAGAACTGGTAACTTACCCAAGTTCACCCAGCTTGTAAGTGGCAGAACTGGGATTTGAACCTAGGCCTCTCTGAGCAGAGCCCTGGCATGCACTGTCTTTGCATGTTTTGATCTCCTTACATAGTCACATCCAGCTCAAGGATCCACTTCTCAAGTTTCTGTTGTTGTTCTTTCATTCTTCTTTTCCTCTTTTTTCCTGTGGACCTATTCCAACAACTGTGTGTTTCTTGGCACTTGCCATCTATCATTTTCTGTATTCTCTTGTTCATTATCTTTGCATACATATAACTTGTCTCGTCTTGGAAGCAAAGACAGGGAATTTTCTACATTGTAATTTCCTTTCTAAAAGACCATAAAGCTTGGGGTGAAGATTGTGGGTTCTGGAGGACACAGGCGTCCTTGGTTTATATTCTGGCTCTCCTCTGTACCAGCTCCATCAACTTGGGCAAGTTCTTCCACTTTTCTCTGTCTCCGTTTCTGCATTTGTACAATGAGGCAAGCTGTGATCCTTACCTCCAAGAGCGGTTGTGAAGATGGCCCAAAGCACTTACAGCCACATCTGGAACATAATGGCTACTTGGTGACTGTCACTTACCCTGATTCCCACAAAGCCTGTAGGGGTCCTCTGCCCCCAGATGGTGTCCCCCCATCTCAGTTGACTGGTATAGGATGTCTTCTCGCTGGCAGCTGTGGCTGCAGGGGACTGCATTGTTGTTTTAGAGTTGTTAACTACTGTGGGCTTTGGTTTGTTCCTCTATCAAGGAGTCCTGCTGCTCCAATCCTGAGGGAATGAAATGTTGAGAAACCCTTTTCTGCACAGGTTTCTCAGACTTCAAGATTCATCAGGGGTGGCTGCTAAGGGCTTCATGCGGCAACCCCTCTCTCCTGTCCTCAGGCCTGCAACAAAGCAGTATAGCCAAAACCTGTTGTTACCTGGCCCCCTTTCCTCCGCTGGCCATGCCCAGAGGGGCCAGGGCTGTTTAGAGCCCTCTGGTAACACAGTTGGAACTCAGCAAAATGAAAGTTCCTTTCTCCAAATTGGACAACAGAATCACATGCACTTTAATACTTAAAAATAGTTAATGATCATTGAAAAATGAGAGCCTCCCAGTTAATCACCATGTCTGATTTTAAAAAATGATGAAGCCATGTGTAAAATATCTCACAATGACATACTCTTTTATCCTTTTATTGTTAAGATTCAGGTCTATAAAGATCCATTTACCATGTGAAAGAGTGAGAAGCAGATTTTCTCTCTCTTTCTAGTTCACAAAAAATAGAAAATAATTGGTCATCAGCATCAACCTCTTGTTAAAAATTTGCTTTGGTTAAAGTAGTATTGTTTTTCTAACATACAATCAAAAAATAAACTCTAAGGTTTTTTGCTAAAGGACTCAAACCTAAGTAAATATTAATATATTTTATATAAATTTTAACCTCTTGTTAAAAATTTGCTTTGGTTAAAATAGTATTGTTTTTCTAAAATACAATTAAAAAATAAACTCTAAGGGTTTGTCTTAAAGGACTCAAACCTAAGTAAATATGAATATATTTTATATAAATTTTAACCTCTTGTTAAAAATTTGCTTTGGTTAAAGTAGTATTGTTTTACTAGAGTACAATTGAAAAATAAACGGTAAGGTTTTGTCTTAAAGGACTCAAACCTAAGTAAATATGGATATATTTTATTTCAGAGTGTACCATTTGACATAACTATGAATGACAGAGAGAGAAAAACATAGTTTTTTTTAATATATATAAAAGTAAAGCTATTATTCTAATGATTTTCATCCATAACATCTTCATTTGTATTCTGATTTTCATGCAGTTTGAAAGGGTTAGGTTCCCTACCCAAGGGATCATCCTGACCAAATCTCAGTGGATCAGCTGAAGCATTCTGATTTTACAGGCAAATTTATATCTTGTCATTTCAGGAAGTATTTCAGGAAATGTTTCCTTCACTACCATCTTCTAAAAAATACCTAATTTGCATAATACATGGGCATAGTATAGTCCTCTCCTGTGGCTTAAGCCATGTAAAATTTTAGATGAGATAAATTATCTGATTTTCTAAGCATTAGAATAAGTAGTTTCCCTTTGATACTAGTTTTAAATTCCTACTGGTACAGAAGACTTAAAAGCATGTCTAAAGAACAGCCTATCAATGAATCCTTTGATTTTTTTCAGGAGATATTTAGATGCAACTCTGAGAAAGAAGACTTCTGGCTTCCTTTGAATTCTCCAGCATTTCTTACTACTTGTTGACATATTAAAAAGAGGCAAATTGGTGCTGGGAAGCAGGCAGTAAGCAAGCAGCAATCAAAAAATACAAAGAGTGAAATGCATACATACAGGGACCATATTGACTCTTCAGAGTTAACCTATTCTTTTAAAATATTATAATACTGATATCATTTTACTAATGTACTACTTTTTTCTAAAAGTTATTAAAGTGCACACTTTTTTCTTTGTACTCTATATTTTTCAAATTTCCAAAACCAAAAAACTAATTATGAGTAGATAAACAAAAGCTCTGTTAGTTGCCATTTAAAATCATAAAGGAGTGATTTGATTGAGCAGTACAAAAAACTTAGGTGAGCAGTTCTAAAAAGGACCATACTTGTTTTCATTGAATAAATTACAAGTCAGGACTAAAAGCTTGTTAATTATAAGATCATCCCCCTTACTTGGGTAGATGTATTAGTCATGGTGTTGTTATTGTTGTTATTTAGTCTCTCATTCATGTCCGACTCTTTGTGACCCCATGGACTGTAGCCCACCAGAGTCCTCTGTCCATGGAATTTCCAGGCAAGAATGCTGGAGTGGGTTGCCATTTCCTTCTCTTGGGGATCTTCCTGACTCGGGGATCAAAGCCATGTCTCCTTAATTGGCAGGGGGATTCTTTACCACTGAGCTACCAGGGAAGCCCATTAGTCAGAGTAGTGAAGTTATAACAGACAATCCCACTGTGAATCCAGGTGACTGTTCAGGCCAGCAATCTCCACGTGATCACTTAGAGTAACACCTCCATATCAACCATAGGCAGCTACACTCCGCACACCAGAAGAAAGAGTTGGAGATCCAAACAATAGCAATTAATTGCTTCCATTCACATAAAAAGGAATCCTATTTAAATTTGCAAAGTGATACAGCTTTGTTCATTTCAAGGAGGCAGAGATGAACAATTCCCCTGTGGGGTCAGAAGGAGAGAAAAACTAGAAATTGCTGAGAAGATGAAAAAGTTTGCCTTAGTCTGTAAATGGGGATTATGGTGTTATCTTACACTGTCATGTTTTGCAAAATCCGTTGCTGCTTAAAATTTTTTAGTTACTTCCCAGAGTCCTGAAGATAAAACTTTCAGTCCTTTAACTGGGCCTTTTGGCTATCAGCAACCCAGCATCTGCCTCTCTCACCACGTCCTGTCTGTTTGCCTTGTCCTATACAACTCTCCTTCTAGAAACAATAAACATATTGTTCTCTGTCTCTTGCCTATTTTCCTAACTGCACAGTCTGCTTCATCTGCTGGGATCACCCTTTCCTAACTAGTCTTACCAGCCATCTCCTTTGGCAATTTTTCTTCCACAACACCACCTACATCCTCCAGGCCTCAGGTTTCAAGTTTGGATTGCTGCTTGGGCTCTTCCTCTGACTTTCATCAGCATCATGTGCAAACTTTAACATAAAAATTACTAGTGGCTTATAATAAGCTGTTTGCCTGTCTCTCCTCCCTATTAAAGACTAAAAGTAGTAGAGAAGTCTTGAGAACTATGTCCCACTGATCTTGATATCACAAAACAAGCATCTAACCCAGAATAGGGGTCAAATAGCTAATTATTCAATGAATAAAAGAATGAATAGGTTTTATCACCCGTACTCTGGCTGATTATTTGTATTCTTCAGGGCAGTACGTTTTTCTTGCATCTTTGTACAGAATCTGAAATGGGCATTTTATAGCATAACTCACAAATATTTAAATGAATTGAATTTACCTCTTTTATCTTGAGTTCTGTCACTAGTAATTGCTTTCTGATCGCTATTACATTTAGACTTTATACACTAGACTATGTTTAAAAACATGGAGTCACCAATAAACCACATCTGGGACTCATTTTCATGGATTTATTAAACTTTACATCTAATTGGGGTATCCACTGCTAAGGTATCATATCTTAAACCAAATATTTGAGCAACGTTGTCTGCCAAACAAGGCTACCCTTGTGCTTTGGAAACTTTCAAATAACATGTCATCCCTTTAACCTTTAATCTGTTAAAGACTTAAAAGTTGTAGCACTTCATTGTGCACTATGTCAAGAAATTGTTATTTGGAAAGGGTGGTGTGTTTCTTTATTTGTTTATAAATTATTCCCATGTGATCTGGATAGAAAAATGGAAATTGTGGCAAACTACTTAGTCCTTGAAGAATGTGTTGATCCAGGAGGACATGATTCCATATAATAAGAACGAAGAGACAAAACCTGTTTGAGTGCTGTACACACCTTTTCAAGATATCTGTTATAATCCTAGGTAAAGTTTACATGTTTTTAGCTTTCTTAATCAGAAAGTCCTCAAAGAATATTTTAACAATATATTCAGTACTGTGGGCATATGTTCATGAGCTCTCGTGTATAAATGACCTTTGACATTACAGTTGAACTTTGAGAATGATTTTGTGAAATGTTTTTACGCCAGGAAGTTTCTTGTAGAGTAATCAGAGTCAGTTACAGTCTTATCTACAATTTACATCCAACAGGGCCATTGGAGGCTTCGGTGCTTTGAAGTTAGTAGCATGAAACGTCTCTAGAATAAACATTTACATTTTTTTCTGTTAATTTCCTTAAACAAAGTTCGTGTACTAAAGGAAAACATCTTGATAATAAATCACACATATCAATGGACCCATTACATGGCTCATATAAAGTAAGACCTACCTTATTTAAAATTTTTCTTTTTATTTTAAAACTCTAATAATAAATAGCATAATGGGCATATATATTCAGAATTTTTTCTCATTTAATATTTTTGCTTAAAGGATATGAAACCATTAAATATTCTCATAAGATGAAGGGTGACTAGTACCATGTTAGGAGTTTTACATATATTATTGTTAGTAGTTATTAACATTTAGTGCCTTTCAGTGAAGGAAGTAGTTGATGTTAAGCAGTTTCCTCATGACCCAGAGGACAGGGCTGTGATCCCATTTGAATATGGGCATTTGGGGCTCACACTCTTTCTCTTTCCCTCTATTGCCATCAGTCAAGCCTTCACTAAGTATTTTTTTTAAGGGTGACTAGCTTGCAATTCTGAGGTTCATGCCCCTCCTACTCCACTCATTGATTTTCTCCACTTATTTAGTGTGGCTCAGACCTATGGAGAATCCATGTGTTTTGTGTACTGCTTCTGAGATTAGGGGATAGTACGCGTGTTGTGTTCATGATGTCTTTTCCTGTAGTGTGGCATAAGCTGTGCTATGAAATGTAGGCACAGTAAATATTAGTTCATAGTCTTGAATTCTCCTGAGCTCACTTATCACCCTCACCCTTTAACATGACTTTCCCAGCAGAGATGTTCATGCTCAGTTGCTTAGTCATACCCAACTCTTTGTGACCTCATGGACTGTAGCTCCCCAGGCTCCTCTTTTCTAACCTACTGGTACTTTAAAGAAAAAATCTTTTATTTTATATGGGAGTATAGCTGATTAACAATGTTGTGAGTTTCAGGTGGACAGCAAAGGGACTCAGCCATATGTATACATGTATTCATTCTCCCAAACTCCCCTCCCATCTAGGCTGCCACGTAACATTGAGCAGAGTTCCCTGTGCTATACAGTAGGAACCCTGATGATTATCCATCTTAAATATAGCAATGTGATCCCAAACTCCCTAATTATCTATTCCCCCCATCCTACCCCTCTGGCAACTATAAGTTCATTCTCTATGTCAATGAGTCTGCTTGTGTTTTGTAAATAAGTTTATTTGCATAATTTATTTTTGATTCCACATATAAGAGATGTCATATGGTATTTCTCCTTCTCTGTCTTACTTCACTCAGTATGACAATCTCTAGGCACATACTTGTTGCTGCAAATGTCATTTCGTTCGTTTTAATGGCTGAGTGATATTCCATTGTATATATGTACCACATCACCCTAACGTGAGTCTCCTAGCAGAGATGAGAACTTCTCTAATCATCTGCTGGTACTTTTCATGCCAGAAGAAATTGAACCTATCTGTCTGGCATCTGGGTGAATATCCTGGCGTTATGTTGTCAAATGGGGCTTTCCTGATAGCTCAGCTGGTAAAGAATCTGCCTGCATTACAGGAGACCCTGGTTCAATTCCTGGGTCGGGAAGATCCTCTGGAGAAGGGATAGACTACCCACTCCTGTGTTCTTGGGCTTTCCTGGTGGCTCAGATGGTAAAGAATCTGCCATGCCGGAGACCTGGGTTTGATCCCTGCATTGGGAAGATCCCCTGGAGGAGGGCATGACAACCCACTCCAGTATTCTTGCCTGGAAAATCCCCATGGCAGAGGAGCCTGGTAGGCTACAGTCCATGGGGTCGCAAAGAGTCAGACACGACTGAAGTGACTTAGCATAGCACATGGTATCAAATACAAAATTTTTTAATGCCTCCAGGTTTATGTTAAAAACTTATGTATTCTGATTCTTTACTTTTCTCTATTTTTTTTCCTTCAACATAAAAATAAGTTCTTTTTCTCCAAATTTTTGGCTTTGACTCTGCTTTTACTCTTCTGTCATCTGCATTTTGCTGGTTGAGAGGCACAGTCGTATAGTATAGAAAATGCTTTTCTCCCAGCACATTTATATCCAGATAAGGTAGTGGTTTGTTTTCCACCAGATATTTATATGGCTCATTTCCTTCAAGGCTTCATTCAAAAGTCACCTCAGTGCAGCATTTGCTTGACAACAGCTTGAGAACTAGACTTGGTTTCAACCCACTGTTGCTATATTTTTCTTTATCTTACTTTCCATAATCTCATATACTTCATAATTTATCTCTTCATTTAATGTCCATATTCCTCCAACTGGAATGTGAACTAGATAAGAAAAGTTGACTTGTTTTGTTTCCTGTTATATCCTCTGAGCATAGAACAACACCTTACTATATAGTAGATGCTCCATTCATATTTGTAGGAAGGAAAGAGATGGATTTCCCTTGTTGTAAGTCTGCAAGCGGTCATTGTTTAGAAGTATCCCTGAAGTTTATGCTTCCTACACAACAAGTATATTCCCTGTAAAGCCACCAATAACATTCCATATTGATTATACATCATTTTATAAAGAGGTGTGTGGTAGGGACAGTTCACCCTGGCGCTAGCCCTTTCCAACTGAGCTAAAGTGAGGTACAGCTGGGTTTTTTCCCTCCATGAGCTCCCATTCTTTGCCTTGTCAGTTTACACTTGCCTCCTTTTAACTGATTACATTTGTAAATATAGCAATGCTGATATGTGCTTAGCACTGCATGGCTTCAGTGTTTATCTTCTTTAGGTTCACTTTGCTATTTTAGTTCTTTCTTTGGTTAAATAAAACTTGTTCTCGCAGGATGTTAGCAACTAAAATAAGGGTACACCAACCACAGTGACTGGTCTGTGATGCTTGTATTAACTCATATTGAATACATTAACGGACATAAACATACTGACAAAATTAATTCTAAAATGTTTCTTATAAATGATCATTGAACTGTAAACATCTGACAAAATGACAAGGCTGGCCACAGTCTTCAACCTTGCTCTCTGTCTCATGGCCTTTAGATACCTAGCCAGTTATCAAAGATGGCAGGGCTGGCGTGTAGAGATTCTCAGTACCAAGATGCCAGCATATTCATACTCCTGGGGTGATGCCATGGCTACAAGTGTCTGCCAGTGTTCAGTCCAGTCCAGTCCAGTCGCTCAGTCGTGTCCAACTCTTTGCGACCCCGTGAATCACAGCACGCCAGGCCTCCCTGTCCATCACCAACTCCCGGAGTTCACTCAGACTCACGTCCATCGAGTCCGTGATGCCATCCAGCAATCTCATCCTCTGTCGTCCCCTTCTCCTCCTGCCCCCAATCCCTCCCAGCATCAGAGTCTTTTCCAATGAGTCAACTCTTCGCATGAGGTGGCCAAAGTACTGGAGCTTCAGCTTTAGCATCATTCCTTCCAAAGAAATCCCAGGGCTGATCTCCTTTAGAATGGACTGGTTGGATCTCCTTGCAGTCCAAGGGACTCTCAAGAGTCTTCTCCATCACCACAGTTCAAAAGCATCAATTCTTCGGCGCTCAGCCTTCTTCACAGTCCAACTCTCACATCCATACATGACCACTGGAAAAACCATAGCCTTGACTAGACGGACCTTAGTCAGCAAAGTAATATCTCTGCTTTTCAATATGCTGTCTAGGTTGGTTATAACTTTTCTTCCAAGGAGTAAGCATCTTTTAATTTCATGGCTGCAATCACCATCTGCACTGATTTTGGAGCCCAGGAAAATAAGTCTGACACTGTTTCCACTGTTTCCCCGTCTACCAGTGTAGGGGGCAAAGAATGATTACATAAATTGCAAATGGGTGTAAAATCAGAATGTGTGCTATTTTCAGTAGTTATTACAGCACTTACTAGAATGGTATAAAGGATCTTATAAATGAAAGCATAAGTCACAACCATCCAAAGTTTCATTTTACAGTAGTCTATACTGTAAGACTAGATTTGGCAAAATACCTCTTGGTTTCGCTTACTCTTGGGAAACCTTGTGATGTAGTCAACAAGGAACATTAGATCAAAGACGTATCTGCATTAAAATGTTTATGTGTTTCAGAATATTCTTCAGTCTTATTTGACAAATCTTTATATAAGGAATTTCTAGAGATAGTAGTTCTGTATAATATTTCATTAAGGTTTTATTTATGAGAGAAAACCTCCCATTATTTAAAAATATAAATGGCAGTAATTTTATACGTTTACCTCCTTGATTGCTTGCTCTCTCCCTCCCTTCCTTCCTGCTTTTCCTCTTTCCTTTATTTTCCCCTGTCTATATACAAAAAGGACTTGCAGTATTTTACAAAAAGTATAAAATCAATAAAGCCTTTTTTTAAAAAATTACATTCAGAACTTTAAAAAGGGAAAATTGGAAGACAGGGAAGTGGATATTCCAATAGTAAGGGTCACTGTGTTTTCTCTGAAGGAGCTCAAAAATCTCTCTCACAGATACATGGTGGCTAGTCTTAGCGAAAGAAGAGAAAGGTTAGTTGAGAAAAACACCACATCTGTTTCTCAGGGAAAACAGTTTTCCTTGTACTAAACCATAAACTGTACTTACTTATGGCATATTATTTGAATAAAGAACAATGAGTACTGTAATAGTCTGTGTCTTTACCACCATTTCACAGCAAAGCAGAATTCCTAAGACATTGAGATGGCCCCGTTTAAGTAACTTTACTTCTCTCCACGTCATAGCCCTCTGCTCTCGGATTTGAAAACCAGAAGTATCTCCCTCATAGGATTATAGTATGGTTACAGGAGGGGCTCTTCAGCCAGAAGACACCTAGTATAAAATAAATATATAAAGAACGAGAGAGTACTGTATAAGAAGTCAAAATCAAAACATTATGACATAGGTTAGGAGTTGAGTCCCAGTTTTGCCAGGTGCTATGAGGTGCTCTATCTCAGATGTGCAGGCCACTGCTGGTGTAATATGATGCTGACAGCCCCTCAAGGGAGCTCAGAGTTGTCAGAATAGCCAAGAAATAGCATTAACATTGTACATTCTTTGAAAGCTTATTTTAAAAATTGCATCAAAGACAGGGTTCATAAATTCTGGAAAGCAACCAGAAAGTGCATAAAGCTTTAAAATAAGTTTAGAAGAACTAAGAAAACTTAACCTGTATAGTCACCTCAAGTGGGACCATTCCAATTCCTCCAGCAAATAACTTGAGGTGACCAGGGTTCCGTGGAGCACAGACTGTCCTAGCTAATGAAGCTCCTAATAATCATAGCACTAGTGGAAAACAAGTGTGGGATATTTCATCCCTTTTAACATGAGGAGTGAGGATTATGGGATGTTCTCATTTGCCTTGGAAAACCCTCATTACACCCCTGGAGAAGGGAAGGGCAACCCACTCCGGTATTCTCCCCTGGCAAATCCCATGGACAGAGGAGCCTGGTGGACTGCAGTCCATGCGGTTGCAAAGAGTCGGGACAGGACTGAGCAACTGAGCACCGCCACCCTCATTATGGTCGGGATAGAAGTGGCAGAGAAGATAGAGATTCATTTGCATACCACCTCAAGATCTGAAAATGTCAGTGGTGCCATGGTGGACTCCTTTTGGTTCAGTAGCTAAAGGCTTGGAAGAAAAGGGAGTCTGCAAAGGGTCAGGGATCTGACAGATTTTCAACAATTTGGGAATGAGGGCTGGTGAGCAGGACAGCCTAAGAAAAGAACTGCTGTTGATGTATGGCAAAACCAATACAATATTGTAAAATAATTAGCCTCCAATTTAAATAAATAAATTTAAATTAAAAATAAATTAAAAATAAAAGATGTGGGAAATAGCACACACACACACACACAAAGAAAAAAACTGCACTTGGTGAGAGGGGACCAGTGTTTTTCCTTAGCTCTTTTCCCTATCAGTTCAGTTCAGTCACTCAGTCGTGTCCGACTATTTGCCACCCCGTGGACCGCAGCACATCAGGCCTCCCTGTCCATCACCAACTCCCGGAGCTTATTCACACTCATGTCTATCGAGTTGGTGATGCCATCCATCTCATCTTCTCTCATCCCCTTCTCTTCCCACTGTCAATCTTTCCCGGTATCAGGGTCTTTCCAGTGAGTCAGTTCTTCCCATCAGGTGGCCAAAGTATCAGAGTTTCAGCTTCAGAACCAGTCCTTCCAATGAATATTCAGGACTGATATCCTTTAGGATGGACTGGTTGGATCTCCTTGCAGTCCAAGGGACTCTCAAGAGTCTTCTCCAGCACCACAGTTCAAAAGCATCTTCTTCAGTGCTCAGCTTTCTTTTATAACTCTCACATCCATACATGACTACTGGAAAAACTATAGCTTTGATTAGATGGACCTTTGTTGACAAAGTAATGTCACTGCTTTTGAATATGCTATCTAGGTTGGTCATAACTTTCCTTCCAAGGAGCAAATGTCTTTTAATTTCATGCCTGTAGTCACCATCTGCAGTGATTTTGGAGCCCCCCAAAATAAAGTCTGTCATTGTTTCCAGTTTCCCCATCTATTTCCCATGAAGTGATGGGACCAGATGCTATGATCTTCGTTTTCTGAATGTTGAGCTTTAAGCCAACATTTCCACTCTCCTCTATCACTTTCATCAGGAGGCTCTTTAGTTCTTCTTCACTTTCTGCCATAAGGGTGGTGTTACCTGCATATCTGAGGTTATTCATATTTCTCCCAGCAATCTTGATTCCAGCTTATGCTTCTTCCTGCCCAGCGTTTCTCATGATGTACTCTGCATATAAGTTAAATAAGCAGGGTGACAATATCCAGCCTTGATGTACTCCTTTTCGTATTTGGAACCAATCTGTTGTTCCATGTCCAGTTCTAAATGTTGCCTCCTGACCTGCATATAGGTTTCTCAAGAGGCAGGTCAGGTGGTCTGGTATTCCCATCTCTTTTAAGAATTTTGCACAGTTTGTTGTGATCCACACAGTCAAAGTCTTTGGCATAGTCAATAAAGCAGAGTAGATGTTTTTCTGGAACTCTTTTGCTTTTTCTGTGATCCAGCGGATGTTGGCAATTTGATCTCTGGTTCCTCTGCCTTTTCTAAATCCAGCTTGAACATCTGGAAGTTCATGGTCCACATACTGTTGAAGACTGGCTTGGAGAATTTTGAGTATTACTTTACTAGCGTGTAAGATGAGTGCAATTATGCGGTAGTTTGAGCATTCTTTGGCATTGCCTTTTTTGGGGATTGGAAGGAAAACTGACCTTTTCTAGTCCTGTGGCCACTGACGAGTTTTCCAAATTTGCTGGCATGTTGAGTGCAGCACTTTCACAGCATCATCTTTTATGATTTGAAATAACTTAACTGGTATTCTATCACCTCCACTAGCTTTCTTTGTAGTGATGCTTCTTAAGGCCTACTTGACTTCACATTCCAGGATGTCTGGCTCTAGGTGAGTGATCACACCATCGTGGTTATCTGGGTCATGAAGATCTTTTTGTATAGTTCTTCTGTGTATTCTTGCCACCCCTTCTTAATAACTTCTGCTTCTAATAGATCCATACCATTTCTGTCCTTTATTGTGCTTTTACAGTTCCCTAAACTTTTCTACAAATGCATGTAACTTTGCAGGCTTCCCAGGTCATGCTAGTGGTAAAGAACCCGCCTGCCAATGCAGGAGACCTAAGAGACGCAGGTTCGATCCTTGGGTCAAGAAGACCTCCTGGAGGAGGGCATGGCAACTCCCTCTAGTATTCTTGCCTGGAGAATCCCAAGGACAGCGGAGGCTGGTGGGCTTCAGTCCATAGGGTCATACGGAGTTGGACACAACTGAAGTGACTAGCAGGCACGCACACATGTACCTTTACCCTGTATGTTTCATCTGCTTACACCCTTACCCCCTCAGAAATTTAGAAATAAAATACATTTATTCAGATGGTTACATACTCTTTGTTTTTCTTTTTCCCTGGCATCATTCTGAATGACTGTGTTGAACATAGAACAAGATCCTGAAGTTTTTGCAGTCAAGCTTGCCGAACTTCTTTGGGAAGATGAGACCTGCTTTTGATTTAGGTGTCCACATTGGTTCATGGTTAACCTTCCTGACACAATTTCAATTGTGTTTCACTGCGTTCCTCCCTCAATGGAGATTTGGAAGAAATGATGTCTAAGGAAAACTGCCCATCTCAGAATTGGAAATCATAGCCTTCTCTTTCAAATGTGAATTTAATCATATTTCTTTAGATTTAAATCAGCCATGTGTTTTTTTTTTTCCTTTTTGGACATTTCTGAAAATATGGTGATTAAAAGTTTTGAGCCTAAATTAAATAGTCTGGGTGCATATTCTGGCCCTGTCACTCACCAACTGTATGACCTGGGGTGGGACAACCTCTTTTAAGTCTTAAGTTTTCTTTTCTATTAAATCAGGTTTTGGGCAATCATGGTCCAAACCATGGTCCCTATTTTAAAAGATTGTTGTGAAGTTTCAAGAAGATGATGATGCAAGTAAGGCACTTAGAACAGTGTTTCACATGTCATAAGTAGCTTATAGGTTAACCATTTGATGTGTAGAGCCAACTCAATGGAAAAAACCTTGATGCTGGGAAAGATTGAAGGCATGAGAAGGGGATGGCACAGGATGAGATGATTCGAGAGCATCATCAACTCAATGGATAGGAATGTGAGAAAACTCCTGGAGACAGTGAAGGACAGGCGCCTGGCCTGCTGCAATCCATGGGGTCACAAAGAGTGGGACACAACTCAGTGACTGAACTGCAGCAAGGACAAGTTAGCCATTATGTATTCTAAGAAAGCAGTTGAGTCAAACTTGAAACAATGGTATGAGGTAAAAAGCATAAACTTGGGCTTTGTTTGTGGTAACCACCTAGTTCTGTGACCTTGGAATGTGAGGCTCAGTTTCGTGATCTACAAAATGGGAACAATAATCATTTGTCTGTAAGATGGTGTTGAAAATATAATAAGATGGTTCCTGTGAAGAACTTGTTGCCCCTAGAGCTTGGCACCAGAAAGTGTAAGCTACGCCGTGTCTCCTCTGCTCTGTGCTTTACGGTTGTCAGTTGCCCTGAGTAGCTGACATATGAGCGGTAGAGCTCATGTGTATATAACCTAGCATTTCGCCAGGTATGTGGCAAGTGCTCAAAACACTGTTGCTATTATTAGTTCCATACTTTGCTTCATTGGTTGCCAACTCTGTAAATAACAGAGTGCTCCATGAAGGAGGAGGGAAGGTCTTAATTATTCTACAAGCTTTGTTTCCTTCTGTTTTGCTTTGTAATGTTTGCCTTGTCTTTGCCTCCCCACCCCCCACCCCGCCCCGCCCCACCAAGCAATAGTTACTACACTGGTTCCTGAAATATTAGGTCTAATTTATTATGCTGTGTTAATCTTTCTCAGTAGCATTAAAAAATATTTTAAATTTCTATTTAAAAACTCTCATTAAGCATTCATTTAAATGTTGCTCAAAATGTTATATAATATAAAAAAAGTACATGTTCTTTCCAAAATTAGTCCTGAAAAACTCCTTGGATCCAGATCCAGGCAGTGAGAATGGAGAGAAACAGCTGAAATGTGGTTCTGTTACATATCTTACTACTGAGTTTGAATTTTGTAAAACACCTGTTAAATCACTTATGAGGGGTGAAGGGATGTCTGCGTACTCTTTTAAAGCTGGAAGTACCAAATTACTCCTTGATGAATAGGAAAAATAATCACATAGGTGTGTACCGTTGGCATGGAGACACGTCTATGAGACGATGGTGTTTCTCTTGGGAGATGGTGAAAACTTGAGAGAGGATGCTTTATTTCTCACCTCCTAAAATGTCTTTCCCAGTTTTCTGTGGTGAGAGAAAATGAGACACAGTCATACCTAACAGTTGGTGAAACAGTTACATATGTATATAACTAGTGTGTGTGTATATATATATATATAGAGAGAGAGAGAGAGAGAGAGAGATGAAGAGACAGAGAATGAATTTTATTAATTATATATGGCAGCATAATTTTACTAACATTTTGGTTAAATGATTTTTTTTGTAAAAATATATGTTTGTGTATATATATATATACACATATATGAATGTATGTATATATATATATTTGAAACTAAAGTATAAACCTTATAAAGCAGTGTCTGTTGGGAAAAACTTTGGAAAAGTTGCTTTTCCAAAAAGTAACTCTGCAAAAGACAGCAAATTTCTTTGAAAGTGTTTACAAATACTTCATAAACTTTGAAAAATAAAATTAGTATGTTTAAAATTTTCTGAAGTTTGTCAAAAGAAAGTCAACTTTATATTTATGGTATGAACTAGACCTAACTGTAATAGAAAATCTTAGCTTTAAAGGGATATAATCCTAATCATAGTATTAATAAATTGAATTTAGCATTTTGTTAAAAGATTAATGCTTATGTCAAATAGGAATAACATGTGGTTCTTTGGGGGGAGTCTGCTCACAGAATCCATCATATTAATAGGTTAATAGAGAGCAACAGTTTTGTAATGTCAGATGTCAGAATTTGACTAGCATTTAATACCCATTCATTGTTTTAAAAAGCAAAACACAAGTGAAATAGAAGCAGAAGAATATAGTGTGTATCTCAATAGCCAAGAATATTTTATGTGAGTCATTTCTATTAAAAAGCCTAATTAAATATTTTTATGTACTGTTGTATGGAAAGTTCTAGATAATATGATTATTTGAATCATAAAATATAAAATGTTAACTGACTCTTTGTGTATATACATGAAAAAAAGAATTAGCTGATTACTAGAAATAAAGCAGAGATTCAGTAAGGCAACTAAATACAAAAATACATGTAAGGAAATCATTAGCTCTTCTGTAAAAGAGTAGTATCAGTTATGAGTTATAATGAAAAAAGTAAGCTACTGTTTAAATAGCATCACATTTCAGTCAGAAGAATGTACTGTACCTGTGAATGAAAATAATAAATCAGAAACTTTTTATAAAGGAAACAAATTGTAACTAAAAGAAAACTCAGAGACAAAATAATATTCTAATTGTGATTTAAGAACCTTATTCATTGCGTATTAAATCATCTGTTAATTCTGTATAATCCTATGAAGTAGTTAGTGTTACTATCTTAATTTTATAATGTTGATAACTAAGACTTAGAGAAATTAAGCTCCTTATCTAAGATGGTAGAGCTGGTAAGAGCTAAAGTTAGGATTTGAATCTATGTAAACTATTTCTGTACTTCAGTCTTAACTCACTGTGCATGGGAAGGCCTGTTTAAGACAATAAAAATGTCATTTCTGACTAATTAACTTACATAATTCATTCAGTTATACTCAACACCAGTGAGATATTATTTTTAATTTTGATGAAATGTTTCAATAGTTTATCTAAAGAGATAAATATATAAGAAAGCAAAAAAATTGAAAAGAAGCACAGTGGGTGAAGGGTAGAGACATAGAAAACTCACCTTTTCAGGAATTATAGCATATTATGAAAACTCTAAGAATTGAAACAGTGATTTACGTGAAAAAGTAAAGATCATTTGAAAAGACTGTAGATTCCGTATAAGACCCATGTGTGTGTGTGTAGTGAGTGTATATACTTACATATAGATATATATGAACGTACACTTATTGTGTGATTAAAGCAGCATTTTATTCAATGAAAAAATAAAAGACATAGTTATTCAGTAAATGGTCTTGAGACAATTATTTGTGAAAATAATATAAACTTAGATCCCTTCCTTATGTCTTATATAAAAATATGTATTATGAACAGTGTGGAGATTCCTTCAGTTCAGTCGCTCAGTCGTGTCTGACTCTTTGCGACCCCATGAATCGCAGCTCACCAGGCCTCCCTGTCCATCACCATCTCCCGGAGTTCACTCAGACTCATGTCCATCGAGTCCGTGATGCCATCCAGCCATCTCATCCTCGGTCGTCCCCTTCTCCTCCTGCCCCCAACCCCTCCCAGCATCAGAGTCTTTTCCATTGAGTCAACTCTTTGCATGAGGTGGCCAAAGTACTGGAGCTTCAGCTTCAGCATCATTCCTTCCAAAGAAATCCCGGGGTTGATCTCCTTCTGAATGGACTGGTTGGATCTCCTTGCAGTCCAAGGGGCCTTCAAGAGTCTTCTCCAACACCACAGTTCAAAAGCATCAATTCTTCGATGCTCAGCCTTCTTCACAGTCCAACTCTCACATCCATACATGACCACAGGAAAAACCACAGCCTTGACTAGACGGACCTTAGTCGGCAAAGTAATGTCTCTGCTTTTGAATATGCTATCTAGGTTGGTCATAACTTTTCTTCCAAGGAGTAAGCGTCTTTTAATTTCATGGCTGCACATATACACAATGGAGTATTACTCAGCTATTTAAAAAAATGGATTTGAATCAGTTCTAATGAGGTGGATGAAACTAGAGCCTATTACACAGAGTGAAGTAAGTCAGAAAGAAAAAAACACCAATACAGTATACTAATGCATATATATGGAATTTAGAAAGATGGTAATGATGACCCTATATGCAAGACAGCAAAAGAGACACAGATGTATAGAACAGACTTTTGGAGTCTGTGGGAGAAGGCGAGGGTGGGATGATTTGAGAGAATAGCATTGAAACATGTATATTACCATATGTGAAATAGATTGCCAGTCCAGGTTCGATGCATGAGACAGGGCGCTCAGGGCCAGTACACTGGGATGACCCTGAGGGATGGTTTAGGGAGGGAGGTGGGAGGGGGGTTCAGGATGGGGGACACATGTATACCCGTGACTGATTCATGTCAATGTATGGTAAAAACGCCTACAATATTGTAAAGTAATTAGCCTCCAATTAAAATAAATAAATTAATTTAAAATATATATTAAAGTTCTAATGAAAATAATGTTATTTATTAATATCCAACTTTATTAATATAATGAAGATGTATGAAATCACTGTTAAATAAAGGTGAATACTCATTTAATTTCAAACTGGGAAGGTATTTCTAATCCATCACCAGAGCTGGAAAACATTAAGAAAATATTTTACAAATGTGTACATTGAAAAATGAAATATTTATGTACATCAAAAAACACCATAAATAAAATGTAAAGGCACATGACAACCTAGGGAATCTGTTTTCAACGTTACTAAAGGGGCATTAACTTTAATGTGTCAATATTAAAAAAAAAAATCCCTAGCAGTCAGGAACAAAAAAGGTGACCATATTTACAGAAAAATAAACACAGTCAATTCATAAAAAAAGAAACACAATTTACCAATAACATGAATAAACTCAAAGTTAAAGAAAAGCAAATTAAGCAACAGTGGAGAAAAATGTTCTCTAATCAAAGTGTTAAAAATTAAATAGCAAAGCCAGATAATACCAAGTATTGGTTCAAGTTGGGACATTCTTATTTACTAGTCATAAAAGTGAGAATTTGAACAGCCTTTCTAGAAGCGAATTCAATAATAATTGCCACACACACCCCCAGAAAATACTCTGAACCAGCAATTTCTCTTCAATTTGACCTAAAAAATTAAGGATATATGAAAAGATTTATCTCCATCATTTTTTTATGATAGTTGAAGACTGAAAATGGATCATATATCCAGTGATGATTAGTTTAACATATCAAGATAACATACATATGATGGAATACTGATGGATCAATGCAAGGATGATCTTTAACATGGTAAATAGTCATAGTATGTTTTTAAAAAGTATATAAACAATGCTCTTTAAATGAGAGACCTCTTTTAAGTTTAAGAACTTTTTGTATACAGCTATATATATATAGTAATTCATAGGAAAACACCTGGAAGGATATTCTAAAATACTAACTCAGGGTATTATAGTTGATTTTTATGTTCCTAGAAAAATGATCTGTCTGAGACTTAGTCTCTTCACCTGTGAAATGAAAGTCATCCTAGATTAATCCTAAAATCTTTCAGAAAAAGTGTCTTGTAATTCTATGGACCAATGATAGTTAATAATCTTAAGAAAATACTTAATGCTTTCTTTCTGTTGAACTTTGTAGTTAATAGAATAAAACCAGGTTATCCTGAGCTATCCCTTGTTTTAATTAAAATTCAAGTCCTGATGTCTGTTTATGAGTCTTTATTGTGCTTTCTCTTACAAATGTCTTCTTGGTGTGGTGTGAGGTGGAGTGGGTCGAGTTGCACTAAACTTGGGTACATTTCCCTATAGAATTCTTAGAAACAAAAAGAAATCTTGTTAATATGTAATATACATTTTAGAGTTTCATCTACCATTTGGAACCCTACCAACAGTTCTTGATTTTGGACAATTTCTTTAATTAAAATTCACACAGAGAAACTGTAATGCTTTTTTTCTTTTTTCTTTTTTTGATGCTTTAAAAAAGTCCTTTGGCTAAAGAGAGATGTGTGTGCTTTAAAAATTGGTGGAAAAATGATTGTTTTATTACCTAATGAACATTGCTGTACTCTTATTTCTGACTAATAGTGAAATTACCTAGAAATGATAAGGACTCCTATTTCAAGTGGTTATTCAGAACCTTATTGTGCTAGTGAAATAAAAACATACTCAGTTCTAATCTGCTGTTAAATACTCAGCAGTCACAGTGGTGGCTTGAAGGCCATGTACAGTGGTGGCAAAAGTGGTTTTCAAAAAATGCTTTGCCTCATTCTTGCTGAATACAGGTTGCCAAGTGGTAAACCTGGCAGACGTCATGAACTTCCAAGAGGGAACATATTTTATTTGCCTTGCACCCCCAGAGGATTTGGCCAATTATTGCTATTTGTTTAATGTTGGTGTTGACATAGTGCCTTTGCCCTGAGGAGCCCCAGGTGCTTTATAAAATTAGTCAGCAATTCACATCAGAGCCTTCACGCCCGAGAGTGCACACTGAAAATAATAATGATTCATGGAACCTACAAGCCACCCCTAACTCATACTTCTGTTTGCCCAGTGAAACAAAACAAATAGGCCAGTTCCCTCAGCGAGCCAGCCGCAAAAGGTTCCTGTCGGGGGTGGGGGGGTGGGGGGATCAATGGGAGCTCCTCCCTTGTGTAAATAGGTGAACTCTGGTAAGGAAAATTCACCATACACCCTGTGGTGAAGACTGAATGTACTCTTTTCTAGGACCCATACATTCCTCAGTAAGGAACTCACTGTTTTTAGGTCTTTGCTCAAATATTGCTTTCATACTAATACCTTCCCTGACTGTCTATTTGAAAAACAACAAAACATAAAACAAAACCCATCATTAACTTAGACTTTCTGGATGTTCCTTTCTGCATTAGTTTCCTCAATAGCCTATGTGGCTATCCAAGATATTTACATGGTCTGTCTCTCTGTGTATTCATGGTCGACTCCCTCTCGTATTATACATTTTATGAAAGTAGACCATTTGTCTGTTTTATTCCAATTATGAATCTAACAGGTGTGTAGCACAGAATAGGTATATGGCAAACATGTGCTGGGGTTTCCTGGGTGGCTCAGGAGTAAAGAATCTGCTTGCCAAGCAGGAGACATGGGTTCAATCTCTGGGTTGGGAAGATCCCCTGGCGAAGGAAATGGCCACCCACTTCAGTATTCTTGCCTGGGAAATCCCAAGAGTCAGACACAACCTAGTGACTAAACTACCACCACCACCACAAGCATTTGTTAAATGATTGAATTTGCCCCAGTAGTGCTGTAAGAAGCAATTGAATTTTCTTACTGTCAGTCGTATACGAAGGCAGTAAAAAGAGAAGAAAGAGTGGGCCTTCATCATATCAATACAACATTTCTTAACATTGAAAAGATCCACATGGTGAAGTGGTATGTCAATCAGACTTTTCTTCTCCATTAGTTGCAAGTAATAGAAAGTAAACATTTAAACCAACAGAAAGATGGCTTATGGAATCTTGAAACTGGAAAATCTAAGGAGTGCAGCTGATTTTCTTTGGTACAAGGCTTGGTTTGCTCATGTGCTCTTGCAATGTGATAAATGCTTTGATCTGTCTCAGTCTCTACCCACTCTGCATTGCTGGCTTTCCCTGTGTGATGGCAAAGTCAGTTAAAGCAGCACCTGGCATAACTTTATCTGCAGTAATTCCAGTGACATGAGAACATATTTCCCAACTGTTCCAGCGAAGACTCAGTCCTAACTTGAACAAGTGGACTTGGATTAAATGCCGGCCTTGAATCAGTAATGTGAGTGACTGGGCCTCTGGGCCTCCCAGTCATGAATGTCAGTTCCATCCTTTGAATGTGGTTCTCCAACAAGAAATTTGGTTTACTTGATCAAAATAAGAAAGAAAGATGCATGACAACTGTAACCAGAAAGATAAATCAGATTTAAAGAGTTTCTCATTACAGTGAGGCAGAATATATTTCCAAACCTTTCAATGTTCTAGTTTTATAATATTCAGTAACCATATACTTAACAGCCTAATTGTGCAAATTATGTTTCACTGGCAGGTCCTCTCTAATGGTCTACTTACATGATTAGTTAGTTAGTTCAGTCCCTCAGTCATGTCCGACTCTTTGCGACCCCATGAATGGCAGCACGCCAGGCCTTCCTGTCCATCACCAACTCCTGGAGTTCATTCAGACTCACATCCATCGAATCAGTGATGCCATCCAGCCATCTCATCCTGGGTCGTCCCCTTCTCCTCCTTAGTGAGGTATTATTCCTACTTCAGTGAAAAGAAGATAAAAATGTGGGGAGGGGAAGCTAAATTTTGGCTGTACAATGTTTATTTAAGGTTGTTGTTATTTATGTTCTTCATAGACACTTTAATAATTCTTATCTTACTTTGTCTTATTTTATGTATGAAGCCTGTTATATTCTAATTCTTTTCTATGTTTTAAAAAGAGACTACTTAGAATATACTAGATCAGACAAAGAAAAATACTGTATAATATAACTTACTGTGGAATCTAAAAAATATAACAAATCGGTGGATATACCAAAAAAAGAAGCAGACTCACAGATATAGAGAACAAATTGATGGTTACCAGTGGGGAGAAAAGAAAAGGGAGAAGCAATATAAGGGTGGGAGATTAAGTCCTACAAGGATAGTGTTCAACACAGGGAATATAGCCAATATTTTGTCATAACTATAAGTAGAATATAACCTTTAAAAATTATGAGTCATTATATTGTATGCCTGTAACTTATAATATTGTACATCAACTGTATGTTGATTAAAAAAGAAAAAAAGAATATACTAGAAACCCTAAAATTTTCTGTCCCAAATACTGGAACTTGATTTGCTGTCATACTAGTACCTCTCTTTCCTATAAAAAAGTTTATAAAAATTCATGGATAAATATAATTCACAGATAATGCTGAAACTTTATTTTAGCCATTACTTCTTACCTTTTTACACACCAAGATATACTTAACCAAGACTCTGAAAGTGACGGTATTTGATTTCAACTATTCATTGTTGGATCTGTAATCTGTTCCACAAACTAGTTAGAACTAGAGTAATAATGAAATAATATATAAAAATCATCATCCTATTGTTGGATGTGTTCTGGTGTTCAGTCGCTCAGTTGTATCCAACTCCCTGTGACTCTGTGAACTATAGCCCACCAGGCTCCTCTGTCCACAGAATTTTCCAGGCAAGAGTACTGGAGTGTGTTGCCATTTCTTCCTTTAGTGGATCTTCCCAACCCAGGGATTGAACTCATGTCTCTTGTGTCTCCTTCATTGACAAGCAGATTCTTTACCACTGTGCCATCTGGGAAATCCCGTCAATGGACCTGCAAAGCATTAACTCCAAGACAGAGTGGTTGGGGGGTCAGGATGTGGCCCACTTGCCATAAAAGCACCACGGCCATGTGAACCACTATGGTTAGTTATGCTGTACTGTATGAGAAGGGCATTTCTGATATTAACTTTAACACCAGTACTAACTCAGTAGTTTAATATGACTATATACCAAAACATCCACCTAGATTTAGGAAGTTACCCTATTGATTGAATCAGCTAATTCAGTATTTAAAAGCTTTGGGTGGTTAGCATTTCTAAATTAGTGTTTTTCTTAAGACATGTTGTTCTAGTAGTTCATCTTTCTTTCTTCCTCTGAAATTGTGATTATTTCTAAGTTGTTGGTTTCTAGGTAAAAGAGAGGAGATGGGGAAAGGAAGGTTTTCTTAAGAAATCCTTTTCTTTCATGGCCCAGTTGAACTGGATTTGTAATTGATATCCATTGATGTCCCATCACATCCAATCCAGTTGATAAGAATTCCCAGTATTTTTTGAGGGAGCCATTTTTGTGGTGGGAAAGAAGTAAAAGGCTTACAATATTCATGTGTCCTAACATTGCAACAAATAATAATGTCATAGTAAATTTATTTCGTTGTTGTTCAGTTGCTCAGTTGTGTCCGACTCTTTGTGACCCCATGGACTGTAGCACGCCAGGCTTGCCTTCAGTATCTCCCGCAGTTTGCTCAAACTCATGTCCATAGAGTCCATTTATAAAAATGAAAACAAGCCCAGCTCAGGGCTGTACCATGACTTTTGTGAGCCTCTTTTTTCATTAAAAAATACTAAAAAAATATAAACTTTACAACCACTTTGATATAAAGAGAAATGTAATCTAAGATGGATTATATTAATTTCATTTCTGATTTTAAATGAAATTAAAACATTTTCTTGGGCTCCTAAAAGTTTTCTGGGCCCTGAGCTGGGTACCTACTGTACTTGGTGGGAGAAGCTAAACTGCCTTTGTTATAGCTAAATTGGTTACATTTTAAGCCAAACAACTGTCTTCTGCCTGTTGTTCACCTTTTTAATTGATTTTCTTTTTTAAATAATTAACCGTTGCTTCAAGTAGGGTAAGAGCAGGGGGAATGGGGACTTGGAATAAGCTGGAATTAGGCTTCATCAGGGAAGCTACTCCTAAAAATCAGTCACAGATTTGGGGCCTGCAGTCTCTTTTCACAGGATTTAAAGCTATTTTACTGTTTCAAAATTCATGTTCTTCAAAGGTTTATGTTTTTAAATGGCTGATGCTGTGAAAGGAAATGCCATCATGATTATGTTTACATTTTGTGTTTATACAGGAAGGATAAAACTAGAATTTTTCATGCAGAGAGCACTTATAGTTTTACTGAATATAGTTTTTCAAAGTAAAATTGATGTTGGAATATTTCTCTTATAATCCAGGTGAGAAGCCAATATATGGTTGAATGAAGTAAATCTTTTGCCAAATGCTCATTTTTGTGTTTAATAAAGACTCTGATTCTTCTATTCAGGCTGATTTTTATCTGAATCTTTAATTTCCACTTATCTGTGGTTTGGGGAAACAGAGCTAACTTGGATACATAAATTCTGTCTACAAGTATTTCTTGAGAATCTCTTGGTCATTAACTCTAGAATGAAACTGGGTAAACTAACCTCACCAGCCATTCTTTTGCCAAGTGTCAGATAAACACCAACATTTTTTGCTTGGTAGGTTTTGAAATTTGACATTTCTGCATTGAAGTCCAGTGTTGTTTTTCCTGAATGCATGGCTTCTATTCACTCCTGACATTCTTAGTTGTTCACCAGCTGCCAGCGCTGTTCAGGACGCTGAGGGTAAAAAGGTGAATAAGATGCAATCCCCACCTTTAAGGAAATCACAGTTTACAAGGAAGATAGGCAAGTGTAAAGCTTATGAAAAGAATGATAAAAAATGCTGGGATAAAAGGAAAGTACATGAACATCTCTTAAGTTAGGCTATTTCATCAAGTAAACCTTCTTGAAAGGAGCAACATTTTGGTGTATCTTTTTTTACCACTGAACCTCCGTTGTTCTGTCTGTATATGGACAATAATCTGCTAGGTTTAAAGATGAAAATATATAAAAGTTATGTAGCATAAAGCCTGGGACATACTTTTTGCACTTCTGCCATTACTTATTTTATTATAAAAACCATGTCAAAAGATGGAAGACATGCTGATTCACTCATAGACAATCAATCCCTGAATGAAAGAAGCAAGACTGTATATGGTTTATGTTTTATAAACTATATCTATTCCCGTTTCACTGAGAGACTGTTAATACATCCATATGTATAATTTGTCCCAGGTATACAAATAAAGGCTTTGTCTGTTCCAAAGCAATGATGACAAAAACAAAACAAAACTCAGATATTAACAATCAAAATTTTCTTTTTTCATTCATATATTTGGTTGTGATGTAGAGAGTGCTAGAAAATTAAATACTTCATCTTAGAGTCCAATTTGTTTTTTTTTTTTCTTTTATTTTTCATTGAAGTATAATTGATTTGCAATGTGTCGATCTCAGGTATACAGCAGAGTGCTTCAGTTATGCATGCTTATATGTATTTTTCATGTTCTTTCCCCTTATAGTTTATTACAAAATTTTGAATACAGTTCCCTGTGCTATACAGTAGGTCCTTGTTGGCTATCTATTTCATATATAAGTAGTGTATATGTTAATCCCAAAGTCCTAATTTATCTTCCCCTCTTTTCCCTTTTGGTAACCATAAGTTTGTTTTCTATGCCTGTGTGTCTGTTTTGTATATTAGTACATTTGTATCACAAAAATTGTTTTATTTATTATATTTACTTTTAGATTACACATATAAGCAATATAGAGTCAGCGTGTTGAAGGAAATAAACTAATACTTGGGAGTCGTCATCATGCAGTTCTCATGCCGAGAAACCGTGTCTCTGTTCTGCCTGTAGACTGTTGACCTGGATGGTAGTTAGCCTTAGGCCACCCAGTGACACTGCAGATAACATTTGAAGAAGCACTTGTTAATCCAGCTTCCTGACAGATCACCTCCTCTAGTACTCACCATGGAGACAGCATTTACTTACTGCCTTAGGATCTCCCAGACTAACCAACCATTAATAGCATGGTCTGACACTTCCCTGGTGGCTCAGTGGTAAAGAATCCACCTGCCAACGCAGGAGATGTAGGTTTCATCCCTGGGTCAGGAAGATCCCCTGGAGAAGGAAATGGCAACCCACTCCAATCTTCTTGCCTGGGAAATCCCAAGGACAGAGGAGCCTGGTGGGCTACAGTCCATGGGATCTCCAGAGTCTGACACAACTTAGTGACTAAATAACAGCAGTGGCACAGATTATCAGGCAGTGATAGGAATCTCTCTCTTGCCCTGAAAATAAGTAATAGCAGTGGGGTTTCTTGTTTTATCCTCTCCTATCTATGGGGCCAGCAGCAAAGACTGCTTCTCATCAGTTTCATGTGGCTCGATTAGGTTTCTCTCTCATGCGGACATATTTAAAGAGTCACATCTTGGGATCCTTGTCCCCTGAGTCCCTCTCTAAAATCCAAGTACTGGAGTAAAAAATCCAAGTACCAAGTAAAATCCAGGACCGGAGTTGGTGAGAAGCACTTTCCGCATAGCCCTCCTCTCTGTATACACTTAGAGACCAGAAAATTCTGCCCCAATCCAGAGCAACTGTGGCCTTTGGCAGTCTGGTAGCGTTTGCCTTCTGGCATGGGTAGAACTAACGTCACCTGGGTAATTCAGCCTTCGGGATCCTTGTTCCATGAATGAGAGAATCCCAGGATTGGCTGCCAACGGCCTCTTCCTTGTGCCCAGTTTCCTTTGATGCAGTGTGCGGAATGGTGACAGTCCATTTCCGCACCACCCCTCCTTCTACCATGGGAGGATTTATGGTCTGCATGCCCCAGTTGTGAAGCTGGCCTGTGGTCTTTTGCTGCCGCAGGCCTATGAATGTTTAGAATTGTGTGTTTATATTTCCAGGGCTACGGTTTGAAAGTCGAGGGAACAGACAGATAGCAAAGAATTCACAGGTCAAGCTGCTGTTGCTTCCTCCTTAGAGGGCTCTTTCTCTGGCTATATTGTCGTATCTAGATTCCTGTGGAGCTCCTGGCTTTCGGACTTCTATTTCTTTGATTAGATGCTTTCAAGTGGGTTTTTCTGTAAGAAATCCCCGTAGAAGAGGTGTTTACATGATGCGATGGGGAAGTGAAGTTTGCCTGACACAAGGAACCTCGGAACCTTTCCCGTAATGAAAAGGTCTGGCTTGTGGGTGGGCGCCCTTCCATCCAGACAGACAGGAATGTGACTCGGCAGCCAGAAGACACATGGGCTTGTGACCACCGGGACAGGCACCTCACTGGAAAAGTCCCAACAGCTGGGCCTGTTCAGCTTTTCTGAATGTACTAGCAGGCATTTGACTGCTTTAAATCTACACTAGATTTCTTTTATGTCCTAGCCATTGTTGTCCTCCTCAAAAATGTGGATGCCTTTAATAAAACCATTTTTGCCTGCTCCCCCACCCCTGACCATGTGACTTAAATATGAAAGTGAATTTCACTTATCAGTGAAATAAATCAACATGACTTTAATGAGACCGTTTCTACCTTCTTTGGTTCTCCCCTTCTAAGAATTCAAGCAGATCTTTGCGCCTAAATGGATTCTTTTGGACCTTTAAGGATAAACATGAACCCAGTATCGTTAGAACAGTTGCCAGAATAGGCTCCTGAAATTCAGGTGGTGTGATCGCCCACCCCTCTCGCTGCTCCATCTTTGGATGGATGAGTTCACTGCCTCCCAGTCAGTCCCTGAGTACAGAATCATTTATTTTGGTGTCACTTCATGACGAAAGCCCAGCTGGCATTAGCTCAAGTTATGCAGCTGGCTATTAATTGAAGAAAACTTCCCTGTCACTCCTCAGTCAAACACAATCTGATTCAGCACATCCTTTTCGCTCTCCTCCCTTCTATTATACCAGAAGAACAAACGTAAATAACTCCCACTTGGCTCAACTTGTCATGGATTGTAAGTTAGCTGGCAGCATGCAGACAGATTACATTAATGCTTTCTGGGCTGCTCTTCTCAATTGATTTTTATTTCTAGAAGAGGTTGGACATCTCATTTCTGAGGCTTTATAATGTTGTCCAGTGGAAGGAAGTATTATTGTAGCCTGCCTTTGCTCTTCTATCTTGCATAGTTAATTTTCAAAGTCATTTCCACAAAATTTCAAATTGTGTCACCTGTAGTGTAGGTACTGGTCTTCTGTGAGTGGATATTCTGTTTTTCTATCATGCTTGACTGGGCTTGTGTTTTTATTTTAAACAGAACTTGGTGAAAGATTTGTTCAAGATTTTAGAAATATATAAGCATGTAGTATGTGGCACTTGGTATGCCAAACATTTTTGATGAGTGCATTTTGTAATTAAAATGTGAAACTATTTGGTGTGAGAAGATGATAAATGTGTTTAAAAATCATGGAACTGTTCTATGAAATAAAACTCTGTGCAGAAATGACACGGGAAAGTTCTTACAGGAGTGCTAAAAGAGTACATCAATTTGATCCTCTCTGGATACGAGAGTTCATCAATTACATTATTCTGTAGCAACATGTTTCAGCACCAAGGATATCTGCAGTGCCCTCCCCACCCCAATTCCTGTCCTTTGTACAATGTGCTTGCTGGGTGCCATCATTATTATACCCTGAACCCTAAACATGAACTTAGGACAGCAAAATTGTACCTTGTTAGGACTTAGGTGTCTACAAGGGGCTCAATGGGATTTCAGCAACAGCTACTGAGAGAGAAATCAGAACTTGACAGAAGAAAATAGAACTTCGGTACTAAAAGAGACCTGGGATAACTGCCTTGTCCCTCGAGAATGGTCTTGTGACTCATTAGAGGAACAATATCCAAAGGGCATCAGAGAACCTGGCTTAGATTAGGCTTTCTTGGGTTATAGGAGATTCAGAGCTAGATCTGGCAATAAAGCCTCGTGGTATGAAGCGCTCCTAATTTGAATGTCTGATGCATGTTCTAGTGTCCATGAAGTGGACCTTAGAGGTCTGGGTAGTCTGAAAGAGGAGTAGATTACACAGGAGCCAGAAGTCACAGCTGACCTCTAGATCCAGATCGGAGTGGTGTGACCTAGTTGCAACTGATGTTCTTATAATGGATCCCTCCCTAGAAGGATTCTTTCATGAACACAGATAGGTTGGGGCTGCAGTATGTAGACTCAGCTAAAGGTGTTATAAAGCTCTAGAAGCTGATATGCCTGCAAAATGGAAATGATGCTTTGAGGAAACGGTTGGTGTTAAAAAACAAAGGCAGTCACGTTTGTCTGCTTAAGAATTATATTCCCTTTCTATACAATGCTATATTCCCTCTATAAAGAGAGATGTCTCATGGGGAATTCCTTTCCATTTATAAACTGGCAGACAATTTAAATGGAAAATGTTTTACTAGTGTGGACATTTTTTTTGAGTATAAAACCAGGGGTTTAAGTCCTAAAATGTAACTGTATATTTATACTGTTGCCAGAATCTGATATTTATAGATGGGAGGTTCAGTTCAGTTCAGTTGCTCAGTTGTGTCCAACTCTTTGCGACCCCATGAATTGCAGCACGCCAGGCCTCCCTGTCCATCACCAATTCCCGGAGTTTACCCAAACTCATGTCCATTGAGTCGGTGATGCCATCCAGCCATCTCATCCTCTGTTGTCCCCTTCTCCTCCTGCCTTCAATCTTTCCCAGCATCAGGGTCTTTTCAAATGAGTCAGCTCTTCACATCAGGTGGCCAAAGTATTGGAGTTTGAGCGTCAATATCAGTCCTTCCAGTGGAACACCCAGGACTGATCTCCTTTAGGATGGACTGGTTGGATCTCCTTGCAGTCCAAGGGACTCTCAAGAGTCTTCTCCAACACCACAGTTCAAAAGCATCAATTCTTCAGCGCTCAGCTTTCTTCACAGTCCAACTCTCACATCCATACATGACTACTGGAAAAACCATAGCGTTGACTAGACAGACCTTTGTTGACAAAGTAATGTCTCTGCTTTTTAATATGCTGTCTAGATTGGTCATAACTTTCCTTCCAAGGAGCAAGCGTCTTTTAATTTCATGGCTGCAGTCATCATGTGCAGTGATTTCGGAGCCCCAAAAAATAAAGTCTGACACTGTTTCTGCTGTTTCCCCATCTATTTCCCATGAAGTGATGGGACCATATGCCATGATCTTAGTTTTCTGAATGTTGATCTTTAAGCCAACTTTTTCACTCTCCTCTTTCACTTTCATCAAGAAGCTCTTTAGTTCCTCTTCACTTTCTGCCATAAGGGTGGTGTCATCTGCATATCTGAGGTTATTGAAATTTCTCCCAGCAGCCTCACTTCTTTAATTTTTATTGTGTATCACACAATGCTTATAGTTTCATTTTACAGATAATGCAATAAATTAGACAGAGTCCCCATTCTGAAAGAACCTTCAGAAAGTGGGAGCTTACATAGTCCCTTGTAATGGTCACAGTAGGTGTGCCTAATTTCTTCAGAAGCCATTACTAAGGACATCCTTTTCTTTAAATTATGAGACTGTTTACTTAACATGCTGCTGCTGCTGCAGCTGCTAAGTCGCTTCAGTCGTGTCCGACTCTGTGCGACCCCATGGACTGCAGCCCACCAGGCTCCCCTGTCCCTGGGATTCTCCAGGCAAGAACACTGGAGTGGGGTGCCATTGCCCTCTCCTTACTTAACATAGTTGATGCCAAAACTGATGAGCATTAAAACTCTCTGAGACATTGCATCTTTCTAAGAAGATTGAAAGAGAAAGACTACAAGACAAAAGTAACCCTCCTCCCAAGCCCAACTCAAGATAAGGTTTTCACCTTGCTCTTCTGAGCACAGTGATGTGATAGACAAACCCCCAGGCAACAGAAGCCTTTGGAACAAAGAGATTCCATGAATGTCACATTGTTCGTGGATTTCACAATTAGTTCTGCAGTGTTTAAAGACGATGACTTCAAATTGCTCCTTTAAGTTGAGGCTATAAATGGTTTAAATGGGGGAGGATGTGACAGGATCGAGCATCTTCCCCTTCCTTTGTCCTCTGAGAATTCAGAATGAGCAGCCACCATTATGCAGCAAGAAGAGAGAAGGAACTAGAACTTGGAATGAGTTTCTCTGAGGCCCTCATTGTTCCAGGGTATACTGAGGGCTACACTATCATCACATTAGACAAATGGCTTCTCCTTCTGTGCCAGCTTAATTACCAGCTTGGCTTCTGAACAAAGAAATCATAGTTGAGGCAGAACATGTTTGCCATTGAAGGTAACAGTCTTAGAGCAAGCTTCGGGTTGTTTTCCATTTAGTTTTTTATTATTCAACTTGCAAAAAGAGACCTTTTCTTTTTAAGAAAAATGATGTACTCTTACGTCTCAAGTTTCAGCATTGGGTGCGTGCTTCACATCAGTTCAGTTCAGTCGCTCAGTCGTGTCCGACTCTTTGCGACCCCATGAGTCGCAGCACGCCAGGCCTCCCTGTCCATCACCAACTCCCGGAGTTCACTCAGACTCACGTCCATCGAGTCCGTGATGCCATCCAGCCATCTCATCCTCGGTCGTCCCCTTCTCCTCCTGCCCCCAATCCCTCCCAGCATCGGAGTCTTTTCCAGTGAGTCAACTCTTCGCACGAGGTGGCCAAAGTACTGGAGTTTCAGCTTTAGTATCATTCCTTCCAAGCAAAACTGAGTTAGATGCTGATGACCAAAAATAAGCAGGAAGGGTGAGTAGGCTAGGACGTGTCAAAATGTCATGTTAGAACTACATAGATGGAGACAGAATGTAGTTGTTTACCATAAGCTGCATGTATCAGTTACATTTCTAAGTGTGGTCCCCATTGATATCACCTGAGAACTCCTTAGAAATGCAAATTCTTTGGTCCAGTTTCAGGCCTCATGAGTCAGAAACTCTGGAGGTGGGCCCAGAAACATGTGTTTTTCAAAGCCCTTAGGAGATTCTGATGTGTGCTAAAGTCTGAGAACCACTGCTGCAAAAAATGCCACAAGGCATATTGTAAAACAAAAATGATTCAGCAAATGAATTATGACAATATTTAGAAATTTGAAGAAACAGGTAAATCCATAGTGTGTTTTTTTCTTTTAATCAGAATTCTGTGTTTGGAAATAAGGGTTTGAATTTTTTCACCTTTTTTTTTTTTTTCAGTTTGAATTTAAGAAGTAAACAGGGAGGTGTGTGAGCGTGCATGTACGCTCAATTGTGTCTGACTCTGCAACCCCATGGGGAGGTATGGGGAGGTATTTATGTCATTGTGTAGGATTAATGGAGTTTATTCAAGTGGAAAAGGGTGTCTCATGGAAGAGCTTTACTCATATTCTATCTAGACACATATTCTTCTTTGAGGCATTAAACACAAAAGAAAATTGGCTTTGTCTAGTTCAAGGAAATGGTGTTTTAATTCTGTAGAGAAATAATTTCATTTTCTTGGAAAAATGGGTAGACTGATATTAGTAATTTAATTTTCTTAAGTATAAGATGGTTGCTACAGTTCTTACCAATACTGAAAGAAGCAGGGTCAAAATTAGCAAATGATTGAATTTTTTGGAGGGGGTGGGGATAAAACTTGTATAGTGGGAAGGTAACTTTATAATAAACTATAACTACTTAGCCTGTACTATTTCTTGTAGTACTTTGATCAGACAGCTAAGGGAATAAACAGAAATCTTAACTCCGTGGTAGGTAACTCCATTGGATTTGTTCATTTCGCAAATAGTTGTGAATAGCTACCATGGACTTAATATATTAGCATTGGAAAAATGAGCAAGACAGTCACAGCAATGGTTCTTGTGAAGCCAGAGGTCCAGTGGTAAAGCTAGATGATTAAATAAGCCACTTTGAATGAAGTGTAGTAACTTTTAGCCCCAAGACAGAATATAAGATAGCCCCAGTGAGAGCAGCTCTCCTGGACTTGAGGGTGTGAGCATGGGTGGTCAGGAGTGGCTCATAGAAAAGGCACTAGAACTTACAAGGCTAACAGAAATTAGTCAGATAAAGCAGGAGCAGACTGAGAAAAGAGCATGTGAAAAGGCCAAAGGCAGTGTATTTTGGGTGCCATCATGTGACTGAACATGGCTCCATCTTGGTGGAGCTTGGAGGGCAGATGGTGACTGTATAGGTTCTGGAAAGAGATGAGAGATGATGCTGGAAAGAAATTAAAAAAGGAAAAAGAAAAAGCTTTGCCAGCCATGGTATTAATTTTGGACTTTATTCTACAAGGTGGAAAGCCTCTGAAGTTGTAGGATTTTTCCCCCATTCCAGAGACTGGATTGGAGAAGCCTGATTGGAGGAAGGGAGGCCAGTAGAGACCCTGTTGTAACATTTCAGACAACAAGTATTCATTGCTTGGAGCAGCAGCAAGATGGGGATGGATAGCAGTGAAAAGATTTGGGAAACAGCTATTTCACTAGTAGATTGAGTGGGACCTGGTGATTCATTACGTGTGGGAGCAACTAGAATCGTTCTTTGAGCTAGTGCTGCAGGAGGGGTGGCAGGTGTGAGTGAAATGATTCGTTCCATTTGGATATGCTGAGTCTGAGAATTCTTTGGTTGTCTAAGCAGAGATGACCAACACACTGTTGGAAATGCAAAGTAGGTCTGGGACACAAGTGATCTGGGCTCTTCTCTTAAGTTACTCTGCCCTCATAAATGTTTTCTATGTTTTATCATGCAGAAGCTACAGCCAAAGAACTTTCTTTATGATCCTTGATTACCCCCGTAGCTACTACTCTGTTTTGTTTTTTTTTTTTGATAGAAGTATATTTGATTTACAGTGTTGTGTTAATTTCTGCTATACAGCTAAAAGACTAAGTTGCACACATATATACATTCTTTTTATACTCTTTTCTATTATGGTTTATTCCAGGAGATTGGGTGTAGTTCCCTGAATTGGGCTCTACTCTAGATGTCAGTATTAAGTACTAAGTGAAATTTAGAACCATAGAATTTTTCTGCCAGAAACCCTAGAAAGCAATTTGATTTCCTCAGTGAAACATACCCACTGATTAAGCAGTTGGTGTTACCTTTCAGTTGGTATTTTATTTCAACAGTGGAAAATACAAGGGAACTAGAATGATCTAACCCCAGTTTAAATATTCTTACCTTCATTTACATTAGGGGTCGTTTCCCTGTACCAATAAAGTACTTTAGAACTGTTGTTCAGTGAGAGCAACACTAAAATATTGAAGAGATGAATATAATAGCTAAAGGGTAAAATACATATTCACATTTTGAGAGATAAGAATTATGTTTACCACACAACTCCCTTAATTTTCAATAATATTATAGTAGTACATCTTTTAATAGAACATTTAAATTAGAACTTTAGAAGTCTCTTTTGTCATATCTAAAAAGAGGTTCAGGGCATCTCATTTGACTGAATAACTGCATGTACAAGTGTTTGTCAACAACTAAAGAAAAATCTCATATAAATCATGAACTACTCTGTACAGCTTTACCTAACACTCTCTTCATCATTATGGAACTTTTCAAGTTATTTTATTTTTAAGAAACCAAAAAATATAAGAGAACTTAATATACAGACACGTAAATTTCAACTAGTCTTCAGGAATAATGAGAGCAAGCATTGTCATCACAAAATTTTGAGTAGTTAAGTCCCATGAATATTTGCAAGTTACCAAATTAGACACATTAGGGAAATGGCACCCCATTCCAGTATTCTTGCCTAGAGAATCCTGTGGATGGAGGAGCGTGGTGGGCTGCTGTCCATAGGGTTGCACAGAGTCAGACACAACTGAAGCAACTTAGCATGCATGCATGCATGCATTGGAGAAGGAACTGGCAACCCACTCCAGTGTTCTTGCCTGGAGAATCCCAGGGACAGAGGAGCCTGGTGGGCTGCCGTCTATGGGGTCTCACAGAGCCGGACACTGAAGTGACTTAGCAGTAGCAGCAGGGATCATGTATAATATATTTCTGATGATGCAGTGTTTTTAACACTTGCATTACTTTGGTCTGTTGAGTAGACACTACTAAAGCCTGTTCTTGCTATATTTAAGCTTTTTCTGATGAATAATTGTGAGGCTTCTGTTTGAAATACAGAGTTCCTGCTCATACATGATATACGTTAAAACTGGACAGATCAGAATTGGCTGATCAAAACTGTTAAAGTTTGTTTCCCAAGTCTTGTTGTCTTTTCCTGAGATCTTTTTCCTATTTCAGATCATCAGAGCCCTTTTTATCTCTAAGAAATGCTTTATTCCAGCTAGTCATCCTCTTACACGATCATGACTTTGTCTTAGCCATTCAGCAAAAATATCAATGTGTGTATGCTTCCCAGGGGGCGCTGGTGGTGAAGAACCGGCCTGCCAATGCAGAAGACGAAAGATAAGGGGGTTCTATCCCTGGGTCAGGAAGATCTCCTGGAGCAGGGCAGGGCAACCCCTCCAGTATTCTTTTTTAGAGATTCCTATGGACAGAGAAGCCTGGCATGCTACAGTCCATAGGGTTGCAAGGAGTCAGACACCACTAAAGTGACTACACATACATGCATACACATATGGTATATGTATGTACATACACATGTGTGTATTTAACTGTTTACTAAAAATACTCCAGGATTCTTGCCTAGAGAATCCCATGGATGGAGGAGCCTGGTGGGCTACAGTCCACGGGGTTGCAAAGAGTCGGACACGACTGAGCGACTTCACTTCACTTCAAACTATGTTAAATCTGTAAATTTAGGATAAGCCTGTTTAAATTTGGGGTGGATCTTTATTGTGTGCGTGCTTTCTGCCCAGTCACGTCTGACTTTTTGCAATCCTATGGATTGCTCCTCTGTTCATGGGATTTTCCAGGCAAGAAGACTGCAGTGGTTTGCCATTTCCTTATTGCAGCTTACCAAGTGGTTCATATACGATCTTGTGGACAAAATATATGAAGTAGTATTATATTTAGAACGGAGTCTTAGTTCATATCAGAGAAGGCAATGGCACCCCACTTCAGTACTCTTGCCTGGAAAATCCCATGGACAGAGGAGCCTGGTAGGCTACAGTCCATGGGGTCACAAAGAGTTGGACACAACTGAGCGACTTCACTTCACTTCATCCTAAATTCACAGATTTAACATAGCTTAGTAGATAAATACACACATGTGTATGTACATACATATACCGTATGTGCGGAGCCTGGTGGGCTGCCATCTATGGGGTCCCACAGAGTCAGACATGACTGACGTGACTTAGCAGCAGCAGCAGCCTACTTCATACAGTTTGCCGATAACTTCAAATTTATTACAATAAACAGATTGACTTATTCACAAAGAATACAGAAATGCAGACTTATTTGTATTTTTCCATAATGGCATTCACTGCAGTAGGTACCCAGTAAACTGCATATGAAGAAAAAACAAAAGTTCTTTTTCAAAAGCCTGCAAGGGTAAGTTGAATATAGGCCTTAGAAATGTGCTGTATAAGTTGAAATCTAAGAGACTGGGACAAGTGGAAGGAGTTAAATCTTACAAGAACACAGAGACGAGAAATCTGAATTGGACCATGACCTGAGTAATGCCAACATCTTTGTTGAAAAACTTTAGAATAGGTAAAAGCTACCCTTTCCAGTCACACACTACAGATATAATTTTATCTGTATTGATTCACTCCACATTCAGTTCAGTTCAGTCGCTCAGTCATGTCCAACTTTTTGCGACCCCATGAATTGCAGCATACCAGGCCTCCCTGTCCATCACCAACTCCTGGAGTTTAGTCAGACTCATGTCCATCGAGTCGGTGATACCATCCAGCCATCTCATCCTCGGTCGTCCCTTTCTCCTCCTGACCCCAATCCCTCCCAGTATCAGAGTCTTTTCCAATGAGTCAACTCTTCGCATCAGGTGGCCAAAGTACTGGAGTTTCAGCTTTAGCATGATTCCTTCCAAAGAAATCCCAGGGCTGATCTCCTTTAGAATGGACTGGTTGGATCTCCTTGCAGTCCAAGGGACTCTCAAGAGTCTTCTCCAACACCACAGTTCAAAAGCATCAATTCAAAGAGTCGGACACAACTGAGCGACTTCACTTTCACTTTTCACTTTCGTGCATTGGAGAAGGAAATGGCAACCCACTCCAGTGTTCTTGCCTGGAGAATCCGAGGGACGGGGGAGCCAGGTGGGCTGCCGTCTATGGGGTTGCACAGAGTCGGACATGACTGAAGCAACTTAGCAGCAGCAGCAGCAGCAGCAGGGAACTAAGATCTCACATGCTGCTTACTGTGTCCAAAAACAAACAAACAAACAAAAAACATATAGTCAGAGGCACTAAAAGCAAACCATATCTATATTAAGACTATTCTGTTGTTATTGCTGTTTTGGCCTTCTTTAGTAAGTCTGTTGTATCAATTTTAGAGAAAAATGTTTTCAAATTTAACATCACAGATTTAAATAAATAATAAAAGATTCTATCTTAGACATTTTGAGTTTCACTCTTCTAGTTAATAAAGTATATAAGTTCCAGGCAACCTCTCCTTTTAAAGGCACATTGTATTTAAAAAAAAAAAAAAAAACTAGCAAAATTGGCAAATTTTGTCAATAAAGGTGAAGAGACTCATTTTCCTGCTCAGATATTCTACAAGTAAATGATCACTAACCACTAACCACTATGTTTTGAAAAGTCAGCAAGAAAAAATTATCCTTATTATAATATTGGTTTTGACATGAAGACAGTATGTTGGACCAGTCACGTTCTAGTTTTACCATAAGGAAACAAAGCAGTAAGACTGGTGGTGTCTTACTTTTGCACCACTGTACTGTTTGCCCACATCTTTTAGTAACATGTGACTAAGAATGATAGTCTATAGGCAGAAGGGAGGGTCAGAGAAATTCACTGAAATGTCCAAACTGGTCGAAAGCCCGGACTAAAGTTTGGAGATTACCTGTGTCATCCTTCTTTTCCACCACTTCCTAAGATGGTCCAAGCACGTTGCCCTCTGTCTGGGACTATGGCCCAGAGGACGGCGTGTCTGCCCAGAAGAGTAATCAAAGAAGACTACAGCTTCTTTGTCGGATCTTCTCAAAGGTCTCTCTTTTTTTTTTTAATCTTGGATGGGCATACTGTTAAGTCTGGAGAGTGAACCTCTGAACAGAAATGCTGATATATTGTTTGAAAAAAATTTTTTTTTCAAAAGAGATGCTAAGACCAACTTAGAAAGTATAGTGTTAATACTTTACATTTCTTTAAGAATTTTCAGATCATTTCAGTGTAAATCATATTTACTCTAAACCACTCTGCAAAGTGGACAAAGTGATCACTTCATTTTTCAAATGACAGCTAAAAGTTTAATTTGAGGCACTCTTCAAACAAAGCTAGTAGAGGCCCGTATTCTTGTGCCTGCACTTCAGATATGGCTCTTCATCAGCCAAACCTGGCTTTCATTCATTCATTCATTGAAAATATTTGCTGAGTCCATAATGTGTGCCAGATGCTATTCCAAGTGCTTAGTATACAACAAAACAAATGAAATTCCGTGACCACATGGAGCTTACATTTCAGTGAGGGGTATGTTAGGCAGAATAATGGTCCCCACAAAGATTTCACTGCCTAATTCGTTGAACCTGTGTGTTATCTTAATGGAAAAGGGAGATTGTATTTACGATTGAGACCTTGAGATACAGAGATTGCCCTCAATTATCCAGGTGGACCTAAGCAGTCATATGAGTCCTTAAAAGCAGAGACATTTTCTTGATTGTATGAGAGGGAGATGTGATGGCAAAAGATTGGTCAGAAAGATGCAACTTTGTTAGCTTCATAGTTGGAGGAAAGGGCCCAGGAGCCAAGGAATGCAGGTGGCATGTAGAAGCTGGCAGTGAAACAGATGCTCCCCTAGAACATCCAGAAAGGAACGCAGCCCTTCTAGTACCGTGATGTTAGGCTTATGAGATCCACTGTACACTTCCGACCTACAGAACTGTAAAATAACACATTTTCATTGTTAAACCTCTGTGTTTGTAGTAATTCATTACACCAGCAATAGAAAACTAATGCAGGGGGAAGACAGGCAATGGTCAAGAAAAATAACTAAAATATATTGTGTGTTGAGTAGTGGTAAGTGCTAAAGAAAAAAATAGGAGTGTCAGGGAGAAATGCATTTTTAGATAGAGCTGGCTTCCGCATTGAGATTTGGGTAAGACTTGGAGGAGGTAAAGAGTAAAACGTTTCAGAGACAGCCAAAATCTCCTAACTCTAGGATGATGACCCTGCATGACTAGGTCCTGAATATGGACATTAAAAGAGCAGTAAGTGTTTCAGACTATCCCAAGTTCCCCCAGCAACCATGTATGATGATTAGGATAGAAGCTCAACACTCAATGTATGACGTTGTGATTTTTCTATGAGGAAATAAACATTCTTTTTTAAATAACATTATTTGCTTTTCTGTATTTTAAGGAGAATAGGAGAAGACATGAAAAAAATGTACTACTATTTAATATATACCATGATTTTTAGAAAGATACCTAAAAATTTAATCTAAAGCAAACAAGTTAGGAACAGTCAGACTTTTTGAGTCCTTTGGGGCCATCTATGCAACATCATGATCAGCCAACAGCTTTTAGTGTTATAAAGAGATCTCGGATTATATCTGACCCTGGATTGTTGCAATAATAAGTTGAGTCCCAGTATAAAAAAAGATTGTGATTTTATTAGAGACATTCACATACTATAAATAAAAATAAAATCAGACTGCTAATTCAGTTCACCATTGACCATTAATTTTGATGGCATTGTCCACTGATACTTCCAAGTTATCTGATTATAGAGGCGAAGTCAATGGTTCAATATAGTCATTCTCTTGCATGCATGAGTGATCTGTCTCTTTAGTCATGTCCGACTGTTTGTGCCCCTATAGACTGTACCCTGCCAGGCTCCTCTGTCCATGGAATTCTCTCGGCAAGAATACTGGAGTGGGTTGCCATGCTCTCCTCCAGGAGAGCCATTCTCTTAAGTACCTGAAAAAAACCTGCATGTCTGATTTTTATTATGCTTTATTATAGCATATATTTTACTTTTCAAAGAAAGAATTCTATGATCTGTCAAAAAATGTTAATAAATAAGGCAAAGAAATTGTGGATGTAATAATAAACATTCTACAATGATGCTGCATGGGAATTAGGCCTTACCTTGCTACTCAGGGTGTGGTCCATGAATCAATAGCATGAGCATCACTTGAGAACTTTGTAGAATGCGCATTCTTGGATGCTACTCCAGCCCTACTGCATAACAATCTGCAGTTTAACAGGATTGTAGGTAATTCATAGGAATATTATTGTTAAAAAAAATGGATTGGGGCAGTATCTTGAGCCCTCATTACAAAGCACGCCACAGAGTATTTAATGTTCTTCAGATTCTAATAGGTCCATATAAACTCATATTAGTCTGAATTTAATGCCTTAGCATATCATGTTTGAGAAGCTACTGAGAAAAAAGTATCAGATTTCATGCCTCAGAAGAGAGCTGCAGGGAAATCAGTAGTTGATATGATGCTTTTTGAGAATTTAGCAAACATTTGGGTCATACAGTGTTAATAATTTAAAACCTTTAAAGTGGTCAACATATTTTTACCCGTGGTGGATTTATTTCAGTGTATTCCAAAACCAATACAGTATTGTAAAGTAAAATAAAGTAAAAATAAAAATTAAAAAAAGATAAAATAATTTCAGTTGAGGTGTGAAAGGTACAGCAGTCTAATTAGTTCAAAAGAAGGTACCTTGAAAATATAGAGGAAGACAAAAACAAAGTACAAACTTACTGTCAAATCAGAATTTTCAAGTTGTAAGAAGACATTGATGCCCTCTGGTTCAGAGCTAATGTAAGCTATGACTTGAATTTTCCAAGGCCAATGCTGACCATCTTGTTGAGGCTTACACGGAGAACTCACTGTCCTCCCAGCAGCTTTTGTATGTCGTTGGCCAGCTCTGTATTGTCAGCTTGCTTTTGCTTTCACTGAACCAACTAATGCCTCGATGACTCTTCCAAGTAGCATTGCTGCTACTTCTAAAGCTTGGGGACACACAGGCAAGTGAAACTGCACTTCCGCTTCAGACTCTTTTCCATCTTTAATCATTAGATCCGTCCCCTATGTGTTCTATTTTTTTATGCCAACTAACTGTACACGAGGGTATCTATCTTTTCATATCTTGGTCAGTCTCCTTCAGACTAACTCCTGTCTCACAACATTCTTTTTAAAATATGTGCCCCAAAGGTGAACAAATTTCAGATATGATTAAGGTAGCTCAGAGCATTGGAGAGACTTTTTTGTTTAACCTTGCTCTGGATGTTGTCAATGAATGTGACTTGAAATCACATAGACTTTTTGGCTGCCCCAACCTATTGTGTCACATGTTGACACACACTTCACTAAGTGGGCTTGGCCTGGCCACCACCTCCTTTTCCCTTCCAAGCTGCTTAGTTAGATGCTTTTGCTCTAACCACGGGGTGGGACTTCAAATGTGTCCCTGTTTAACACCATCTTGTTAGACTCGGGCCATTAAGCTCTGTTTATACCCTGATTCTACCATCCATTCGATTAGCTCTTCCTCCCAGCTTGAAGTCCCCAAACCACATCCCTTTCCCTAATAGTCTGTCCCTGCTCCCTCAGACCTTCTCAACCAAGCTTTATCATGTGTCTGTAAGGATCCCAGTAGCTGGTGTAACTAAGTGTAGCTTTATTTTCTGGCACTTGTGTATGTGTTCTGAAATATGTCACTTAGTCACAATTTTTCTGTTAATTTACAAACACCTATTGTCAAGAATCTTCTGCTTCCTCTTCACAGTTTGGATTTAAGTATACATAAATAATGTTGACTTTGCATGATGACTGGTGGTTAACTAATAAAAAAAAAAGATTGAGTTGGGGACTTTATGTTTTGTGTATAACGGAAGGATGCTCAGGAAATGCCTTTTAATGAAAAAAAATTCTAACTTTTGTTAGCAAAATAGGAAGTTCAAATGAAGCTAGGGGTACATCCAAAACAGGCTAAAATTGGCTTATTCTTTTCAGTTCCTAATCCATGGTGGTTGTATGTTAGCCTGTTATCTTGCATTTGATTTTAAAATAGATCAGAAGTATGATAATTCAGAAATGGGTGACACAATCAAATTATAGGCAAATCTCTTGCTGTGTGATTCTTGTTAATTAAATATCTGTGATAGGAGAATCAAAACAGGAGGAACTGTATACAATTTAGAATCAAGGCCATAACATTATTGCTTTCAGCTGAAGATACCTTAACTCCTTAAACACGTCATATTTTTGAAGGAATAAGAATGGGCCTTATTCTTGTCAAGAAGACTTGAATATTTGAAGTTAGATTTCACTTTATCTCATCTAAATCAAGTATACTAAGCCTCATTTGTTCTGGCCTCTTGCATATTGTTAGAAGGAAAATTTTCAAGTAAATATTTTCTTTGCCTATTGTACTTTTCACTGGTGATTGAAAAAGTGTAAGTTTTGTGAACAAATTGCTGGATATGGTTTTGGATACTTCAAAAGCCTGCCATCCATTGTTTATAAATTGATGCATTTGTTTATTTACATATATATATAAATTTGCAGATTGATATATATGCTTATACTCGGAGAGGAAAGGATAAATGTATGAACACACTTGTATACGTACATACCAACAAATCATTCAGTAGTTATTTCAAAGTAGAATTGTAGATACTTTTAAATACTCACATTTCTGTTTTCCTGTGTTTTCTTTTATAAGCTTTCATTTTGGCATAAGAAAAACATAATGTTTTAAATTTAAAATCTCCCTATAGAATTCTTGGTAATAGTGAAAAATGGAAAGAAATAAAATAACTGTCCATAGTGGAATGAGTACATAAACAAAAAAGGACAAATAAGAAGTAATATTAAGCCATGAGAAAAGCTTCTTGTGTTCATTTTCAAGGCTGGTCAACATGTAGATTTCCTGCAAAATAAACTAACTTCCAGAAACAGCAATTGTTATAAAGAATAACATATACATGTTTTTTATACAAAAAGTATACATATATACTTTAAAGTATACATATATACATATATACTTTAAAAGCAAAAAAGTATACCACGGCAACATACACTTGTTTTTTAGCCAGAATTCTGTTTTATTGTTCTGTAGTCAAACCACCAGGAGAGTGATGTGTAGTAGACGTCACTCTGCGTCTTCCCCTGCCTGGTCCCTTTGCTGTCATTGATGTCAAGAACCAGATAGAGATTCAAGGGCTTCAGAGAAACATGCTTTGATATTGAAAGTGATAGCGAGTTTCTCCTCATTGCCTTGTTGTGGTTTGTGTATCAGCGTATCGTTTTTCAAAGCTGTGCAGTCGGCTTCCGTGGAACTGTTTGCCCTGTGACGTTACTGGAGCACATTTATCTGAAGATGAGCTCCCAGGGGCCTCAGGAAGTGCAGCCAGCTCTGCTGTGCGCCAAGGGGCACGGGAAACGACCTGGGGCGGTGGACAGGGTGGCGGCAGGGAGTTTTGCTCTCCAGTGGTCTTTCATAGTACTTAAAAAATAAGCCTGTTTATGATTACAAGAGTTTGTTTTGACAAAGGGGAGTGTATTTTTTTTTTTTTACAAAGTAGTTTGTTAAAGCTTGTATGTAGATTTTTTCTTAGGGGCAGCCCTTTTTCCAGATATGTGACATCCAAATGGAAAGAAGCAGTGAGCTCTGTGCAGAGTTCATTTTGTGTAAATAGCCTAGGAATGG